>NC_081293.1:111653029-111956060 GCF_030435805.1 Mustela lutreola
TGTCCCTTGCATCCTGGTCTCATAATTCTTAGGAGACGCCACCATTTTTCTCTGGAAACCCACCCCACTCCTCTCTCACTCTTCCCACTGTTCAGCCCGAGAGCTGTCTCCGAGGCTCAGAAAGACACCTGAAGAAGGACCGTGGGTGGCATCCTCTCCTGGGAGGTTGCGGGAGGGGTGAGATCGCTCAAGGGTGGCAGAGCAGTGATAAATGTCGAAGCATGTTTCAGTGGCCATGACTGTCCGTGCTGTGCTGGTAGTCAGTAGAAGGGACACTGCACACGTCGTGCGTTCCTCCACTCCCCTCCCACGGTGGTCCGGTGGGAAGAAAGATGTGCTTTGGAGCCCAAAGGAGAAAATCACCCCAGGAACTCTCATACAGGAAACTTGTCGCGACTTAGCATTTCTATGCCAGAGGGTTGATGCCGTGACCTTTGCAAAGGGATCTTTGGAAATACTGAATCAGTATTTCTGGATCAGTATTTTTTCCCTCTGATGTACTTTTGGCTTAGTTTAAAATGTTTATTTTTACTTTTTTTAAAGATTTTATTATTTATTTGAGAGAGAGGAAGGGTGAGAGAGACCATGAAAGGGGAGAAAGTCACAGGGAGAAGCAGACTCCCTGCGGAGCTGGGAGCCCGATGCAGAACTCGATCCCAGGACTCCGGGATCATGACCTGAGCCGAAGGCAGTGGCCCTAACCAACTGAGCCGCCCAGGTGCCCTAAAATGTTTAAAACACTTCGTTTTAAATGTTTAGGGCTAGTGGGCTATGGACTTTAATTTGAGGGCTCCCTGAAATCATCAGAACTGGACCACTCCTGAGGGGGACACTGTCCTGTGATCCTTGTTCCCAGCAAGTGCAACCCTGACCGAGATAACCCCGCCCTGAGAGGAAACATATGGAGAAGGATAATCAGAAATGGTATCCCTTACGCATTCAGACTTCGGATATTGATGTTCAGCAGTCTAATGACCAAAATTAATGTTCATTGAACTTTGTAGGCCACAATATACTGGGTCAGATTATACCGGAAAGCCCTAAGTGTTCGGGTGCACAAAGATAGAGATGTGTGCCTAGGTTCTGTGGGTGCTGTAGCCGACCCCTTCCTTCCAGCATCTGGACATCTCATCCCTGGCTGCCTTCGGAGGGAGTCAGATCCTGACAGGAGGGTTATCTAGGGAGCTACCCAGGGGGGAAATGAAGCCCAGTGTGGTGCAGGAGGCCAGGCCCAGGCCCCTGCTGGTGACGCAGTATGCTGCTGTCACGTCTGACTGCATACACAAACAGATGCTTGGACTTCCTCTTCTTCCTCTTCTTCTTCTTTTTTTTGCTTTGCTTTGTTTTGTTTTGTTTTATTTTGCCTTTCACGACAGCATCTGTTTTGTGAGGCAAAGGAAAAAAAAATCCCTTGGAAGGCTGTGAGTTTTCATATCTGCAGAAGGCATTTCTACAGCTTTTGTCAAACTTAGCGGCTCTGTAAAGCGTCTTTGTCTCTGGTTGACTGTTGCAGAAAGCAAGTCCATAAACTAGCGCGCATACAGGAGAGAATGATTTCTATTGAAAGAGTCGAGTAGGATATGGGGCATGGGGCTGGTCGTGAAAAGGGTTTTGTTTCTTGCAGCACGGTGGAAATCCACATTCATATCGCTGCTCCCGCGTTCGTTAGCATGCACGGTTAAACAATGGGGCATGCCAGCCGACATGGCGGTGTTGATTAATGCATTCCTCGAACGTGTTGATTAATGTGTTCCTGCAATGCCTCCTAAGCCCCAGCCTGCACCTGAGGTGTGCACGACAGGCCTCCCCGCTGGCTGCCACCGCGCTCCCGCGAGCCCATTTGCGCCCAGGTTTTCTGTGTGTATATTTCACACCCATGCCATTCTGAATAAAATCACAGATCTAGCCGACTTTTTGCAGAAACACTGTCCTCTCCCAAAAGTGCCCTACCCTATAATCTAGCCTGAGACATCAACTCTGAAGTTCACAGAAGGAGTGCTATTCTAGCTGAACAAATGTTGGGTGCCCTCTGTCTGTCCCGCGGATGATTCCACCCTGATTTTCATTTTTGTTGTTCTCAAAGTTTTTGTAAAGAGGAAAAGCTGAAAATACTCACTGAGTGCAATTCTCCCTTGAGTAATCCAGGAAGACTGATGCAAATGGACAGACCACTAGACACGTGGTGCACTTGGCATCTTAGCTGGAAACCCACTCTTGCCGGGGACGGGGATTCCCATCGGTACAGCAAGGCTAATTCCCTTTCCAGGCGGCTTCATTCAAGATTGTGACTTCGCTCACTTTATTATGGATTCCCAACCAACCACTAATTCTTTTTGTAGAAATTGTTTCTGGAAAGCCTCATCTTGGTGAGGTTCTGCCTGGCTAACTGTTCGGAAAAGATGACCTTGTAACATTTTTTGTTTGTTTAGTATCTTTCACTTGTTATTTGAGACATAAGAATTCTACTGCTACTTTAAAATTTTTCTGACCCTAGAATTCTCAGCAAGATGACAAAACCTGATGAGAAAGCCAGGTTCTCAAATGATGAGAGAATGTCTGAATGTAGATGGAATGGATCAGTGGTGTTGCCCACTACCTTGAGGCTTTTTCAGTCTGACACTCTCCCAACTGAGCTATTCCAGCCGCCCACCTTGAGGCTTTTTATATTAGAGGCATTTTAATAGAGGAAACTGTCAGTGTTACTGAAAAAAACTACTTTCAGCTTTGGGAAAAGCAAAGTGAACAGGTTTATCCTGAACAAGTGGGGACTTTTATGTATTAGAGAATTACCATATGAAACTATTACACACAGAAGTGGCGAAGTCACCTGTATTAATCCCGCTTAATTATTGGCATGAAATTAATGGCAAAGGATGACATTCTGATATTTTCAGGAATAAGACTTGAGGAAAGATTCTTTATTCCATTTACTTTGGTGGTTCACAGAACACATGACTTCTATTACTTGCTTCATAACATGCTAACCGCAAATTACGGTGTTTTAAAAATATTTAGTTATATATCTGTCTCACAAGGAACATTTGTGAAAAATGAAAAAGTAAAATGTGGGCTCACTTCCTTGGTGCTGGTAGACATAAACTTCTCTTTTGTAGCTCAAGCTACACAGAATATGTGTTTAAATCCTTATAATGATGTGGAAGACATTCTTAGGAAAACCAATCTACTTGATGTTTAGAGAACCTTTAATTATATGTTTAAAAGAGAAATACACCAAAATAACCAGGAGGACTTCACATATGTGATTAGACATGCATTTTCTTAGTGAGCTTGAATTCTACAAGAATTGAGGGGGGGAGACAAAGAGATGCAGCGAACATGATTAATCCGTTTTTCTGCAAAGCTTTTGGTACTGTACTGAATAAAAGCTTTGCTGACAGAAGCTGTTAGCCTGGTGAAAGATAGGCCATAGGAACAGGTTATGAAAGGAGAGACTGGAAAGCAGAGAACATTCCACATGGAAAAGGAGAGCAGGGAAATGGTTTCTGTAAGTCTGTATTTATTTTGTTGTCAGGAAGCACAGAGAGCATGTAGTTAATATAGTTTCCTAAATGACTTTGTTCCTGGGGGCAAAAAAAAAAAAAAAGAAAGAAAGAAAGAAAACCAGAAAAAAACAAACAACAACAACCAAAAAAAAAAAAAAAAAAAAGGCACAAAACAAACTGAGAAAACAATTTGATAAATATAACTAGACAAAACTACTGCATTTGTATTATTCAAATGACCTAGAAAATACGTCTAAGTTCCAAGTGTCCTATCCTGTAAAATATTTCTCTGTTATTTAACATTTCCCTGTTTTAGAGAACCCAATGACAGATATGCTTTAGTATTTAAAAAAAAAAAGTCTTCAAATTGATTTGTTGTGCAAAATAACAAATCATTTGGCTGGTATATATTTTTGAAGGCTCTTAAAAGCTTTCTTGCTGTAGAGGGGTAGGAAAAAAGGAAGTATGTCTTAGACAGCCTTTCACACCATCACGGGTACTTCGTTCAGAAGTCATCCCCAGGAAAAACTTTCTCCTTAATTTTCTCTCCAGGTCTTCAAATGTATTGCTGATGGTTGTTGCTAACCCCGAGCTGCTTTATGATAAATTGATACACACTCTCATTTTTCTGAAAACAAGCCTTTGAATACTAGTATTTTTCTTCTGTAGAGCAGCCCACAAGTTCAATAAGGAAATAGATTTCAAATATTTCTATTATAATGGACTTGCTGATTCTGTCCAAATTATTATTATTGTTTTTAAAGATTTTATTTGAGAGAGAGAGCACAAACAGGGGGAGTGGCAGGCAAAGGGAGAAGCAGGCTCCCTGCTGAGCAGAGATCCTGATGTGGGACTCGATCCCAGGACCCTGGGATCATGACCTGGGCTAAAGGCGGATGCTTAACTGACGGAGCACCGAGGCACCTCTGTCCAAATTATTTTTATCACTGAAATGTAGCTGCCTTGTTCCACTAGTGCTCAAGTAGACATTGAAGGGCATGGAAAGAGGGAACAATTCAAAGACTTTCTTTTATAAGACACATTCCCCTCCGCTGAGAGTCAAGCATTGTTTTTCACAAGTAGAATGTTCAGTAACCACCGAATGATCTATGAGACCATAGCCAATATCTGATCCTAGAATCTCACCACTTAATTGAGAATAAATCAAAGTTTATTCTGGACTTATTTGGGTTTCCTTAATACAAATAAAATACTACTTACAAGACCTACAAATAGTGCTGACCATCTCCATTCACAAACATCGTTGATTGCTTTTTATATGCAGGGGATCATGAGAAGCTCTGAGAATGCAGCCTGCCTTCTACACTATGGCCCTTGCCCTTCAATGACTCTTTAGTTATATAACAAAAATCAGCTGTTCACATGCACATCAAAGGAAAGCACAGAGTAGCATTATTGACTGTTAACCGTACAGGCTGAAAGTGCTTGGGGACGTCGAAGGAGCAGTGACCACTAGATAGAGACTGACAAAGATTTACAGTTGATTTGAACTTCAACTGATCCTTGAAGGTGGAATGGTTCTGAAGCTAGTTCAGAAATTTTTTAAATAAAAAAAAGAACAGAAATTCCAGAGGTTGGGGGGGACACCTGGGTGGCACAGTCCATTGAGTATTCCACTCCTGGTTTTGGCTCAGGTCCGTGATTCAAGGTCTGTTCAGGTTGTAATCACGGTCAGAGATGAGCCCCACCTCACGCTGCGTGCTCAGTGGGAAGTCTGCTTGCTATTCTTCCTCTGCCCTGCCCTCTGCATGCTTCTCTCAAATAAACCTAAAAAAAAAAAAAGAAAAGAACAAAAAGAAAAGGAAAGCAATTCTGGAGGGGGAAATGGCCAAGTCTTGAGTAGGGGAGGGAGATAAGTGTGGTATTTGAATGGCAAAAGAAAAAAAAACAGATAAGCAAATTTAGAGCAGAAGGTAGGCCTAAGTAAGAAGCAGTTGAAAGTGACTTAGGGGAGGTTTTTGTTCCTTCTTTCTTTCTTTAATGAATGACTAAACATTTGTTCATTCATTCCTTCATGAATGAGCTAATATGTTTCAGACATCAAAGGGTAGTGGGCAAGTTATACATGGAATGTATCGAACACAGTAATAGCAGCATGGTGTCATTAGCCCCCCAAAAGTAAAAATAATAACTGCGTGTGTGTGTGTGTGTGTGTGTGTGCGCCTATAAAAGTGTAATGGTGATACAGAAGCAAATGTGACCGCTCTGCAGGGGGGCAGCAGGAAAAACCCAGAGGAGGAACACTGATGATGATGAGTAAGCATCTTGCAGGCAGAGGTGGAGAAGGAGGTCCCAGCTGTGAGCAGAGTCACAGTAGATCCCCTTGAAGGCTTGCGGTTGATGCCCTCATGTATGACTGAAGGAGAAGTCGGAGGTGCTGTGAAGGCGCTTTGGAGACTGCTCTCTGGGCCAGGAGCTTGGGATAGGTTGTGGGATTCTACATAAGGATTCTGAGTAAGGGCGTCACGTGATCAGATCTGAGTTTGGAACAAACGCCCTGGTAATCTGCATACCTGGGTGAAATTGGAGCCACTAAGCAGGAGAGCCTGATGCAGGGTCCTCGCAGAGAGCCTGCAGAGAGACAGTTGACGGCAGATGGAATGGACCCATATTCCGATTAGGAATGAGAAATGAGAAAAGCAAGCTCTGACCACTGGCTTGAGACACTGGGTGGTTGGTGGTTCTCCTGAGTGGACTAGAAGGGGCAGAAGGGCTGCTTTGGGGAAGAAGATAGGGTTTTGTC
Organism: Mustela lutreola; assembly: GCF_030435805.1. Taxonomy (NCBI): domain Eukaryota; kingdom Metazoa; phylum Chordata; class Mammalia; order Carnivora; family Mustelidae; genus Mustela; species Mustela lutreola. Next base: position 111,659,297 of record NC_081293.1, read on the forward strand.
ATGAATATGGCAAGTCTGAAATATGTCAGGTTATGACTGTACCATACGGAGTTTGAATTACATTCAGTTATGAATCCGTTATGGTCTTGAGTGAGAAGCGACGTCTGCCCAACCGTTGTTTCGAGAAAGTTCATCTGGCATCAGTATTTTAGGAAAATTTCATGAAGCACCATTAAAGATGAAGAAAGCACGTAGGCAGTTAGTGCCGTGGTGGGTGCGTGAGGACAGAGACCCCAGAATGTGGAGAGAGACTTCGAGAATGGCAAGCAGACATGCCAGGCAGGGGTCAGCAATCTGCCGCTGGAGAAGAGCAGAGCCTTGCCTTTCGTTGTCATGTTTAAACCCAGCCAAGAGTTTGTCCCATTGTTCCCTGAACACAATCTCCATGGAGACATCTCTGCCTGGGGTGAGTTTCATCTCTGGAACTCAGGGATCCGGGTTGGCGACGGTGATAAGCATCCCAGGTTGTCCTGAGAATCCATACACATATTTGAAGGAGGTAGGTGGTGGTTTCCCATGGCCCACGTGCCAGAAGAATCAATGCCATCAATCATGTCCAAGAGAAGAACTGGCTGTAGAAACCAAAAGGTCAAAAACTCTTATTAACCAGAAGACCTAGAATGTACACAATTCAGACTGAAATGACTTTCTCAGAGAGTGATCTGAACAAAGGAAATTTTGCCAAGGGCAAAACTGAAGAAAAACAGTACATAGCATTCCCCAGGGTCACTGGAAACATTTTTTTGAAGCAATAACATGGGACAATATGTCATTATTACTAAGCAGACCCATTTGTGTCCAGCATAAGGGGGAAAAGAGCTGCATTGTTTCTGTGCCCGTCATGTTCGTGGCGGTGGTTTTGTCTGTTCCATGGTCACTGTTTAGAAAGGGAGGTCACTTAGACACATGCCAAATGACTGAAGTGGTATTTCCACGAAACATTTCCATTTTAATAATTCTTTCGTATTTGTAGATGAAAAACGGCTTAACCCTAGGGCATATGCTAAGATGAATCACAAAGCTCAGAAATTTTGTCCTGAAGTGATGAGTTGGCTGCAGAGGGAATTCACATGTATTTATGGACAAATTCTGGCATCATTAATGCCTCAAATCATAATTTTAAATGCCCAAATCATAATTTATATTCATAAATTTTTTATTTTGAGCTCCTGGCTAATCAAAACTCTTACCACTGGCCATTCGTCTTCTGTCCCATCAATCACATGGAGAAGAACTGCAGTTTTTAAACAATAGAAAAATTACCAAAATTTCCTTTCATTTATTTATTTATTTATTTTAGCACTATCTTATTAGCTTGTATCTGACCAATATATTTCTCACGTAGACAGGATAAGCAGAGAAAGTCCCCAAATCTGACATGGCACTCCTTTTGATTATTCCAGAATCGTGGCATGAGAGTGTGAGCAGTTATGTGGTTCATGCACTTGGGGTCGGGAGGGGGGTGTCCCCCAGCCTGCTTCCTTCTGCAGCTCTACACATTCATGTTAAGTCTTGTGGCTAATGGCCCCCAGCTGCCTGGTACCAATTCCTTATCAGTTCCTGTTCTGGAAGTCATATTGGTAATCCATGTGGGCCTTGGAACCTATTTTCTGGAAAATTAATACTTTTAAATATTTCTGTAAATTTTATGGAAAAACCCTTCTGATTTGTTTTCCACATATTACTTGCATTGTTTTCAGTCTGGCTGGCCTATAACATGCTTTGGCATCTATAATGAAATTACTTTATCTTCAGCCAGTAATTCGCTTCCTGATAAAAGGAATGGGAAATGTTTTGTTAGGATATACAAGAGCACTGATTTTAAATTGTTTAGATTATATAGAATTCTTTGCAAGTGATGTCAGAGAGTCCATTACAATTTAAATTCATTTTCTAAATCAAAATTATGCTTTATCTTCTCGGCATTATAGAGCTGTGCCTTGTATACCCCTTCATTGTAATTAATGTTTTGCCTCTATTTATAGAATATAGAGAATCTTCAACAGTTTCCTTTTTTATTGTTGTAAATAATTATTTTTAAGGAGAGTTTTGACTGAAATCTAGTTCTATTGAAATATATTTTCAAAGTAAAATTTGTTCCCCGAATAAAATGTAAAAGTAAAACAGAATTTGTTATTTATTTATTTATTTATTTATTTTTAAAGATTTTATTTATTTATTTGACAGAGAAAGTAAGAGAGCACAAGCAGGCAGAACATCAGAGGGAGAGGGAGACGTAGGCTCACCACTGAGCAGAGAGCCCAGTGCAGGGCTCAATCCCATGACCTGAGCCAAAGGCAGATGCCTAATGACTGAGCCACCCAGGCGCCCCAAAACAGAATTTGTTTTTTAAAGAGGAGTTTCTATTGCTGAGTTGACAGTGTTATATTTTGGCCAAAAGTATTCGAATGCAGACATTTCTTTTTCATGCTTGAGCTTCTCTTAACTCCTGAAGCCGTTTAGTGCCGCACAATCAGTACCATCATTTCAATTCTACAATAAATTATGAAAGAAAATGAAAAACGCTCTAAGTGGTAAAGCCAAATCTGCTTCAAATTTTATTTCCTCCTGGCCTCTGTGCCTCAACCGGGGCAGACCTTTGCCATCCCCAAGTCTGGAACTACTGGTTTGACCTGTTCCTGTTTCAGTGTTGCCCGGAGGGGAGCGCAAGCAGCACGGAGCAAGTTATTTTCTTGAAAGGTCTCAGCTTACCCCGGGATGCATTGTCTGATGCTTCTCTATTACATTCGCCTATAGGTATGACACGGTGGCCTTTTTAGAAAATAGATCTTTATTGTAAAAATAGCATCTGGGATCCTCTAAGACCCTATTCCATAAAGACAGATTAGTTTAATTTCATATATTTGAATGTCTTCCCAATGGTGATGGCCCTTCTTCAATATTTAATCAGGTAAAATTAACACGATGTTATAATAACAGTTGAGAATAATCAAAATGGGTCCAAAGCAGTATTTAAAAAAAAAAAAAAAATACATCAAGTTTGTTTTTTTCCAAGCCTGTGCCTATACAAAATATCAGCCAAAGTTTGTGGAAGTATTAAATTAGTATGCAGACAGTCATCCATGAATAGTGGAACTGAGTATCCCCAGGAAGACTTATTCTGAAAACTATTATGTTCTACTACAAAAACAGGCACCATTGATGAGGCTTATCAAGTGTCAGGCACGGTCTAAGCAGATTATGTGCTTTGTCCCATGTCATCCTCTCAGTTACTGTCCTTACTTTAGAGAGGAAGCAACTGAGGTTCCCATTGCCCATGAACACACGGCTAGAGAACGGCAGAGCAGGGATTCCCACCAAGTGAGTCAAGGCCCAGAGCTCTGTGCTTCACCCGCCACCCCTCCGCCTGAGCGGGAGACGTGTCCACGCGGGCGCTTCATTAGTTCGTAAGGAAGGCCCTTGGCCTTGGGAGCTCTGGTCAGTGCCCCGTGTGTATGTGACAAATAAGGTCTCATATGGAGGTCAGAGCTGTTACCTTCCTGCCCGTTCACATCAAATGATAAATCTAAAGGCTGTCAGGGCTGTCCGTGTGCACCTGTGGTTCTTAATATCCATTCCACGCTCGTGCATTGTATAGAATACATGACTGTGACAGAAAGAGAAAAAATACCTCCAGGCCTGATGATGCAATGTGGTTGGAAAGGCCTCCCCGAAGCGAGGTGGTTTAATAGTAGTGCTGGGCATTCTTCTCCTAGTGATACTGATTATATCTGAAAAAAAAAAAAGAAAGAAAGAAAATAATAAGGTTTTGGAATTCTTGGCTTCAGTATGGTTTGCTCACAGGTATGACAGCTGTCCACACAAGTAGAACTTGCATTTTGTACCTTGTCATCCCCCGATGTCCAGTGCCAGCTCCCCCTTCATACGTCTCTTCCAGAGGAACCTCTGCAGGAGCTCTTCACACAGGATTCAAAGGAGCTCACTGTAGGCTCCTTTGCGAAATCTGATACCTGTTTTAGATGAGAATCCCTACTCTTTTCCTGGCCCCTTCCCATCCTGACCCAGTGTTTGTGTTTTGTTTGTCTTTTAAATATTTTATTTATTCATCTGAGAGAGAGAGACAGAGAGAGAGAGAAAGTCAGAGAGAGAGAGAGAGAGAGAGAGAGCAGGGGAGAGAAGCAGAGGGAAAGGGAGAAGCAGGCTCCCCGCTGAGCAGAGAGCCCAAAGCAGGACTCGATTCCAGGACCCTGAGATTGTGACCTGAGCTGAAGGCAGATGCTTAACCATCGGAGCCACCCAGGCGCCCCCAGTGTTTGGGTTTTAATAGAAGAGTCTAGAAAATTAATGGCCCTGAAGAACTAAAGGAAGGAAAATGAAATCCTCTCATTCAATCCAAGTAGTATAATTCCATACCGAGCTTTTTTAAATTTTGGGCAGGGGACCCCGGGCCACAAATCCCTTAAATCACCATGTAGAAGAACTGTCTACTCAAATCTTCCACTTACTTAGCTTCTAGTAATTTCAGTGATGCCTTTTAGACAAGAGTCATGATAAATATGTACTTTTTTCTTTTTTTTAATATTTTATTTATTTATTTGACAGACAGAGATCACAAGTAGGCAGAGAGGCAGGCAGAGAGAGAGCCAGGGAAACAGGCTTCTTGCTGAGCAGAGAGCCCGATGTGGGGCTCGATTCCAAGACCCTGGGATCATGACCTGAGCCGAAGGCAAGGCTTTAACCCACTGAGCCACCCAGGTGCCCCTGTATGATCATCAGGAATAAAGTATGGCTTTGCAACCTGCATTTTATTTAAATTTATATTTCATTGTATTCCTTATCTCTTTATTTCCAAGTGTTTCATTCTGGATATTACTTACCTTTCTCTGTAGCCTAGTGAAGTTTGTATGAAGCCAAAGCCCTTGCCTTGGCCTCACTCTGATTCCTCTCCCTTGATTCTGCTCTTGGTCCTTTGGCTCTTCGATGTCCCTTGAACAAGCTAGATACCCTTCTGCCTCAGGGCCTTTGCACTGTGGTTCCCTCTGTCTGGAAAGCTCTTCCTGACTATGTCCCCACAGCTTGCTGCCTCTTCTTCCGGTCTTTGCTCAAATACATGTTATGGTGAGCTGCTTCCTGATCCCGTAGTGAGCAGGTGTACTTATGCTCATGCACACATGCACACACAGACAAACATTGGAACCCTACCTCCCTCTCCACTTTTATTTTGTTCTTCGCAGTACTTACCGCAAACTATATAATTTACGATTTATGTTTTTGTTGTTATCTATCTCCCGCCACTGGACTTTAAAGTCCATGAGGGCAGGAACTTTTGCCTGCTGTGTTCAGTAGTGTATCCAGCACAAGGAAAAGTGCCTGTCTTGAAGTGGGTACTTAATTTGCTCAATGAATGAGTGAAGGAAGACTTAACGGAAATTCGGAGTTCCAGCCCTTTGTCAGATAAGGTCACTAGCTGCACAAGTCCTGCTTGACTTTGGTGTAACAGTGACTCCTCAAGGTTCCGAAATGCCATGGTGTAGACCTCCGCTGACTCACAGCTTCTGCTAGCTGGAGGAAAGGGTAGTGTGGCTTTCCATTGTTGAATGCGGAGGTGGAGTTGGAAGACAATCAAAAGAAATGTTCCTCTCGTTCTTTGGAGCAAACGAACAAATCTAGCATTTGTTTTGGGGAGAACAAATGCTCCTCGCAAAGAACAGAAACTGTTCCCAAAATCTTTGAAGTATGTCACTGATCCTTGAACCAGTAGCTGAAGAAGCAAGTATCCTAGGGACAAACATGGGCTTTGTTGGGATGAAAGCTAATCATAAGTTTACAAAAACTGATTGGGCATTTGGCTGGTGACTAATTCCTGGCAGTGACACAGAGGAGGCTCTCAACGGGCCCAGACACACATATTTTCAGTAAAGACCCTTGTCCTCAAAGACATTGAATTTTTTTGCCTACTGCTTTTAGATAAAAATAATGCGTTGCTCAAGATATAAATAACATTGAGGATTCTGCCAAAGACATAGTAGTTTCTATACTGGTAGAGGGAAACATTACTTGGGGAGAGAGATTATCATTTTTAAGAGGTTCCCCCCCCTTTAATTCATTTAATTTGCTAATTGTAAAACCACAAGATACCACACGAATTAGAACAATATTCCCAGCAGTCCCCCAATCGCTGAGTCTGTGTTTTGTGGTATGAGCACCTAAGCCAGTTTGTTTCCTATCAATACAGTAAAAATCTTTTGTCAACCCCCAAGGCTTGCCTGATGCTGCATTGGCCTGGTGATTTCAGGATCCTAGGAACTTCCCCCCCCCCGCCCCCTGTAACCTCCTGTCTCTTGAAAACACACCCCAGCCTACTGGCTAGGACCTAAATCCCACCGACCGGACCTTATTTCCTTGATTCCGTTCTATATTTACTGTGTGGCTACTGCTTCAATCACATCAGACATGGTGGGATGGGGGGGCCAGCCAGAGTAGTGGCCTATATAGTCCCATATGCCAGGAAGTTGAAGCTTCAATCCTGTCCAAATGAAACCTGTGAGGTCTCATCCGTAGGTAATGCCTTAATGGCTCCATAGTTCGGCTCTGCCCAGGGAAAGCTATCAGGATACCAGTACCTGATGGGAGGGAGAAAAGCTGGCACCTGAGTAAGAAGTGCTCAAATGGAAAGTGCAACGGAGAAACTTCTCCCGTTCCTTAATTCTTTGGAAATCCAGTCTTGTTCACTAGGTGTGGGGATAGAAGGTTGCCAGTTGCTTGAGAACCTGTGGTTCTTTAATTGCCTGCTTTTCGGTCCTTCTGAAGATTTTGAAGGATGTGACGGGGCATCAGGCCGAAGGGCACATTCCCGTCAGTAACCGATAACCGTGTGAAAGGAAGAGTTAGCCTTTGCCGGTTGTAGATCACCTCGGGGAATGCAGCGTGGCCTGGTGCGTTCCCCAGCCAGGTTCGCAGGAGCCCTTCTCAAATCAAGTTGTGCAGAAACCCACGTGATGACCCAGAGAGGAACTCAGCTGCCCGGGGCCCCTTTGCTTGAGCCTGTTGTCAGCACCCTGAGGATGCTCTGCCCTGTGAGGCCATCCCTCGACATAGGATACTGACCACAGCGTGGCACACTGACCACAGAGGTGCCACGGTGCTTGTCACAAATGCTGTCCTCCACCCATGGAAGCAGGGGTGGTTTTGCTTGTTTTCACGTGTACAGTTTCCAGAGGCAGATAACCAGACAGCTGAGTTCTGCTTCTGCCAGCAGCAAGTAAGAAGCAGGGAGGAGTAACTTCACCACTCTGGGCCTCACTTTGCTCATCTGTACAATGGGAGGTTTGAGGAGAGGTGGAAGAGACTCACCCACATGCAAAGGACCTGGTAGTGGGTAAGCCCCCAATAAGGAGGACTTGTTTTAAAAGTCAATAAAACTTGATCCCACGTGATATAGAATTCTCCAATCTTAGAGGAGAAAAAAGTAAAGGCAGTAGATCTAATGAGGGCTGAAAAAATTGGACAGCCTAGTCATCTAATCACTTTTTCTCCTACCCTTAACCCTGTGGTAATTAATAGTTCTGTACCAAATTATAGATGTGTAGTAATCTTGGTCCCCTTTGCTATAGACAAAAAGTTTCTTATGTATGGTGATGCAAATGTGGGTTAAGGGATGCTAATGTTATAATGAGCCAGAAGTTAATGAACAGGAAACTGAACAAGAATAGAGCAGACAACTTGGCACCAGAGCTGGCTCCAGGGCAGGAAGTATAAACCCAGGGTGTCCAGAAAAGGGGAAGTGATTCGGAAGACCAGAGGGCGGGCTGGCCGCGGGGCTGCTTCTGGACTGGCTGAGAACAGATGTGCTTGTGTGCCAGAGGAGGAGGAATACAAGTACGGGTCCCACTCCGTGCACTGAGCAAGCAGAATTTGTGATGAAATACTTTTCTTCACCGCACACAGTCTGCCATCTACCTGGTCAGCCTTTGAATCTATTTTGTCTTGTTTACTCTTGGGTCAAATATGTTTGTTCTGTTACCCAGTATTACACATTTTGTCAGGGAAGGGACAATGTCTTCTGCTTTATGTCCTTCTCCCAAAGGGCTGTCACATAGCAGGTGTATGTGTATAAGATCAGGTACAGAGGCAAATGGAAGCCACTTTAGGTATTTTAAACAAAGGAATGGATTGGAGAGGCTGGAGCCACAGAAAAGAGAGGAAGGGATGTTGGAAGTACGAAAGGGACGGAGAGGTGATACCTAGAGCAGAAGCAGCTGACATTCCTGGGCTGGAGCCCAAGAACTCGCTCCCGCTCTTGGGCACGGCTCAAGATAGGCACCTTTGATGCTGGATCTACTCAAGAGGTCCTCTCTCAACTAGGGTTAGAACGAATGAAAAAGGGCCGTTCCTTTCTGGGCTTCTGGAGTCCAGAATCGTATCTGCCCCACTGTGACTACGATCTGCCCCAGTGTGACTACCACTACAGTGGCCACCAACCGCTGCATCCTGAGTCCAAACCAGGACTCTTCTGTCTCTGTCACCCCTTCATGTTGCCCGCCTGGACCTCCAGTCAGCAGAACCAAATGGGAAGACGACTGGGAAAGGCAGGTGGAAGTGTAGCTGGTCAACCCCAGGCCCCGGTAGTACAAAGCAAGGTGGAGCAGGCGCAGAGCCGAAAGACAACAGGTGGATCGCTGGCCAGCGCTCTCCGAGGAAAAGCACACAATCTCAGATCGCAAGACTGGAAACCAAGCCCATGTCTAACACACAGTCGTCATGTGACCTTGCACACCTTACTTGACCTCTCTGCTCCTCAGTCTTGTAAGACAAAACTATCAACAGTATGATGTGAGGGAGGTGTCAGGAGGGCTGAAGGAGACAATGCATGCGAAACCCATTTAGAAACAATGAACATCAATGTATTAGTTCCTTCACATGTTCCCGTTGGCAATTACCGAATCCACTGCTTATGCAACAGTCATGAGGACTTTTTTATGAACTAGAAAAGACTTCTGCGTGTCTCTCAATTTACTGCAGGCACTCAGACTTTCTTTATGATATAGGAAAACCTCCCTAAATCGGGGGAGTTGGGAGATCAGTGGTACTTGTCAGTTTAGCAGATTAAAAAAAAATTTTTAACAATTCTCTTTTGATGGGTCACATCCAAAGATAAGCAGCTGAGCCCTCTTAGCAGCAGGAAGGAAGGGCAGCTTGCCTTGGGTTACACAAATGAACTTATTAAGGGGACTTATAAAGCCATCTAGTTAATCAGAAAGGAGGAGAGTGAAAAGAGCCTTTCTTAGCCAAGCCATGATCGCCCGCTGGACAATTAGAAGCACAGTTTTCATTATACTGTTGTAGTCCTCGGTTGGGGTCAGGCATATGAGCTAGGATACAGCTGGTGGGTGGATGCAGTAAGGCCGTTAATTAATCACAAGGGGGTGGAAACGGAGGATGAGGCATTCACACCCTTTGATTCCGAATGGCCTCTGTTCCACCACATTGACCCGCGTTTCCTAAGTTGACCTGTGTTAGATTTCTATGAATCGTGGCATGTTAGGTCCTCATTTACAAGTTGCCAGTGAAGTTGTTGAGGCAGACCATTGATTTTGGTGATTTGGGCCTTGACTGGGTTTAATCTCTTTTAGATATTTTAAAGTGCTAGCTCAACCAGTATAGGAAATCTGGTGGATTAGCTATTTATAAGTCTTATCCCGGTAGTAATAACAACAGCTAATTCGGGATGTTTTCTCTGTGTCAGACACCATTCTAAGCTCCGTGCTAACTGAACCTTCACAATTACCCTATGAGGTAGGAACTCTGATTCCCATTTTTACGCATGAGGAAATCAAGGCAAACAGACCTTATGTAAGTTGCCTAAGTCTCAGTGCATAAGTGGGGAACCTTGAACCCAGGCTATGCTGGTTGCACTGGGTGTTCTGGAACAACAGAAGCACACCCCTCAGAATCTGAAAATTATTTTATGTCTGTTTTTTTTTTAATTTATTTATTAGACAGACAGAGATCACAAGTAGGCAGAGAGGCAGGCAGAGAGAGGAAGGGAAGCAGGCTCCTTGCTGAGCAGAGAGCCCGATGCAGGGCTCGATCCCAGGACCCTGGGATCATGACCTGAGCCGAAGGCAGAGGCTTTAACCCACTGAGCCACCCAGGTGCCCCTTTTATGTCTGTTTTTGTTTGGCAGTTGTGACTGTCACTAGATGTAGCATATTTAACCCATGGACTCCTGTAGGTCAATTACACTCTGGAATTAGCAATCCCTCCCCACTCCGAGAATTATGGTGGTGTATTAGTTTCAGGCAAAGGCAAAAGAAGCATTGATCACTCTCCTCCTTTACAGACAATAAAAATATACATGTAACAACTATAATTAATAACTGGCTCTACACCAAAGAATATACTTACATGCCAAATAAGCATATGAAAAGAAGCTCCCCATGGTATGTCATCAGGGAGATGGAAATTAAAGCAACAGTGATTCCATAGAACCACATAAGACCCCAAATAGCCAAAGCAATTTTGAAAAAAAAAAACAAAGCTGGAGGCATCACGCTCACTGATTTCCAAACCATATCACAAAGCTATTGGAATCAAAATAGGATGGTATTAGCATAAAAACAGACATGGAGATCAGTGGAACAGAATAGAGCCCAGAAATAAACCCACATATATATTGTCAATGAATTCATCAGAAAGGAGGCAAGAATATACAGTGAGGAAATGTTTATCTGTCTACAATAAATGGTGTTGGGAAAACTGGACAGCTACATGCAAAAGAATGAAACTGAACCACTGTCTTACACCAGACACAATGATCAACTGAGACTGGATTAACACTTCAATATAAAACCTGAAACCATAAAACTCTTGGAAGAAAACAGGCGATAACCTCCTTGACATTGATCTTGGTGATGATTTTTTGGATTTGACACCAAAAACAAAGCCAACCAAAGCAAAATAAACATCAAACTAAAAAGCTTCTGCACAGCAAAGAAAACCATCAACAAAATAAAAATAAAAAGATAACTTACTATGTGGGAGAAAATATTTGCAAATCATGTATGTGATAAGGAGTTAATATGCAAAATATATAAGGAAATACAACTCAGCAAAAAAAAAAAAAAAAAAAAAAGATCTGATTAAAAAGTGGGCAGAGGACCTGAATAAGCATTTTTTCCAAAGAAGACATACAGAGGGACAACAGGTACATGAAAAGATGTTCAGCATCATCAATCACCAGGGAAATGCCAGACGGAACCACAGTGAGGTATCACCTCCCACTTGTTAGAATCAAAAAGACAAGTAATAACAAGTACTGATGAGCATGTGAAGAAAAGGGAACCCTTGTTCTCTGCGTACATCTCATGCTGGGATTGTAAATTGGTGCAGCCACTATGGAAAATAGTACGGCAGTTTCTCAAGAAATTAAAAACGGAACCACCATGTGATTAAGCAGTTCTACTTCTGGGTATTCAATCTGAAGAAAAAAAGATACTCAAAAAGATACATGTATCCTTGCATTCATTGCAGCAGTATTTACAATAGCCAAGTTATGGAAACAACGGAAGTGTCCATTCATGGATGAATAGATAAAGAAAATGTGAGATACACAACCCCTCTACACCTATCCCCCCACACTGGAATATTACTCAGCCATAAAAAAGAATGACCTCTTCCCATTTGTAACAACCATGAGAGCATTATAAGTGAAAGAAATCAGAGAGAGAAAGACAAATGCCTTTTAGTTTCACTTATATGTAGAATCTAAAACCAAACAAAAAGCCAAAACAAAATGAGAACACCCAAGCGCATAGATACAGAGAATAGACTGGTAGTTATCAGAGGCAGAGGGCAGGGGGGAGGTGGGTCAAAATGGGGGAAGAGAGTCAAAAGGTACAGATTTCCAAGTATAAAATAAATAAATCATGAGGCTATAACGTACATCATAGCAACTCTATTTAATAATACTGTATTGCTTATTTTAAGGTTACTAAGAGAGTAGGTCTTAAAAGTTCTCATTACAAGAAGAAACTCTGGAACTAAGTGTGGTCACAGATGTTAACTAGACTTATTGTAGTGATCATTTCACAATATATACAGATATTAAATCATTATGTTGTACACCTGAAACTCCTATAATACTGTATGTCAATTACATCTTAGTGAAAAAAAGATGAAACCAGAAACTCACCAAAAACAAGATACCACTCCACTCTTATCAGAATGGCAAAACTCCAGAACGTTGTCAACATCAAATGCAGAAGAACATATGGAGGAAGAGGAATGCTCATGTGTTGCTGTTGGGAACGCAAAATGGTACAGCTGCATTGGAAGACAGTTTGGAGGTTTTTAGAAAACCAAACAAACTAAACTTTGTTACTGTATGATCCAGCATATCCTGATCTTTGGTGTTTGCCCAAATAAGCTGAAAACTTATGTGCACACCAAAACCTTTCCATGGATGTTTATAGCAACTTATTCGTGATTGCCAAAACTTGGAGGCAATAAAGATGTTTTTCAGTAGGTGAATGGGTAAATAACCCATGGTCCACCCAGACAATGGAATATGATTCAGGGCTAAAAGGAAATGAGCTATGAAGTCATGAAGAGACACGAAGAAACCTTACATGTGTATTACTAAGTGAAAGATGCCAATCTGAAGAGTCTATGGTATGATTCCAAGCATTCTGGGAAAGGCAGAACTATGGAGACAGTAAGAAGATCTGTGGTTGCCAGACATTAGAATAGGGGTCGAGGAGGAGGAATGAACAGAGTACAGAAGACTTCTAAGGCGGTGAAAATACTGAGTATATTATAATGATAGGTACACCTTACTATCATGTGTCCAGACCTCTAGAATGCACAACACTAAGAGTGAAGCCTAAGACGAACTATGAACTTTGCATGATTGTGATGTGTCACTGTAGGTTCATCAGTGGTAACAAATGTTCCTTTCTGGTGGGGAATGTTCATAATGGGGGAGTCTGTGCCTGTGTGGGGGCAGGGAGTACATGGAAAATCACTGTACCTTCCTCTGAATTTTGTTTTGAACTTAAAACTACTCTAAAAAAAAATACAGCATTCGGTGGTGCCTGGGTGGCTCACTGGGTTGAGCGTCTGCCTTCAGCTCAGGTCATGATCCTGGGGTCCTGTGATCCAGCTGGCATCAGGCTTCCTGCTCAGCGGGGATTCTGCTTCTCCCTCTCCCTCTGCTTCTCCCTTGTGCTAGTGCCCAAGCACGCACACACAGTTTCTCTCTCAAATAAATAAAATTTTAAAAAATCTTTTAAAAAAAAATAGTGTTCAAAATTTAAAAAAAAACAACAACACTGGTGTCATTGTCACTTTCTAGTCCTTATGACTTAACTGTCAAGAAGGACACAGTTGAGAAAGACAAACTATTTAGAATTGACTTGTCTTGGGACGCCTGGGTGGCTCAGTTGGTTAAGCGGCTGCCTTCGGCTCAGGTCATGATCCCAGCGTCCTGGGATCGAGTCCCACATCGGGCTCCTTGCTCGGCAGGGAGCCTGCTTCTCCCTCTGCCTCTAGCCTGCCACTCTGTGCCTGTGCTTGCGCTCTGTATCTCTCTCTCTCTCTCTAACAAAAAAAAAAAAAAAAAAAAAAAAAAAATCTAGAATTGACTTGTCTTTTTCTATGCTGTTGTGCCAATCATGAGGTTGTATTAATTTCTGCTTTTCAAATTATGTATCATCAGCCTTATGACCTCTGAGCATTTGCTTGCTATCTGGCTGTTTTTAATTCAAAAATAAATTGAATAATGAAACTGATTCTATTTTCCATTGAGATAATGCATTTTTAATTACTCAGAAGGAACTCAAATTAAGTAGTATTTACTCCAAGTAAATGCAGGAGATAATAAAATATTTCCATGGCATGTTGAATTCCAGACACTCATGTATACAAGTGAACTTGGTGTTGGATTAAAGGTATATGGAGAAAGGGGTTGCCCAGAAACACGGTTCTTCTCTTTTGACCTTGTGTATTTCATCTGCCAGTCACTAAGTGACTGGACTCGATTTGCCAGTTTTCTCCATGGAACCATTGGAAATGCAATTCATCCCAGGCGTTTTGCTTACACTCCGGTACGGATTGCTCTCTGAGAGTGCCCAGATGTGAGCCCGGGAACTGCAGCTTTGTAATGTGGCTTATCTGGCACCAGGAGCCCCATTTGCAGTAGTTAAGTATCTTGGCTACATTTGCTGTGGTCCAGTAGTGTTGTAGAGCTTTGTGGCTTCTGTTGCAGGTTGACAACAATCAGCAGATTTTTAAAGCCTTTTCAGATCGCTGAGAGAATAGATAATGATCACGCACAATGCTGAAATGACGAAAGGAATAATGGATATTCAGATGTTGATGCCATTTAGCATCCAAAAAAACGATTACGGTTCATTTTCTTTGATTAGCTTTTTCAAGTTTCCAGTTTCATTCTTTATTGTTTAACTTCTGTAAGATGACATTCAGGAAAACATTACCACATGAAGTCTGTCAGAAATGTTTAGACAGTTGTAATCACAAAGGGTAGAAATGCCTGCTTTGTTCCGTGCTGTTGACCCTGCTCTGTCCTGAGCTGATTGTAGCTGATGCAACTTTTTGAGGCTAGAAATGATTGCTTTCTACATGTTTTTCGCTTCTGTCTCAGATAGGAATGGTTTTCAGCTGACCAAAACTTGGAAAAGAGTGATTTAAATGAAGTAATGTGATTTTTACTCAGGACAAAGAAGTCTTGACAGTTCGTGACTTAGGGAAATAGCGTCACTCCGTAGATTAGGTTCAAGATTCAATATCCTTCCTGCTCTCTGCTCTTCTCTCCTGAGATTGTGCCCCTCGTGCTCCCTCTTTGAGTATGACTGCTGGTGATGCCCATGTTTGATGCCACAAGATGGGGAAGAGCAAAAAGGATACACACTGGGGCGCCTGGGTGGCTCAGTCAGTTAAGCAGCTGCCTTGGACTAGGTTCATGATCCCAGGGTCCTGGGATCAAGCCCCACATGGGTTCCCTGCTCAGCAGGGAGCCTGCTCCTCCCTCTTCAGCTCCCCTGTGCTTATGTTCCCTCTCTCGCTCTCTCTCTCTGTCCTAAATAAATAAAATCTTTAAAAAAAAAAAAAAAAGGATACATACTTCCTGGTAGTATTATCGTTCCATCTGATAAATTGTTGGGTTCAGCACTGAATATTGACCTTTGAGACGAAATAGAGCCCTTAGAATGTGAGGAGATTAATGAGTACATCTCCGTATTACCTAAAATCTTTAGTGACGCCGTAAATTGACCCCAAATGTGGGAAATGCATCTCTCCCTCTTCACAGCCTTCTTTTCAGAAAAGGAGAAATCCCACAATACTGTTGTGGGAGGTCACAGCGGTTCACAGATTTCACTGTGTTTCAGGGTCACCTGCAAGGTCATAGTACTACGCAGTCTTATCCTACCTCCGGGGTTTCTCATGTGCTGGGGCTGTGGTTGGACCCGCGTCGGTCTTTCTAACAAGTTCCCAGGTGACGCTGATGCTGCTGGTCCGGAAACCGCTCAGGTAGAGTGGAGAACCACTCAGGTAGAAGACTTTTATCTACAATAGGTCAAAATTCCTGCTAGTGAGGAATTCTCAGATAAGGCTCTGAAGCCTTAACTTCTGGGAGGTAGCTATTGATTTGATTTAATTCAACAGTCATATCTTGGGTGTTGCTGTGTGCCTAGCCCTGACAGGCACTGCTGATCACCAGAAGAGAACCAAAGATGGATTAGACCAAGCTTCGAAGCATGTGTCTGGTACCCAAATGCACCGAGAAACAGGAAATCCGTACTTTGCCTGTGTATACGGTTGGCAGGATGTATAGGATTTCTGGTGGATTGCCGACTTTCTTTGATCATGGCATTCCACTTACTGTTATGGTTATCCTGCACTTTTATTTGGAACCGGGGATTCTGCCGTATAACCACCCTGAGTTCTAGATAACCTTTGTTTGGAGGACATCTTAGCCTGGTTCACTGCCCGTGCTGTTCCAAGCAAGCTGATCTCCCCTGCTGCACACCCATCATGCCCCACAAAAAAAAAAAAAAAAAAAAAAAAAAAAAAAATAGAATTGGAGAAAAGCCATTGCAAAGAACGAGAGAGACCCAAGGTCTGTGTCATGAACTTGGCTGAAGAGACAACCTCTGTCTTCTCCCACAGAAGGCAAATTATGCCTACATCAGAGATAAACATAAACATAATCAGTAGTGATGGTCCACCTGGTGAGTTAGGCGGCATCCTTTGGGAGAGAGAAACACTTTCCTTACTGCTACTGGAAACACTGATGGAGAGCTATTCCTGACTCCCCCTGGATGCTAAGTTGTCCCGAGAAGCATTTAGAGGCTGAGGTAGGAGTAGGGGACAGGTTCTAGTATAATTTCAGCTGCCTACCAACCTAAAAAAGAATTCATGTCTCCAGTGAAATGTGCTGTTGGGGGTGCCTGGGTGGCTCAGTCTGCCTTCAGCTCAGGTCAGGATCCCAGAGTCCTGGGATCGAGCCCCATGTCAGGCTCCCTGCTTGGCAGGGAGCCTGCTTTTCCCTCTCCCTCTGCTGCTCCCTCTGCTTATGCTCACTCTCTCTGTCAAATAAATAAATAAAATCTTAAAAAAATATGTATCTATGCTATGGAGCAGAGATAGGAGAATACAATAAACATGTGAATTTATGTAAAGTAAGCTAAAAGTTAAAGTTTCTTATTGAACCTAAACTAATTGGTATATAGAGACCCACTTACATTAACTTACTTAGGGTTCTCAAATACTATACTGAGAAACATTCTTCATGTGCCATTGAGCGCCCGCTGCTAATAAATGAGTTTCAATGTCAGGAAACATATTTAGCAGAGCTTTTGAATGAACAAACCCTTTTTCCTGTGGCTACAAACATTTCCTACTTAGGATTTCTTAAGACGTAAAAACTCAGTGTCCTGGAACTTCACGATTTAAGACGTGCATAAACATAATAGAAATGACATATCTGATTCTATAGACACCGGGGTGGACCGGAGGTGCGGGCCACGGAGTTACATTAGCCCTGGCTTCGAAGCATTGTCCTGCCATTTATAAATAACTCAGTGTTTGTAAAAGGGGAGGAGTAACACCTACTTCACAGGATTTGGGAGGATGAAATAAAAGAAGGTATGTGGAGTGCTTAGGAGAATGTTTGATACATACTAACCACTCAGTAAATACTCTCCCTCCTGCCCCCAGACTTTCTTTTCTTCCTCTTCCATCTCATCCTCCTGCTCCTTTCCCTCTTCTTTCTTCCTTCTGTCCCGTTTCCTGCTCTTTCCTGCTCTGCTTCGCCCTGCTCTCCCCATCCCCCTTCTTCCTCCCCTCCTCCTTCCATTCCCGTTGCTTTCTTTGTCTCGATGAATATTGTCCAGCTCAGAGGAGTCCTCTCCCTGAGCCCCTGCTCCTCATTTTCACCAGTGGGGTTGAATTTGATTTCTGAAATGGTCCAGAGCCCTTCACAGCCGACGCTATACCCGGGGTAAGGCTGGCGGGCGCCACGGTGAAACAGGGCTCTGGAAACTGCTGCTGCAAATCCGGCCTTCTCTTTGTATGCCCCCAAAATGGATTTTACACTTCTATTTTTTAAAAAAAGATTTTATTCATTTATTTGGTTGTGGGGGGGGCAGCACAGATGGAGAGGGGGAAGCGGACTCCTGCTGAGCACAGAGCCTGACGTGGGCCTCGATCCCAGGACTCCCGGATCATGACCTGAGCCAAGAGCAGACGCTTAACTGACTGACCTGTGTTCCGAAGGAGTGGACCATGCATGAACTTTAATGCCTGTGAAGCCAGCTCTGAAAGGGGAGCCTCAAAGCTGGGCTGCCATCGCAGGGCTGGGAAGAGTGTTGGGCTCCCCTAGCCGACGGGGTGGAAGAGGGAACAGGAGGAGATGGACGGGGCAGCTGGAGTTGTTTCTGGAGATGACCTACACACGCAGAAGAAACCCATCTCTCTGCTCTTCTCATCGTGCCATTAACTCCTGGCAAAACTTAGTGAATAATAACTGTATACAAAAGGAGTTTTGTCCCTAACCCCTGATGCCTTTAGACAGGCGTATCTATGAGGGAATCAGGGTGCTGGTACCTGGGAGAGATTGGTACAGTAAGGTTTCAGTGAGAAAGCCCCCGGGAACAGCTTGGACCTGCATTTCGGAGGATATCTAATAACGATGTGAATTCCACCCCCTTCTCCAGTTAGTCCATTATCCTTGGGAAATCCATTGTTTTCTCTGAGCAAGCTGGGAATTTTGTTGTCTCTCTTTAGGAGAAGGACTGATCAGATCAAGTATCCACTTTGAAATCCGTTGTGAAGTTTGTTTTTTTTAGAAACAGATTGAAACTGATCGACTGAAACTCATTCCTTGATAAGTAAGCCCTGATGGAGCCAGTACTGCCATTTGTGGACAAATGCACATTGTTTTTTCCAATTAAATGCAAACAGCTCTTCCTGGGAGGATTCATGGTATAGTGTTTTGCTCTAAAGGAACGGAACGGGGTGAATAGGAAAGGGTGGGAGGTCGGCGTTCTTCCGAAGCCACGTGGAAGACCTGATGTGATCAGGTATCCAGTGACTGGGACTCAGAGAAAAGGCAGAGGACTAAAGCATTGGGTGGACTTAAGCTCAGGTGGTCCAGCCAGACAAACCAGTTCTTTCAATAAGTTAATGAAACCATCATCAACCGTACCCGCGCTTCTGACTCCAGAGAGGCGTCTAGATAGACCTCGGAGTCTGAGTCTGGGTCTCCCCCTGCCCGTTGCTCACATTGCTGCGTCGGTCCCGGGGAGCCCTTCCGCCAGCCACTCAGCCACTCGAGCGCTAATGACGTGCCGGGCGCCGCGCTCACTGCCAGAGACACAGAGCAGAACGGGAAGTGTTGCCTGCCCTCTTCAGCGAGGCTCCTACAGGCTCCCAGCCCAGAGGGGCTTGTAAACAAGAGGAGCGATGTATGGACGGCTCCCGGTCCATGTCTGTCTGTGCGAGTCCGCATGTCCTCCTGGGGACAGACCGTGAACTAGCAGTTGCTGTTCTGTGTGAACCATGAGTTGAGCACCAGAAAGGATGTCTGGGCTCAGCAGGGGGTCTCCAAAGGCTTCCAGGAGGAATGACAAGGGCAGAGCGTGAGCCAGGCAGGAGAGACCAGGTGTAGGGTCGGCTCGAAGACCCCAGACAACAGGAGGCTGCAACGGCGGAACCCGGAGTGTGTGCGGGTGGGGATCACTTTGGAATTTGAGCAAGCGTTCCATCAGAAGGGGCCAGATGTGCTAAGTAGAGAGTCTGGACATTAACCTGGGACCCCGCTCCCATGGCCCCCCTCCCCAGGACCAGAGCAGGACCAGAGCAGGATTTTGCAACAAAGCACAGAAAGCCACGAGGAAAGCGGATAGGGAGACATTGATGTCGGAGGCAGGGAGCCTCAGTACAGCCAGCAGGGTACCCAGGTGGGTAGGACCACCTGGAGAAGGGGAGCATTAGAGGGAGGTTAGAGACAGAGACCCACTGAACTTGATGCCTTCTTAAGGTGGGGGAGAAGAAGAAAGAATGGCAAGTGGCCCTAGGTTACCCCTTGGAGTTCAGGCACGTGAAAGCTGTTCAGAACTCACTGCTGTCCCATGAGAAAGGAAGACAGGGTAAAGTGGAACTCTGGGACAGGAGATGTTTAAGAACTGGGATAGAATTTTGCAAACGAGAGACATGCAGGATGAGTGGAAGAAGGGGAGTCTAAAGGGGCTGCAAAGGGCATCAGAGGGTGCGACAGTGAAGGGCGGTGTCGGTCCTGAGGGAGGAGAAGGCAGGGAGGGACTTCGGGGCCACACACTGCAGAACGGTCCAGAGAAACTCTCATTCCACATCCCAGAACCACAGGCATAGGCATGCAAGATCCTCCCAGACGTGGCCCCAGTCTCCTTTTCCAACTGTATCAGTTTTTACTTCATTTTGATTCAGCCACATTGAACTGTTCTGTTTGCTGTGGGCCCCCCTCAATTTCTGTTTCCTGCTCCGCTTCCTTTCCTGGAATGCACGCTTCAAAGACCACATCAAATGCCCTGACCTTCCACTCGGACTGAACTGGCTTCGATTTCCCCCTTCTCCCAGCAAACACGGTTCTCTAGCTGCGCGTCTCGGTGTCACCTTTTGCCCACTGCTGTAATTACTCCTGTAGTTGTCCTCTCTTTTCTCAGTTGCAAAGCACACACATCATAGTCGCAGGACACCTTGGGATTCACTTATTGGGTCATAGGACAGATATGTAATCGTCTTTCTCTCAGGAGTTAAAGAATCCTAAAATCCTAACTCCCCACCACCAAAATGTAGCTCTTCCCAGAAATGGAATGGTTTGTGTTCTAAAACCAGTAAAGCGGACTTCCTCTCAGTGATCTTACATTATTTGTTCATTTTTATGGACAGTTGTATGTTTGATTACAAAAGGCCAGCATACTTAGAGAGCAGGATACAGAGAACCATTTTGAAGCATGGGCTCTCCATCTCGTCTGCGGCTGGAAACGCCTGGGGGGGAGCGGTTCTAAGCTAATGATGCTGAAGCCTGGTTTCCAGCCCCAGAGCTTCTGATGTCCTGGAGCGGGGGAGGGAGGAGGGAAGCCATCTTCAGATCATCTCAGGTGCTCCGATGTCCAGTAGGTTTGAGAACCAGTTTCTCAACCTGGTTTGCGTTTGAAGAGCTCATCTTTTGCTGGCGAGAACTAAAATTGTTCTGAGCTGGAATCACATATAGTTACAAAGAAGAAATTTGTTTTTAACTCTAAGAATTTCTTTCTCTCCCTCTCTTTCTCCTTTTCCCTTCTGCCCCCAACCCATGAGAGAGGAGTCCTCGAAGCATGACTGATGGGTTTCTTCTCTCTGCCAGGAGAAAAAAAAAAAACCATCTCGTCTCTGAATGCGTTGCCCTGGACCGTTGCCAACAAACAACAAAACCTTGACTATATAAACATGTCTGTGTCTAACTTGATAGAAAATACAGTTGATTTTTTATAGGAATTTTGAGGTGCATAAAATGTCTTTAGCTGTACTAAGTCCCCCTGTTAGCATTATTCTTAACAAGTTCCAGCTATGTATTTCTATCTGTAACATGTAATCATGTCTCCGGGGGGGGGAAGTATATATATATATATATATATATATATATATATATATATATGAAGATTTCTTCTCTTAAAGACAAATGAAGGAACACAAGAGAGAAACATTTAGGTATTGATCAGTCCATCACAGGCATTAGTAAAGTCCTCCAGCTTGTTTCATGGCAGAAATGATTTCCTGATTACTTTCGCTGTTAAAAATCTCAATTTTGGTCATTTCACCGTATAGTAACATCTTTTGTTCCTTGCGCCATACCTTCTTACAGTATCAGTTTGAACTGATGAAGAGCCAGGTGTATTTACACCACATCAATAATCAGCTGCTTGTTAATGAAGATATCTCCATAGTTAGGTGACAGTTAGGTCGCCGAAGCATGATTACAGTGATGTGACAACTTGAATTTTTCCTGCGGATGCCCCTGCTCTCCCGCTTTATGGGGTCTTTTCTTCTCCTCCTGCAAGAGACCCCCAGGTTTAGCTACTCACTTATTTAATCAAAAGTTTCCCAGACACGCGAGTCCCGGAAACACTCCCGGATCTGTCATTATTAGGTTCAGTTTACTTTATTCATCAAACGTGCCAACTTTATTCAAAGCCCAGGTTCTTCTCTTTCCCCAGCTCCAGGCTGTGTGTGGGCAGAGTAGTCCTGGCCTAGGATCTCCCCTGCGCTCCCTGCAGATGCCCCCTCGGTCCCCCCAGCTGTCCTCCCCTTACCGGTATTTTCTGGTGGGCAGATTACCTACCCCCTGGGGAGGCCAACAGACACCTCCAGCATCCTTTTGAATCCTTGCCAATGTCCAATTCAAATAATTCCTACCCCATGAAGTCTTTTTGATTCGTAATTCCCAAATACTGCCTTTGTCAGAAATCCCATGGTATGTCCTGCCATTCTGGGACCCCATACACTCTACTTCTTATCTCCCCGCCTAGGCTTAGAGTTCGAGAAGGCCCATCATTCATTTTTATATTGCCCACCATGTGCAGAATGAAAAAATAAAATATTAAAATTTAAAGCAATGGGACGCCTGGGTGGCTCAGTTGTTAAGCGGCTGCCTTCGGCTCAGGTCATGATCCCAGCGTCCTGGGATCGAGTCCCGCATCGGGCTCCTTGCTCAGCGGGGAGCCTGCTTCTCCCTCTGCCTCTGCCTGCCATTCTCTCTGCCTGTGCTCGCTCTCTCCCCCTCTCTCTCTCTGATAAATAAGTAAAATCTTAAAAAAAAAAAAAAATTTAAAAAAAATTAAAAAAAAAATAAATAAAATTTAAAAAAAAATAAAAAAAAATAAAATTTAAAGCAAGCATTAGTCAAATGTGAAGCGAGGTCATCATGATATACGAAGTCAGTACTCTATCTGTAAACAAATGTGCCATCGACGATGTGAGCCAGTTGTTAACGAGTTTCTTTCATTGTGTTCAGTCCATCAGGTTAAGGGGGAAAAGCGGATCTGTGTGTTTTATAGTTTCTGTTTTATAGTTTTCCGCATATTTTAAAGTAGAAAAATAGGCAGCCATTTAAAGCAATTTATCTAAAATAATTGAAGTTGTTCCATGAAATAATTATCATATTTATTGTGTTACATCAACAAGCAAGCAACAAATCACATCTTTTTCCTTAGCAAGGAACCCATTACTAAAGACGGCTGGGATTTTAGGACAGGTTTTTCATCATTTACTTTTTAAGTATATTTAATGCCTCCATTTTCAGAGCTTTTAGCATAATAGACCCCTTGCTTTGCTATCTACCTTCCCTGTCTTCATGCAGAAGATAATTTATTATTTCATTATCTTTTTTTGACCTGGTGTTAGTGAGCATACAGACCAGACTGAAACGCAGCTTATTAAATATTTAAGAAATCATATTAAGGTGGCATTTGTGTCTTCTTTATAACAGCTGCTAGCTGGGTCACCAGACCCTTGATTTCATTATGTAAAACACTGCATTGTTCGTCCCATCAATCTAGTCATGAATGGACAGGGGTCAAACTATTTGCAGTAGGACCAAAGGGACTCAACGTAGGAGTTCTAGATCAACCTCCCCATGATTTTTGAGACAGTTCAATGAAAACCAGTGAGATAGAGAGCTGCGTGTTTGTTATTGCTCCGCGGGAGAGCTCCATTTCAGCTCTTAACCTCCTGTGATTTCAAGACTTGTTTTTAAAAGGAAGTCCCAGCATAGCTACATAGGAAGGGCGGACGGCATCCTGGGTATGCTGGTAGCTCTGGGCATCCCGTTAATTCTCCGTGGCAAGAAAAAAAAAAGGATTTTACACCTCCTACTAAATGTCTCATTTATGTCTGCTACGTGAAGCTGTGGCCTCCTCCTGTCTTGCAGATCGCCCTACATCTGCCAAAAGCAGCCAGAGCTGCTGGAACTTGAAGGCTTATTAGCCAAGTCAGAGAAATCATTGTATTTTGAGACACCAAAGGAGAGGGGTAATGCTGAATCCACTGATATCAAGGGAAGGCCAGCCCTTCACCCAGAAAGTTCCATGGCTGTCCTTTCATTCTGGTCTTTTATTATATTATTATTATTACTACTACTACTACTACTATATTTGCTCTTAAGTTGTTTGACTATCAGAATTACCTGGACAGAACTGAGACTTTTGTTTTCTTGTTTTTTGTTTTTTAAAGATTTTTATTTATTTACTTGACAGAGACAGAGAGATCACAAGTAGTCAGAGAAGCAGGCAGAGAGAGGAGGAAGCAGGCTCCCTGCTGAGTAGAGAGCCCGATGTCGATGTCGGGCTCCATCCCAGGACCCTGAGATCATGACCTGAGCCGAAGGCAGAGGCTTTAACCCACTGAGCCACCCAGGTGCCCCAAGACTTTTGTTTTTGAGAGCAAATGTTTGCATTCTCGCTGCTGAGTGTGCAGCTAAAGATGCGAGACGTGTTCCATACTATGTTGGTGCTGGCAAAGCCCTCTTTCACTCTCTGCCCAGCCATCCTGCTGCTGCTTCCCAAATAAAACTTGTCTCCTTTAGGAGGCATAGTGCGTAAGTCTCCCCCACCCCCAAATTCCCAGACAGAAAAAAAACCAGAATGTTTTCTACATTTACTTATAAATACATGTATTTTTATCTTCTGAAAGCAGAAGTATTTAACTTTTAAAGCAAACTACAGCGGTTATGAAATAGAAGTCAGAGCTCTGTTTGATTTGTGAGTGTGGAAAATTTTCATCTTTCTTCATGAAGATAGGACATGCAAAGGAAATAAAATTGATCAAAACTATAATTGAGCTCAAGGAAAATTGCCACACTAGCACACTCAAGTCACCTGTGTCTGTCCAGTTTTTTCAGTCATGAACACTTAAGCCAGGAAGCCCACCCAGTTACCTTCCGTTCCCTGTTCACAAAGGTACTCACCTGTCGTCTGGGGTGGCAGGCATACAGGCACTAGAAGCCCAGAGTCCTTTTCCAGTACCTCTGCATCTTGCTCTAAGGCTGTGGCAAGATACTGCCATTCTCTAAAGCTCTGTTTCTTCCTTTGTAAAATGGGAATGGAAGTGTGTGATTCATTTCCTGAAATCTTGGGGCCAGGTGAGTTTTAGAATTGGGAACTTTCTTGGAATTTTTATTTTATTTTATAGATTTTATTTATTCATTTGAGAGAGAGAAAGTGAGTGAGAGAGAGCTTAAGCGGGGGGAGGGGCAGAAGGAGAGGGAGGAGCGGACTCCCCACTGAGCAGGGAGCTGGACACAGACTCCATCCCAGGACCCCAGGATCATGACCTGAGCTGAAGGCGGGCATTTAACTGAGTCTCCCAGGTGCCTTGGAACTTCTATCTTAGAATGATAACAGTGCATATGCCAATGTAATGTGGCGGCCCCCAGTAATCAAACAGATTCGTAATTCTGCAGTGAGACACACACAGTCACACTTAGTAGGATAAAGTGTATAAACTTGCATTTTTCAGAACATTTAGATAAATGTTAACTTGTGTTAAGCCCTACTTTGAAGATGTATTTTTTCAACAAACTGCAGCGGCTTCGCCCATGATAGATGTTTTTTATTTGAATCCTTGGCAGTTAATGTGACTCTCACATCTCACACACAACAGAATGTGAATAAAGGAATTTTGCTCAACTTACTTTCGTATCCCCATTGGATTTTTATAAAAGGCTATTACAGTATTTTTTTTTTTTTAATGGTGGCAAACTTCACCCTTCAGAAAATATTCACAGGACGGCATAAAGACCTTCTTGGGTAATTTTAGATCCAGATATGCGACCCTGCTCAGAAGTTGATTGATAAGATCAGAATTATAGATATGGAACAGGAAATGAGATTTCCATGACGTACAGTTAAAATTAGCACCAGGACATTTTTAGCTTTTTCTCTCTTTTTTCCTTTTTGCCATCATTCTTACTTGAGGGGATACGATCGATCACCGCACCAGCTCAGCTCCTGTCTGAACATTCTGAAGTGATTTATGTTTTTCTGTGCTCAGTTTTGCTGGCCAGCCTGTCTGTGCCTGATGCCACCCGAGCCCTGAAGACTTCAGCTTTCGGGTGTGTCAGAATCAGTGTCAGAATCAGGGCGGCTCACAAAAAGTTTTTCCGACAGTCAGGTGCCACAGTTTATAGGTCACCTGATTAAAAAGTGTATGAGTGATTATTTCAGACTGCCCTAGGATAATCTCCCTGTCACTTTCTTAAACAGAAGAGGAGTGGAGGGCACTGTACGTGAGTGCTTGCAGGAGAATGTTTTTTTCTTTTGCAAAACTCTTTTCAAGTGTCTCTGCCTGTTAATCAAAGTATGTAGATTTTCATCTTTTTTATTTTTTATTTTTATTTATTTATGTTTATTTTATTTTACCATTTTAAATAAATTTTATTTATTTAATTTATTTCAATTTAATTAATTAATTAATTATTTTGGAGAAAGAGGACGCATGCATGTGAGCGTGAGTGGTGGGGGGAGGGGCAGATAGGGAGAATCTGAAGCAGACTCCTCGCTCAGCGGGGAGCCCCGTGCGGGGCTGGTTCTCAAGACCCTGAGATCAAGAACTTGAGCTGAGACCAACTTGCACTGAGACTTGAGTTGAAAATCAGGCGACCCCTGATTTTCCCCATTTTGAAGTATGTGTTTTATGTTACATTCAGAAAGAGTGATTTTTCAAAACTCTTACTGGTAACTGCTTGATGTTTTTATCACGGTAAACTGTAAGTAACAAAGTTTGTCATTTTAACCATTTTTGAGTGGAGAGTTCTGTGGCATTCGGTACCATTCATCACCAGAAGGATGATGACATCTTCCCCAACTGAAACTGCTTACCCCCTCTTTTATTTTAGATTTGATTTACTTATTTGAGAGAGAGAGGGAGAGAGAGTACAAGTGAGCAAGCAGGGGGAGAGAGAGAGGGACGAGCAGACTTGCACTGACTCCCAGCCCAACGTGGGGCTCCATCTCACAACCCAGAGATGAGGACCTGTGTTGAAGTCAAGGGTTGGTCGCTCGACTGACTGAGCCCCCCAGTTGCCCCTTAAACCCTAACCCCCTAGTCCTCCCCCCTCCAGCCCCTGGCAACCACCATTCTACTTTCTGTCTCTAAGAATTTGACTCCTTGAGGTGCCGCCTATAAGCAGAACCACACAGCATTTGTCCTTTCGTGACTGGTTTATTTCACTAAACCTCTAATATCTTCAAGAGGCATCCATGTTGTACCTTCTGTCAGGATTTCCTTCTGTTTACGACTGAATACCTTTCCAGTGTACGCATATATCCCCATTTTGTTTGTCCATTCATTCATTCATTAACGAACACGGGCATTTTCTCTGTTTTTCGACTATTGTGAATAGCACTGCTAAGAACATGGGTGTCCATAACAGCAGAGATGCTTATTTCTTAAAAATACTTATTTCTTAAAGATACTTAGATCAAAGATACTTATTTCTTAAAAATAAGTCTGTTAACATGCTAACTTATCTGTTTAGATTCTCAATAGCAGAAATTCAGCATAAATAGCAGTTTAAGATTTAATGGCCAAACCCCGATGTTTAACCTGTTGTCTACCTGTGAATTATGAAGTTGTCAGCCTCTATGTGAAAAAGACCCTTGCAAAGGGGGTGCTTGGTCTTTTCCAACAATGGAGCCATTAGAGAGCATCACCACATAGTTCTCTTACGGCGGGTCCTGGAAGCCGGAACCTACTGGGAAGAAATCTGTTGGTTTTCCTATTCCATTACATTTGGGTCTCAAACTATTGCTCTTCTTATCCTGCTGTCTTTTTGCCTGTGACGATCCTTCAAGTAACCAACCAAATAGTCTCCTTGCAAGATAGGAATAGCAGAAATTTACAAAATAGGGAAAACTGTTATTCTCCAAGCTCATGATAGGTTGCAGAAATAAGGGAAGCCCTATCTGCTGAAACATTTTGAGCTCTGACGAGCACAGAGTAGAGAACCAATGCCTCGTTCAGACATAAAATCAGAAAACACAGTTAAGTCGAATGTGGTTGCTATCTCAGGAAACCTTGCAAAGATTTCCAGCATGCTCCAAACCTTTATATGCCCACAAATATTTATTGTTCCTTTCTACTACTACAAAGGGTATAGTGATCCTGCAGGATCCTATATATACAGGATCCTAAGGGCTGGCTCCTTAGCTATGGGATGAAATAACATGTGGGTCAGATTTTCACTTTTAATAAAAATGAGCATTTGCTTTTAGCCTTATTTATTTTCAGCTGAATTTTTTTTTTTTTTTAATGATTTGGGCACATAGGCCTTTGCTTATTTTACCTGACTGATTAATGGAATGTGTTATTACTCATTACAGTTCTGTCTAGCTTGGTATTCATGAGGGTTTTGGTGGGTTCTTCCTGTCGGATACGTGATTGGGTCATGTCTGAGTGTGTGACCTGTAGGAGGTGCGTCCTTTCCTCCCTATGACATCCAGACAGTCCCCCATCACACACTCCTAGTGCCCCGGTGAGATCCTTCCTACAGTCCGTCTGGGATATAACAGTGACTTGAGACAGGCTCCTGCTCTGACGTTTGCCAACTTCTAAAGGGCAGAGGGACCAATAAACACACCACGTTTGTGCAGTCTCAAGCTGAAATCAGCCGTGAAGACAAAGGTGATGTTTCGAAAGAACGTTGTAGACCATAGAGTTTCAAACAGACCCTAAAATCCATGCGGCGCCATATTGGAGGCTAAGGCAACGGAGGAAATCGGTACTACTCATCCTCTGCTTACTGAAACTTCTGATACTTGTTTTGCCTTCATTTGTTTTTGCAAACACTGCCTGAAGGTGTTGTGTGTCTGGGTGACTGAGCATTGGTGCCCTTTCAATCTTGCACCAAAGCTGCTGCCTCACTCCAGTCCCTGCCCTACTACCAGAACTCAAGCCCTGATTTTGCCACTTACTAGCTGCTTATACCATGTGCCTCAGTCTCTTCATCTGGAGAGTGGGGAGAATATAGCAGTACTTCCAGAAGGTTGTTATTAGGATTGAAATAAATCCGTATTTGTAAACCAGGGGAGCAATCCCTGGCACAAAGTGCTGTGTGTATTGAAGACGTGTAATAAAGGAAGATGCCTCTAGAATATTTCAGGGACCAAAGGAGTCATTATGAGTGGATCCCATATGGCTTCACTAGGCTGTCCTCAGCAAGTTTTCCCCTCTGCCATTTTGACCACATTTACACAGATACTCATGAAACAGTCTTGTCACTAACCTGGTGATAGACTTTAAAGGTGAAGCACTTATAAATAACCAGGAAGTTGTGGCCCACCATCAACCTCAGGCAACCGCATCTCTCAGTCACTTTCAGGAACGTAGAACACCATATGGGTGTGTGTTTTTCTTTCTTTTTTTTTTTAAATTTTTTATTTTTTATAAACATATATTTTTATCCCCAGGGGTACAGGTCTGTGAATTGCCAGGTTTACACACTTCACAGCACTCACCAAAGCACATAACCTCCCCAATGTCCATAACCCCACCCCCCTTCTCCCAACCCCCTTCCCCCCAGCAAACTTCAGTTTGTTTTGTGAGATTAAGAGTCACTTATGGTTTGTCTCCCTCCCAATCCCATCTTGTTTCATTGATTCTTCTCCTACCCACTTAAGCCCCCATGTTGCATCACCACTTCCTCATATCAGGGAGATCATATGATAGTTGTCTTTCTCTGCTTGACTTATTTCGCTAAGCATGATACGCTCTAGTTCCATCCATGTTGTCGCAAATGGCAAGATTTCATTTCTTTTGATGGCTGCATAGTATTCCATGTGTATATATACCACATCTTCTTTATCCATTCATCTGTTGATGGACATCTAGGTTCTTTCCATAGTTTGGCTATTGTGGACATTGCTGCTATAAACATTCGGGTACACGTGCCCCTTTGGATCACTACGTTTGTATCTTTAGGGTAAATACCCAGTAGTGCAATTGCTGGGTCATAGGACAGTGGGTGTGTGTTTTTCTCCCTGTGAAGCCATGGCGGCCATCTTTGCACGGTTGCTGCTGAATCAAGCACAACTTTCAGATTCCTCCCCTCACTTACTGACGGATTTCTGTGTGGGCTTCTTGGAGCACTGCACATGAATGCACAGGCAGGTCCATCACCAGGATCCTCCCTCATAAAATCCACTGCTTCCATTCCTGTCTGTGGGGAAATGCGTAGCTTTCTGCTAACATTTATTTCTAGTGTCATTTAAAATTCCACTCATGGCGATTCTACAAAACCTAATATGCATCTTTTTTTATTTGTATAAAAGCACTTTTTTAAAGACAATCTTGCACCCTTATTTCCTATAGCAAGGGTCTTGTGTTCACACTTTAATAGTAGAAGTAAGCAGGGAAAAAATTCCTAACTTAAAAAGTGAAGAAATGCAGTGTGGATCAATTTTACTTATTCAAGATATTAACGTGAAAATGGTTAAATACAAGTTTTAATAAAAAAAAAAAACTCTTATGTGCGCTAATTTATTCCATAAGACTGGGGCAATTGCTTGTGATAAGCAGGAATTTAATTATCTGTACAGATTTCTGGTTAAACAGGTAATATTTGTTCTCAAATAGATTCTATGTGTGAATATAATAACTGCCCTAGGGAAAATAATGTTATACCATGGGAGAAACGAGCTTTATCTCAGAGTGAGTAAATGGATTCTTTCTTATTTTACCCTCAAGCTTTGAATTAACAATTTATAGAAAGAGGGCCACTGGGTTGGAGCTAGTATTCTCCTTTGATGAGCTTTTTTCATATTCTTTCTGAGAGCTTATGCAAATGTAAGTATCTTTCCGTCTCCTGTAATAAAATAAGCTAAACTTTCAGTGCAGTATGCCAATTCAAATAATAAAGCATCATGAAATGAAAATCTTCCCCTTAAGGATGTATGTTTTGTGGTCACACTTACCAAATTTGGTTAAATTTAGAGCATTTGTAGTGAAACCCTATATTACCTTTTTTTTTTTTAAAAAAATATTTTATTTATTTATTTATTTGATAGAGAGAGATCACAAGTAGGCAGAGAGGCAGGCAGAGAGAGAGGGAAGAAGCAGGCTCCCTGCCGAGCAGAGAGCCTGATGCAGGGCTCGATCCCGGGACCCTGAGATCATGACCTGAGCTGAAGGCAGAGGCTTTAGCCCACTGAGCCACCCAGGCGCCCCCCTATATTACCTTTTAAAGTAGCAAACTTTTGTATGGACAAATGTAACCAATAGTCATGATTCACATTTAACATTCTCTTTGGAAGCCATGGGAGCCTCGGGACCCAAAGCCAAGAGCCTTGCCTGAAAACATGTGGGTGCCTGTGTGAAACTATTGCTAGTTACACAGCCACCCAATATGCCTTTCTGCCACATTAAGCAGCAGTAAATTACAGGGATTTCTGGGAGAAAATTCTCTATTGCTCCCATATACATCTTGCATGCAGAGGCTCAAGTGGCCCTTTGTTCTGGCCTCTTTATGATGATGTTCATACAGTGAACAGCCCCAGAAGGCAGAGAAAGTGTTTCCTTCTAGAACAAAGAGCACGTATGCTTACTGCCCATTATAAAAGATTTGGGTTCCCTAAGCTCACAATTCCTCTCATGTAGGGCACAAGTGTCCCCTGGCCTTCTTCCTATCACCCTATAGGAACTGGGATGTTGGGAATGATGGTAATAAAATGCTGGTACCCTGGATACTTGACTCTTGCTACTGCCACATGTAATAAAGTCTTTGCCTTTGACTGAGGAGTTGCATGTCCTCTGCCAGTATCTGTAAAATGGTAGCAAGCTACCTTGTTAGATGGTGAATGAAGTGAACTCTCAGAATGGTCACACTTACTGATAAGAAAGTCTGTTAAAGGACCCTTAAAGATGATGGCGTTTTTCTTCTCTGTACATGATCCCAAGTGGATGGTGGTGGGTTTTAGGATAGCGTGGTCTCAAGTGTAACATGTGGATAGTGCACCATATAGATGGCCAGACATCCAGTTCTAAACATAAAGGTAGTGTGAGTACCACAGAATAATTGATATTTCTCAAAAAGCATAGGAGATTGTCTTTTTATGGGGACTTGGTGCACATGAGGACAAAACGGATCCTTCATCTGATTTGGGCTTTGCCTCTTTGGGCTCAGATTCTCAAGAAAAGCATTATCTAAGTTTTCCTAGAGCACATGCTATGTGCAGTGACTCTTTTTTTTTTTTTTAAGATTTTATTTATTTATCAGAGAGAGAGGGGGAGAGAGCGAGCACAGGCAGACAGAATGGCAGGCAGAGGCAGAGGGAGAAGCAGGCTCCCTGCTGAGCAAGGAACCCGATGTGGGACTCAATCCCAGGATGCTGGGATCATGACCTGAGCCAAAGGCAGCTCCTTAACCAACTGAGCCACCCAGGCATCCCATGTGCAGTGACTCTTAGAGTCAGCAGAAAACCCTGTAATGACAGCTCATTCTAGCCTAGTCCCCGCCAACTTCCACCCCATGCCAGGATGCCAAAGTCAACATTGCGACAAGTGAAAGGATGGCAGCCTGTCTTCATATCCACCTTCCTAGAGTGGACATGCCTTGAATAAGTGATCCAACTGGACTAGACAGAAATGTCTTGCTCTTTACCCAGAGTGTTTCAGTTGAGGCCATACCATATGCTTAGAGGAGTCCCATATAATCTTTACATGTAGCTTGAGAATTTTTACATGCAGGGGCGCCTCGGTGGCTCAGTAGGTTAAAGCCTCTGCCTTCGGCTCAGGTCATGATCCCGGGGTCTTGGGATCGAGCCCCACATCGGGCTCTCTGCTCAGTGGGGAGCCTGCTTCCTCCTCTCTCTCTTTGCCTGCCTCTCTGTGATCTCTGTTTGTCAAATAGATAAATAAAATTTTTTAAAAAAAGAATTTTTACATGCAATTCAGGGAAAGACCCAAACTGTCCATTTTTATGTCTTTTGCCAGAACAAATAATGGTAGAGACTGGGGGAACTCACGTCAGAGAGATACAAACAAAAAGTATACAGGAGCCTTCATGATTCTGTTCTTTGCAAGCAGACAAAGAGGTTTTCTCTTGCTATGGATGGGTTTGGCCAGCCTGTGAGGCTTAAGCTGCCACTGCCCCAACCCACCCTGCCTGGAGAGTGAGAATAACTATTCTTCCCCTAAAAACCCATAGAATTAAAAACCTAGAAACTGAATGAGGGCCTGGTCCAATTAGTCAGATTGAAAACAGACTCTGATTTCTGATTAAGAGAAGACAACCCAGGGAAAGAAAGATAGACATGTTTGTTACGGGAACAGAGATTTGGCATTTGTTTTTATTCCTGACTCTGGAGAAGACCATAGGAAGCAATGGGTTGCCATGAGGATACTAACATGTACTTACTGTATAAACCATTTATGCCAGTTACAGTTAGACGTATCATTCAGTGTGGAGCATAAATATGTCTCCAAAGTGTCAGTTTATTACTGTCTTTGGGTCATTTTTAGAGTGACCATTTCAAGTAAAGGTAGAAGAATAATGCTGGTTCTGGCACACCTAAAAGCCTTAAGGTCCTTGGGGCGTCTGGGTGGCTCAGTCGGTTGGGCAGCCGACTCTCGATTTTGGCTCAGGTCGTGATCTCAGATTCCTGGGATTGAGCTCTGCATGGGGCTCTGCACTCAGCGGGGCGTCTGACCCAGGATTCTCCTTCCCCGTCGCTCCTACCCTTCCCCTGCTCATGTGCTCGCTCTCTAAAATAAATAAATAAATCTTTAAGAAAAAAAAAAAGACCTCAGGAGAGTGCACCTGGGTGGCTCAGTCATTAGGCCTCTGCCTTCAGCTCAGGTCATGACCTCAGGGTCCTGGGATCGAGCCCCACATTGGGCTCCCTGCTTGGCAGGAAGCCTGCTTCTTCCTCTCCTACTCCTCCTGCTTGTGTTCCCTCTCTTGCTTTATCTCTTTCCGTCAAATAAGTACATAAAATCTTAAAAAAAAAAAAAAAAAAAAAAAAGACCTTACGGTCCTTGTGATTTTCCCAAGAGTCATGATTGTGTGTTATCTTTCTAAATTAAACAAAAAAAATCCCATGTCAGTTTGTACAGAATATAAGCATAATTAGAAAAGAAAGAATGCAGCATTAAATGTGTCTTCCTAGATAAATGAAGGAGAGCTTTACATAGGCAGTAGAAAAGATGCTAAGCCATATCATATTTTCGTATACATAACATTAAATGCAGTAGTAATATTATGATATGCTTGAGAAACAGCAGGCAACGCAATATGGAAAGACCACTTAAGCCCGCATGTCTTATGAGGTAAATAAAGTTCAGGAACTCTTCAAACTGCCTGGCTGATATGAGGTCTGGCCCAGGTCACTTTCAGCTGTCTAACATGTGTTCCTCACTGATGGCACCCGCCCAACACGAAAATGAGCTTTCCTGATTAAGTCATCCCACAAGCCCGGGAGCCGAGCTCTGTGGAGTAGGTCATTTGCGGAGATGAATGACTTCTAGCTTCCTAAGAGGTTTCTGTGCGACAGTTGTGCTCATGGCAGGGGTAAGGACTTCAGAGAAACACCCGAGGATTGGAGGCAATTACAGAGCCCGATTCATGGCTGGGAAATGCTGGCACCTGGCAGATGGTGCCGGCAGGAAGTGGGCACCGGGCAGGCCCTGTTTCAGCGCCGCCGAGGGAAGCTCAGAGTTGGGGCGAGGCACTGCACTTGGCTCCTCGGCCACTTTGCACCTGTTTGTGAGGAGGTCACACGATCTTGTCACCCAGGTGCCAGGGATTTGTTTTTCTCTAACCTTCAGAGTTAGTGTTATTGTCTTGTGCCTACACTTGAGGAGAAAGGACATCAGTTCTCATTTCCACCACACACACACACACACACACACACACACAAGCAAACCAAGTGATGAAATTCTTTCCTGTGAAGAAGTTGAGTAAACAGAATGCAATGAGGTCAACAGAAAAAAGAATATCATTTGGTTATTCCTCCTGGAATGTAGAGTTTGAGAAAAAATTTGGGATTTGGTGCCACAGGGCACCAAGGTTAATCCTGAGAGGGCCTGAAAGAAGAAGTGTTTGCTCTAACTGAGCGCCTTGGAATAGGAGAGCTCATGCTGTGGTCCCCACAGGCTGTGTTATGTTCACCTTCCTTCCAGGCTTCTGGTTGCTGAGCCTGAGGGACAGTTGAAGATGGCTAAGAAATGCCTCTCCAAGCTGTGACTCATGCGCCAGGGGAGTCTGCGGTTGTGTGTCCAATGAGGCAAAGGAGAATCAGAAGCTAAGGCAGGAAGCTTCATGGTGAAAGAATGTGAAGAAGAAGAAAAGAGGAGAAAATTCTAGGCAGTGAAGCAAAAAGACTCTTTACACTGAGAGGGTCAGGAACTACGACTGAGCCGACATCCTGTGCTCCCTGACGTGATGGAAAGCCAGATATAGCTTTATAATATATAGCTTATATATATATATATATATATATATATATATATATATATAATATATTATAATATATATAATATTAATATATTAATATTATATATTATATATATAATATAGCTTTATAATAAGGAAACCCCAGCAAATCTGGGCACACAAGTGTCAAGGTCTCAGCTGTGCCTGTTTCTGCTGTTGGCTTTGGGAAGAAGACACAAATTACTGCACTTGAGGGGTCCTGGTGTAGGGTTGATGCATAGACCAAGGGTCCGGTCATGAGTGTTGCGTTCCTGGAGCACAAATCCTATGTGTGAGACTTTGCAAATCCAATCTAAGGCTACACCCAGTTGTCTTCACGGAGGTTCCTCCAAAATCTGAGCCAGACGCCAAAACTTGTGCAGAGGTAGTTTGTATAGAAATGTCATCTCAGGGAGCAGAAGGCAGGACGGGAGAGTGACATGGAGAACGAGGAAAAGTCACCACAAGAATGCATGATGGCATCGTCTCTTTGATTCGCCTGGAACCTTTGAGGGAGTTTACAAAGTGCATCTCAGAACCGTCTGCCCAAGGTGACATGGGGAGGTCTTTATTCACTGGTTCCAGATTCCCGTTGGTCGAGAGTGACCCAATAGCACTAACTCCCGAGCCCTGCTGGGTTGTGCATGTCCGAGTGCACAGTGGATTCCTGGGACAGTTGAACCAGAGATCTGAGATGTCCGGGGCAGGAAGCAAGGGATCCCTTTTGAAGGGCAAGTTGAGACCACATCCAGGTGCACCTGCACAGAGCTGCTCCCAGCCTGCGGGGAACAGGACCCGAGCAGCTAGCGCTGAAAACTGAGGAGCAGCTGAGAGGGTTTGGGCGTGGGTCAGGAGACGGGTGAATACGCCGGCTCCTACAGGAAGGCCTTTTGTGCCCTTCGGTCTAGAAAGAAAGTGATGAAATAATGTCTTGGAGTGTCTTTGGCCTTTCAGTCTATGGTTCTTGAAGAGGAACAAAAAACTTGCTGAAACTGTCTGAATTAATTAAATCTGAATGGATACAGCAAATCACAATAAGAGTGTTTTTCTCCAGAAGGCATCTGCCAGCGGTAGACAAGGTGGAGAGCAAAACAGAGCTACTGCTGGTGTCTCCTTTGAGAAAAACAGGCCTAACGTGGGTTGTGATATACTCTGAACTTGGGCTCTGAGGAAAGTCTGGTGAAGAGTCAAGTTTACCGATCCGTAGTACCGAGACCATTGCGAGGTCTGTGGTAATTTTTGTGATGACTTAGGAGATCTTATGAAGGATGAAACTCCGTCTCTTCATTAGCTTGAGATTCAGAGCCCAGGAGAAGACGTGTGGAGTCTTTCAAAGGAGACTCGGCTTCGGACAAAATGTTGAGGCGGGTCATGTTTTCTTAGCCCTTCTCTGCCCACAGTCCCTGCTGACATCCCCACACTCACTCCCCCAGCACCACGTTCCACCTCCGGGGACCCAGGACCCCAGCCCAGATGGCTCAGGTGTCCCCAGGCTGTCCTCTGGGCAGTTTTTAGTGCTGCTTACCGTGTTCCTAGATGCTAGGCAGGACTCGAGTGCGAGAACACCTCACTCTGTAAATCTTGCCCTCCTGTCACCCTCTGGGGTCCAGGACGCACCATGATGGCTGCATCTAGGCTGCGATGATTTGAAAGTGTAACTTCCATCCGTTGTGCCAGACGCCTTTTATGTTCTGCTTCAGAGCCTGTCAGCTTCCTGGTGTCCTGCTCTGGGTCCCCGTGGGCTCTGACCAGCTCCCAGCCAGGCTCCTGTGTGGACACCACTGCGGGACCCACGAGGTGCCCACGCTTCGGAATGTACAACCCGCAAATGCAGGAGGCGAGCCTTCGACTGACTGGAGCCTGCGATACATTCTTTCTGCCTTCCCGGCTCCGTCCCAGGCCTGGTTCTGAGCTGGTTCATCCAGCTTCTTGGAGGAGCGGTCTGTGGGTCGAAGACTCACAGCCTGCCGCAAAACGGTCTTGTCCATGTTGGCTCTTGTCCTCCTCAGCCTCATTCTCCTTGTACCTCATGCCTTCCTGTGATTGTATTTCAGGATAAAATAATGGCTCATTCATTCTTTCAACAAAGATTTTCGTAAGCTGCCTGCCGTGCCAGGAACTGCTGAAGACACTATAGATAGGAAGATATTTTATATTCGGTGACTTAGCCCGCGTCCGGTATTTTCCCAGAAGCTATAAGGCTTCATACCCATTCTTGGAGGCCAAGGAATCCCGGCCCCCGTGGTCTAGAGCTGGGCTTGCAGAGCTGGGCGTTTGGGGGTGGGTACCCAGAGGGGCTGGAAGCAAATCAGTCCCACAAAAGGGCACAGTGAAGAGACAGGGGAGGGAAGCCAGGGACAGAGCCCCGTGAGCAGGAGACAGCCGCCAGCGTGGGAAGAGGCACATCTGAGAGGAGGAAACAGGTCACATCAAGAAGGCCAGGAAC
The DNA here is from genome assembly GCF_030435805.1 of Mustela lutreola. Taxonomy (NCBI): domain Eukaryota; kingdom Metazoa; phylum Chordata; class Mammalia; order Carnivora; family Mustelidae; genus Mustela; species Mustela lutreola. Next base: position 111,696,706 of record NC_081293.1, read on the forward strand.
CGAGTTAAGAAGGATTAGCGTGGATTGAGACAAGGAAGAGGAGGCAAAACAAGGCAAAAACCATTCAGGACAACTCCTGAAACGGTATCAGGAGCTCCTTCCTCATGGGTCCGGGGCCTCCAGAAAATTTTATTTTAAGGCTTTGTCATCCCTCAGTAATTCATTTAGCGTGCTATTATGGATTGGGGTTGGTACTTCAGAAAATTCACAGTTCTTGGAGGAAAACAAAGACTCCACACCAACACATGAAGCGACGAGAGCTTTCACATGTGGGCTGGCCAAGCTGCTTTCCCCCAGAGCCGCCGCGTCCGGCCGCACTTGCTGTGGTGAGGAGAGCAGTCTGTCCCGCTGCCACGGCCAGCCACATGTGGCTGTTGGGCGCTCGACATGTGGTTAGCGTGACTGGGGGACTGGATTTTTAATTATAGCTCGTTCTACTTAATTTCAATCTAAATAACCATATGTGGCTAGTGGCTAATGTTTCAGACGGCGCGGTCCTAGAGGACCCGCGAGCCGAGTCTCTGGGAACGAGGAGGCGCCGTCCAGGCTATGAGGATGGTGTACAAAGGGTCCAGGGTGCACAACAGCAGAGGTGTGGAGATCAGTGTGTCTGTTCATTAGGCTCGTGGTAGAGCAAGTGACAGAGAAAGAGGCTAGAAATGTATGCAGAGGCTGTGTGTGACAGTCACCATCTACGAAGGCTGCACTAAGGAAGGTCCTGGCAGGTTGCCGTGCACACTACCTGCTTATCTCACCAGTCCCCGCGACAGCCCCGGAGCTAGGTGAATTCGCCCCAGGTACAGTGACTAAGGCACAGAGAAGTCTACTTTTTTTTTTTTTTTTAAGGTTTTATTTATTTATTTGACAGAGAGAAATCACAAGTAGATGGAGAGGCAGGCAGAGAGAGAGAGAGAAGCAGGCTCCCTGCTGAGCAGAGAGCCCGATGCGGGACTCGATCCCAGGACCCTGAGATCATGACCTGAGCCGAAGGCAGCGGCTTAACCCACTGAGCCACCCAGGCGCCCACAGAGAAGTCTACTTAAACTAACCACGGCAACGCAGCTTCTAAGCGGCACAGCCAGGATTTGAACCAGGGGCTGCCTCTACTTTGTCCCTTTACCCCACTTAGCACAACCTTGGGAATCCTGCTTCATGTCACTGTAGGCAAGACTGCTGGGTCGGGCTTGTTCCTGGGGGAAAGGAGTTGAGAGGACAGACCAGGAAAATGAAGGGAAGGGTGACCCGTGGGACCTAGGCCAGAAAGAGAGGGAAGTAACAATAAGGGAGTTCTTGGGGGGTGGGGGGGTAGGTAGAGAGAGCGGGAATAATTGAGACCGAGAGCTGCAGGCAGAGAGAACATGGAGAGCAGAGGGGATTAAGGCTGTTGCAGCCGGCTCTTGGCCAGAGGACCGCCGTGAGCATTTTCAGCCCTGGAGCGGAGGGTGCTAATTGGTGGAGAGAACCTCTTGGAAGAGTTCCCATCCGGCACACAGACCACCTCCTGCTTCTCCGGCAGCCAGAGGCCCGGGGCTCCTCCTCCTCCTCCTCCGGGTGAGGAAATGGATTTCTTGGAGACTGAGTCTGCATTTGAGCAGTTCTATTTTTTTAATCTCTGCTGTTGGTGCCTTATTTTTGCTCAGTGAGATAGAAATAAATGCCACTGACATTTAAGTGTTGGTAAAAAAAAAAAAAAAAAAAGTGTTGGTAATCCTCAGTTAGGCTGAGCCACATGGAGCCGAGGAGGAGGAGGAGGAGGAGGAGGAGGGATGGCGGCGCGTGAAGAAGGCGGGAAGTCATCTGAGACTCCCGACGACCTCTCTCGGCCTCCCGGGAGCTGGAGGTGTACGTGAGACCAAAGTAATTCTGATGTGAAATCAAAGTTATGTACAAGCGAGTCTTATATCCTAAACACAGTTCTGAGAAATGCTGGAAGTTGTCCCAAGCTCTTGTTAAGGAAACTGATTTACGGATGGTGATAGAAATACCATTTTCGGGGCACCTGAGTGGCTCAGTCCTTAAGCATCTGCCTTTGGCTCAGGTCATCATCCCAGGGTCCTGGGATCAAGCCCCGCATCGGGCTCTCTGCTCGGTGGAAGGCCTGCTTCTTCCTCTCCCACTCTCCCTGCTTGTGTTCCCTCTCTCGCTGTGTCTCTCTCTGTCTAATAAAATAAATAAATAAAATGAATGAACGAATAAATAAATAAATAAATAATAAACCAAAAAGGAAAGAAAGAAAGAAATACCGTTTTCATGAAAATGACCCGTGTAGCTGCTTCCCTCTGGTCCTGTCTAATTCAGTCAGGATAGTCCCCTCTACATTTCTGTCTATATTCCTCCTCTTGAAATCACCCCTTCAATAATTCAGTTAGCCTCATAAACCAATATATTGTTTGTCATTCCTCTCAGTCTCGCTCAGTTTTGTTTATTCACAAGTAGATGTATTTAACTCGTACAGGGACTAGCAGAAGAATTATCTGTGAGAGCACATGCCAGGGAAGAATAGACCCCTGGGATGGGTCTTTATTTGGAAAACAGATGTTTGCGTTCTTTTTCTCTTTTTATAGCTTTTTTGAGATACTATTTACATCCCACAAAATTTACTCATTTCAAGGGTAGTTTGGTGAGTTGTAGTAAATTAATACAGTTGTGCGAACTGCACTCCAGCCTAGTTTAGAATACTACCACCACCTCCCCCCAAATTTCTTCCTACCCCGCCTCACCCCCACCCCATGGCCTCAGGCAGCCCCCCATCTGTTTTCTGATTCTATCATTTTACCCTTCTGGAAAGTTCATAGAAATGGAATTGTATATAGACTTTTTTTGTATCTGGCTTCTTTCTTTCATGTAGCATGATTTTCAGGTTTTACCCCTGTGGATGCATATATCAACTGCACATTCTTTGTTATTACTGAGTTCTCTATTATGTAAATACACCTCATTGTGTTTATCTTTTCACCAGTCCTGGGTTGTTTCTGATTGCTGATTATCATAGGAAAGGCTGCTGTATACCTTTGCATGTAAGTCTTTTTTGTAGTTATATTTCATTAGTCTTAGGTGAATACCTTGAGATAGAATTGCTGGGTTGGTGATTAAGTGTGCATTTTTTTTGTGATTTTATTTATTATTTGTCAGAGACAGAGAGAAAGAGCGAGGAACACAAGCAGGGGAAGCAGCAGGTTCTCCAATGAGCACAGAGCCAGATGTGGGACTCCATTCCAGGACCCTGATCACTACCTGAGCCAAAGGCAGACATTTAACCAACTGAGCCACCCAGGCATCCCAAGTATGCATTTATCTTTTAAGAAATTGCCCAGCTTTTTTTCCAAAGTGGCAATACCGTTGCACATTCCCATAGCAATGTACAAAAATTTCAGTCACTCCCCGTCTTCACTGACACTTGGTATGATCAGCCTTTTTAAATATAGCTTTTCAGGTGGGTACGTGGTGGTATCTTGTTTGTAATTTTCATTTCCCTAATGATAAATTGTATCGGACATCTTTTCTCATGTTTATTGGGCATGTGTGTATCTTTGGATAAGTATCTATCCATATCTTTTGCCCATATTTAAAGATTAAATTGTCTTCTTATTTTTGAGTTGTAAGAGCTTTCTATATGTTGTGGATGCAAGTCCTTTATTAGATGTGTGATTTTTAGTATTTTTCTCCAAGTCTGTGGGCTGTCTTTGTATTTTCTTACTGCTGTCTTTTGAAAACCAAATGTTTTTAATTTTGAGGATGTCCAATTTGTTTTTTTTTTCTCTCCTGGATCATATTTTTAGTATGATATTTAAGAAATCTACTTAATTAAGGTCAAAAAGCCATTCTCTTATTTTACATCAAGGGTAGAAAACTATTGACTTTTATTTCTTTAAAAATGACCAAGATTCATCCAGATGCCGCAGCTAGGGCCTGGCAGTCTGTTAGTTTTCCGGTTTGGTGGTTGTGGTAATGATGGGCTCAGGGGACCAGGTGTATCATTGTCACTTTAAATAATTATAACTTGGCTTCATGCGCCTTCTATCATCCATTCTGCTGAGCACTGTCCTCAAAACAGTCCTCCTGCTGTTTTGCACCCCCTCCTCTCTGACCAACCCCCAGGCAGCCATTGATCTGTACATAATTGATTCTCAGATTATTGAGTTAAATTTAATTGAATCCTCTAAAATTCTGTGCACTTGTTTTTTTGTTTTGTTTTGTTTTGTTTTTTTACTCTGTGCATGAGAAGATGGTGGTGTTTTTAATTGAGGTATAATTGACATACAGCATTATATTAGTTTCAGGTGTACAACATGATTTGGTATTTGTATATATTGTGAAGTGATGGCACTGTAAGTCTAGATAACATTTGTCACCATACGTGGTTATAAGATAGGTGCCTTGTGATGAGAGTTTTTAAAATTGAGTCTCTTAGCGAATGTCAAATAGGCAATACGGCGTTATTAACTGCAGTCGTCATGTTAGATGTTACATCCCACGACTGATTTATTTTATAACTGGAAGTATGTACCTGTTAACTCCCTTCACCCATTTTGCCTGACTCACCACCCTCTGCCTCTGACAACTCTACTCTCTGTACTTAGGAGCCTGTTTATTTGGTTTTGCTTTGCTTAGAGTCCACATATAATGAGATTATATGGTATTTGTCTTTCTCTGTCTGACTTATTTCACTTAGCATTATGCCCTCCAAGTCCATCCATGTTGTCACAAGTGGCAAGATTTCATTTGTGAGTGGCTGAATCGTATTCCATTGTGTGGCTGTGTATGTGTGTATGTGTAAAAAATCACATCTTGGCTGCACCTATTTATACGTGTGTGTGTGTGTTTGTTTTGAAGTAATCTCTGCTCCCAATATGGGGTTTGAACTCATGACCCTGAGACCATGAGTAGCATGCTGTTCCTCTGAACCAGGCAGGAGCCACCCCCCTTCTTAAAGTAAATGGCTGCATCAGTTTACATTCTACCAACAGTGTACGAGGATTCCCTTTTCTCCTCATCCTCACAACACTTATTTCTTGTCTTTTTGATAGGATTCATTCTGACAGTTGTGAGGTGATGTCTTACTGTGGTTTTCTTTCACATTTCCTTGGTGATTAGTGATAACTGAGCATCTCTTCATGTGTTTGTTGGCCACCTTTAAGTCTTTAGAAAAATGTGTATTCAGGTCTTCTGTGAGTTTTTGGTTTTGTTCTTTTAATCAGGTTGTTTATTTGCTCTTAAGTTGTGTGAGCTCTTTATTTACTTTGGATACTAATCCCTTGTAAAATATATGATATGCAACGGCACCTGGATGGCTCGGTGGGTTAAGGCCTCTACCTTCGGCTCAGGTCATGATCCCAGGGTCCTGGGATCGAGCCCCGCATTGGGCTATCTGCTCCGCGGGGAGTCTGCTTTCACCTCTCTCTCTCTCTCTCTCTCTCTCTGCCTGCCTCTCTGCCTGCTTGTGATCTCTGTCTGTTAAATAAATAAAAATCTAATATATATATATATATATATGATATGCAAATGTTTTTTTCCCTTTCAGTGGTTTGCCTTTTTATTTCATTGATGGTTTCCTTTGCTATACAAAAGCTTTCTAGTTTGACATAGTCCCACTTGTTTATTTTGGCTTTTGTTCCCTTTGCTTTTGGTGTCAAATGTTTACTGGTTGAATCCTGAGCCAGCTGACCAGGAGGGAGAAAGAGGACCTCCAGTGCTTCCTTTCTACCCACAGCCTGAGCAATCCCCGCACTCACACCAAGTACCCTGTTGAAGCCATATGCAATTGTCCTTTTCAGCTCTGGGACTGTGTTTGGGTTCTGTCTCACATACATTCCTTGGTCTAGACGTTCTTAGTGTTCTCCCTTGGTCTGCTGCCTCTTGCCTTTCTGCTGGCTTTGTTCTTCCGCCCCCCTTTTCACTTCTAGATTCTGTTGGCTGCTCTTCCAGACTTTTGAATCCTCTTCTCCACAGATGTTGCCTTTCCTTTTGCTCAAGTGGCATCCTCTGGACACAGAGATGCAGCAAATGGCACCTGGATCCAGAAACCATGACTCAGCCACAGTTGGGAGCCTCACTCCTCCACTTCTCTGAGCAGGAGCTGAGCACAGACTTGCCTCTCCTGCCCACATCATTCTGCCCGTTGTTGAAATAGTTAACATGTGCTGATACTCATGTCTCCATCTCTACCTTGCTATACCTCATCAGATGGAATAACCAGCAGCCTTGCAGAATCTGATGCTTAGCTCTCTTTTTTCCCATTTCTGATCTTGGTTTTATTTTTCTGCTATGGAAGCTCAGTAGTGACTGTCCTGTTGGTGGCTGCTTTACTTGGCTCCATTTACATTAAAGCAGGTGCAGTGCTCATATCCCAAAATACAGGGCTGGAGGAGACCTTAGAGATGTAAGCATGAGCCCCTACAGATGTTTTCCTGGAAATCTTTGTGATTCTTTTCATAGGCTTAAAATTTTTATTTTTCACAGATACTTTTCTGCCCAGTTTCTTGTTAATTGCCATAATTTCAACCCCCCCCCCAAAAAAAGTGATAATAATAATGTAACTCAGAAATTTCTGACATCTCTGGCATTTCTTCTTTTGTGGCTGTGCCTTTGTCCTCCTGTCTCACCTTGGCTTCTCATTTTCCAGTTCTCTTTCCAGAAAGGCAGGCACAGGTGTTTCTCTTAAGGAAATAAATGCTCAGATTACCCACAAACATTTTTCCATGAAAATGCAACTGAAGAGATACAAAGAGGAAGTAATTCTAGGTATAATGTTCTTATCAACCCTTTGTTAAAAAAAAAAAAAAAAAAAAAAACCAAAGAGGCTTGGGGCGCCTGGGTGGCCCAGACAGTTAAGCATCTGCCTTCAGCTCAGATCATGATCTGGTCAGAGCTCCAGCCCTGCTCAGCAGGGAGTCTGCTTCTCTGTCGCTCTCCCTCTGTCCCTCCTCAGTGCTCTTCCCACCCCCTTCTCTCAAATGAATAAATACAAAATGCTAAAACAAAACAAAACAAAAAACAGAGGCTTTTCTGTCCTGACTTTTTGCAGGCAGCAGGACACTTGCACCAGAAATACTCTCCCTCTTGCTGGCGTTCCTGATCAGCTCTTTGATTTGCCATTTCTTTTGCCCCATCGCAGCAGAATATATTCTTTCTGGGGAGCCCATTTTAAAAAAATAAACAAACAAAAGAACAAATTTTAGTAGACATAGAATGTGACCTTCTCATAGAGTAAGTGGTTCCTGAGAAGTCAGTGTCTTTTAGCAGAGTATTCTAAAGCTTTGATCGATGGGTTGCTTAAATCTCAGGTCTCCAATATTCTTGCTTTTGTGTGCTTAGTACAGAATACGGATTCCTGAGGATCCAACTTTTTACTTCCTGGAAACTGAATTATAGTCTAAATGCACAGGACAAGGATGCTCTTTGGAGTAAATCTGACATATTCGTTCTGCAGTAAATGGTCACTTACTGATTTATTTTTTGTATATAAATGCAGATTTCTACATGGCATCTTTGCAGAAAATTAAATGCACCGGGAGTTAAATATTTCATGAGCGACTCCCCTGTTTTGCTGGTAAATCCTTTGTAGTGCAAAATGCATATCAGCAAGTAACTGAGATTTGTTCTTTACATGAAATCGCCTCCAGCTGGAATGAAGGATTCCCAGCTATTTAGTTTATGATAGTATACCTTACCCGGCACTGATAACAAGTGGAGAACACAATTCTTCATGTCAAATCGTCTCCTTTTGTCATTTTCATGGTCCTATTGTGATTATACAGAGCCTGGATACCTCAGCAAAATATATTTTAAATATTTCCTGTGTAGATGATTGTTACATTTGTGACATCTGTGACATGGCAGGAGTTGATGTCCCTCGGATTCGATAAATCTGGGCCTTCTGCCCCCCCCCCCGCCCCATACCCGGGCTCATGTTTGGGGAAGGCCCACGCTATAGAAAAGAGTGACTCAGAAATGCAGCGAGGAGGAAGGCAGAGGCGACGGCTGGGGGGCCTCCAGCACCCACACTGGTGGTGGGCCTTGCTCACCACCAGTCTCCTGCACCCTGGCTCGTCCCCGATATGAAACAATAAGACGGCCCTCCCATAGAATGTCGCTTTTGAAAGTCCTCCCAGATCTGCTGTGCACCTTCAGATCGGCTGTGACTCACGCCTGCTCTCTGCGGCAGAGCTCGTACTGCTCACGAGGCTTCCCGGGAGTCGTTGACTACTTCCGGTTAATGGGTTAACGAGCAAGAGACATGTGTGTGTCACCTCTGAATGGAAGCAGTTTAGAGCAGGAGAATCTGGGGACTGTGGAAGTCACCTGCTAAGATGGCAACATCACAACATGGCGGAGCAGAAGCCCCTGCAGGCCACCTTGGACATTAACACGAGTGAAGGATAAACTGTACTGTGCCAAGGACTGAGACCTCTGGGTTAGTTGCTCCCTGAAGTCAGGCTAATTCTCTTTCCCATTCTTCTCCCAGACTCACCTCCAGGCCCGAGAGAAGGGGAGCACACACTGAAATTTTGAACCATGCCTTGCATCTCCACTTGGAATGGTTCTTACCAGTTAACAAGAATATCGCTTTATAGGGGGCGCCTGGGTTAGGGTTAAGCCTCTGCCTTCGGCTCAGGTCATGATCTCAGGTTCCTGGGATAGAGCCCCGCATCGGGCTCTCTGCTCAGCGGGGAGCCTGCTTCCCCCCATCCGCCGCCTCTGCCTGCCTTTCTGCCTACTTGTGATCTCTCTGTCAAATAAATAAAATCTTAACAGAAAAAAAGAATACGTTTTATAAACCCTGGCTTCTGGTCTTTGAAATGTGACTTTTTTTTTAAGCAGGTAGCCTGCCGGGCATCCAAAATGTTATTATCTACCATTCAACGTCTGCCATTTTGCCATGTGCTGTTTACTTGACAAATGGATAAGACATAGCCCATTTAGAATACGAATATCCCATAAGGCCTTTTATGCTGAAGGTTTTAATAAACCGTTTCTGATCCTTACATCTTCTCAGTGATATTTGTAGAAAACCCCAGTTTACAAGAAGGTAAATAGAGCTGGAGCGTGTTTCAGCAGCTTGACGAATGTTGCCAAATAGATTACTGCCGAGACCTGTGTTCAGAATGAAATTTCTGTTTCTCAGGCTTCACCTTTAGAACGGTTCCCTATTTTCAATTTTTTAAAATTGGAACTTTCTCTTTCCTAATCTGAAGGTAGCCACCTGGGAGGCTTGCAATGGAGGCACAGACTTGTCTTGGCTTCCCTCTTTCTCCTCCCGCTTCTTCATGTTCCCTGTTTGCTAGGAGAGTGAGTGGATCCAGCTGAAGCCACGACTGAGCTCAGAGTTCTAGTCTGATTCATGAAGATGGAAAGGTAGGAGGGATAGACCAAGATCATGGACTCCCTCTCACCCTGTTTGCTAGCTCCAAACCAAAAAGGTTTTCTGTGTTAGAAATCAATGGATACATTGTCGAAGACCCTAAATTAGGCATAAACCATCATTACTGTAGTGGAAAGAAATTCGTTTGATGTCAGTGGTAACCATCTTCAGTATAAGTGTGGCATGAGAAATGGGCCTTCCGGTTGTACCAGTATGCATACAAGTAAGCATATCCAGGAAAAGAGACAACGATAGATCATTTTAGAGGGAAAGCCTACATCACCAGACTATTCATTTAGAATTCCTGTGGTTCCAGCCATAATCTCATAAGGGGATGTGTGCAATGGAATCATCAGTTCCCTTAAATGTGGACATGACGGTCTTTCTGGTTACAAGAAACAGCCTGGCTCAGTTTACCCTATTGATTGTTCCAGATATCTATGGCTATGTAACAAATCGCCCCCAAATTTTGCCACTTGAAGCAACAATTTATTGGTTTTTATAGTTCCGAGGGTTTGTTACCCCTCAGGTGGTTAACATCTGATTCTCTGTTCTCAGACGTTTCTTCTGCTACATGTGGTTTAAGAAGTCACTTGCTCAGCGGCTTTTATCTGGGAGCTCAGTTGGGCCCAGCAAGTCCGGGATGGTTTTTCATCTCCCTAGGGCCTCCTCCCACTGGCTTCCCTTCATGCAGTAGCATAGCTCAAGCTTCCCAGAGGGAACTTGCGAGCGCCTGAGCCCTGGTGTGCAAACGCTCACCACACCTGTGGTTGTGTAATTCTTGCTAGAATCCTATTGGCCAAAGTACCTGACATGGCCAAACCCAGAGTCCTGGTGAGAGGGGACGAGGGGATGACGGGGTATGGATGCCGTGAGGAGCGCCTCCCGTGGGCCACCCGCGGAACAGTCCACCTAGCACACTAATGCAGGCTTGTTTTAGTCCACAAGATGGAAGACGCTTCAACCACAACCACTATTCTGGTCAACCTCACGGAGAACTGGACCACTGCCTGGGATACTAAGAGTTGTAGAGGCCTCGTGAGCACAGTATAGGAGGAGCGGGTTCTCGTTCTCACCTGTCGGGTGTTCCACGATGCTGCAGTCACTGGGCAACAGTCTGTTCCTGTTTCTACCGATTTTCTTGCTCCACACTGGCTTCCTTCTGCTCTTGACACCTCGTCTCCTCTGCTGACTCATGGCTCCCCAGGCCGCCTTGCTTCTGTGGTCTTCAGCCTTTGTTCCCACTCCAAATTATTGACTCCCTCTTCCTCTCTGCCTCATATCTACCCTCTCCCTGAGAAACGAGTCTGTCACCACTCTGTCGGTCACTCCTTGGGCCTTTAAACAGCCTCGTCATCTCAACAGGCTCAAACATGGCTGCTCCCTTGGTCACACACCCACCCCTGACTCTTCTCGCCTCGGTCAGGGTGATGGGGTCAATGCAGAAGGGCATGGTGATCAGAGCAAACATTCGGAGAGGAATGGTGCCCCCTCCATTCATAGTTCACTGTGATTGGATTTGGACGTGGGAACAGAAGCACAGTGTGAGAAGCGCGGGTCCCTTTGTCGCTTACTGCTTCCGTCCTTCCGTCCTCAGTCAGCCCTGTCACCCCTGGGGTTAAGCATGCCGGCTGTCGTCACATAACCAGCTGCACAAGTGTGGGACAGGTGCATCTTGGTCAGGGTCGCTGGTAGTCTCAGCCCTATGGACTTTGCCTTAAGCATGCTTTATCCTTTGTCTTAGATCTTTCAATTAGATCATTGTCTACTAATTCTTTTCTGGTCATTGGCTGTGCTAAACAGAGGAAGTGTGAAAAAGCGAGTATCCAAATAATTCTGTGTGATGCAAAAAGCTAGGTCACGTTAAAAGGCGTTGGTATTTTTGATGTTTTAACTTCAGTAACTTATAAAGGTTTATAAAAGGCTTTTCTAAATTCAAGAGATCCTTAAAATATTGTTTTATATATGTCTACACTTCTTATGCATGTACTATCTCTAGAAGGATGTGCAAAACTTGGTAGTAAAACTCCTCTCGGAGAGAAATGGAATTGCTAAGGTTGCTTATGTTGAATTTATGGTCTTTTGTACCTTACGAATGTTGTATGGGCATATAGTGGGCATATAGTGCCTAGATTTAATTTATAATTAACCTTTCTAAAGCGTGTCTAGTCTGTATGGTCCTAGCTAGCAGCTTCTTTGGAAGGCCAGGGCCAGCATGTGGCACAGTTCCAGCTGACGGTAGTCATGTGGGATGCCACCCGAAGAGGCCCCTGAAGTCCTGCTCCGAGCGACACCGTGAAGATCTTTTGTGGATATTCAGAATCCATTAGTGATGTGGTTTTTTTTTTCAACATCAGTGGTAAACCTGGTGATTCTATTTGTTTATTAGCTATCGTGACAAATAAGAACCTATGAGAGGGAGAGAAATGCTAGGAGAGAAATGCTCTAGAACTTTCCAGAATGGGAACTCTGGGTCTGGCACTTCACACACCGGTGGGTGCCCTTAAGCAAGTGACTTTACCATTCTGCATCTCGTAAATTGGGAATTGTAATAGGATTTACCTTTTGGGGTTGGTAAGATGAGATAAGTAAATGCATGGAGCCAACTCAGTGCCATTCCTGGTACTGGACGGTGCTCAGTGAATAATAGCCATTGTGATTGGATTTCCCCCCTTTCTCATCTACTAAATGGGCACAGTCCCTGCTTTCCTGTCTTCTGAGGTTTTTATAAATATCAAAGAAGATGACCAGTTAAAGTGCTCTGAGGAATCAAGATTTGAACTATGACCAAGATGTGTTCTATCATTGATTATTTGAACAAAAACACCTGATAACTGTCCACCTTTCCTTACATACTCTTCTAGGTTCTAGCTACCAGATTCCTTGTTGAAACTCTCTGGGACATCGCTTTGGGCTAGCGCCAAATTAGAAACATGTTCCTTGGAGTTCCATAAAGTTTAGCTTGTTATTTGAAGAGACAAAATCCCAGACCACTTTTTCTCAAGTGTTTTCATGGTCATGTAGCTGTGTAGATTTAAGTGTGACTTTGCAATTAAGCAAAGTCATTGACCATTTCTCATTGACCTTCCTTCCGTAGTCTCAGACTCGAAATCTGAGTTGAGAAGTGCAAGCATGGGCTAGAATGGACGTCATTCCAATGGCAAATATTTAACAAAATATAAAGTAACCAACCCCAAGTTGACAGCTAAAAAAACGTCTTTCATAGCCAAAATAATGTCACACTCAGTTAGTGAGGCCGGACACTGATGGGTCACCAGAGCAATAATAAGTGTGCCCAAGGGCATCCAGTCACATAAGCATATTTGTTTATTGGCTTAGAGAATAGATCGTGTTACAGTCGGCATCGAACCACCCATGTTGGGATGCGGAAAAGCACAAACAGACCAGAATGAAATTGTGAGTGGTATATGGCCTTCCAGTTCTGAAAAAGAGCTGATATATTTTCTTAATTAAAATAATTTCACCTTTTACTTGAGAGGAAAAAACAAAGATTTTGTCTTCTTTTGAATGACAAAACTTCATAAGTGACTAACAGGAGAGCTATGTTTTTTGGGCTTAATATGAAACCTTTGTCAAAACTTCACATTTTTCTTTTTAAATGTATGGCAAATAATGCAGGGAAACATTTGCTCTGTGATTAATATGAGTTTTAAGCCAAAAGAAGTAAGGGAACCTTGACTTGTACTTCTTGTCTAATGAAGAAAAGTTTACCGAAGAAGAGAGATGTCTCTTTCCCTTCTGTTTCGGAGGTTCTGTAGGTAATTTGCAAAGAGTTGCTTTGAGTGGAGTTAAATGAAGGGAAATATTAAAAGGCCTTTCTGTTTATCAATACTCTGGGGTCATTTTAGCGATATACGTGGTTTTAAGTGTCAGCATGAATTATATTCTGAACTTGGACCTGACATTTGTCTCATTTGATCATGCTCTAAAATATCTGTGAAGGGGCGTCTGGGTGGCACAGTTAGGCCTCTAATCCTTGGTTTCAGCTCAGGTCGTGATCTCAGGGTCATGGAATCTAGCCTTGGGTTAGGCTCCCTCTCGTGGGGAGTCTTCTTGAGATTCCCTCTCTCCCTCTCCCTCGGTGCCTCCCGTTCATGCTCATGCTCTCTCTTTCTCTCTGAAATAAATAGGTAAAATATTAAAAAAATAAAAATATAAAAATAATGAAGTGTCCATGCAAGTTGTTTTTGTAAATTTCAAGCTGTGTATGGTACTAACATACTCTTCCGCCCTGACTGAGGCTGCTATTTCAAATTGGGGTTTCATTCATTTAATGGAATTGCATAAACACTTTGGTTTTAACTCATGATTCTCAGGTAGGAGAGAATGACCAGCATTTTGCGAGGCAAACCACCAGACAGATGGGCTCCTAGCTGGGCAGGGCGTTGACATCAATACTGAGAGCTTAGGAGCGGTGGTTTTTTTCTTTGTGAGATACGCACAGCACATCACTCTTACAGAAAGAGAGCTCAATTTTCTGTAGCTGTATTTGATTTTCACTTTGACTGAGTGCTGGGGACCTAATGCTGTCCTTAGGCACTGAGTTTTTCACCTCTGATGGCATACGTAGGAGGAGTGGGTGATTTTCCACGGGCAGGAGTCAGAGGCTGGGCAGGACTGTCTCTCTGTCCTCCCCAAACAGAACCCACACTGGAGACAGATTTGTGGCTATTGGTGCAGTTAGCTCACGACTTCTGAAGAAAGACTACATCTAGTTCATGACCTCCTCTCGTTGTGAGGATTTACTCTTGTCTCCTTAAGTAAGTACCTTCTCAATTTTTTTTAAAATTTGAATTTCTTTCTTTAGGCGACACTGCGATTTAATGGCAATATCTTAGTCCCTGTAGACTCTGAAAAGGTAAAGCAGGTGGAAGGATGCTTGCTTTTTAATGAAAGTGTCTAACAGTTTTCTCTGTTGGGAGGATGACTGGTTAAGACATGCAGGCAAAGTAAATCATCAGTTAAGGACTTGGAAATTGTGGGTAGCTGCTTAAGATCTCACAGGCATTGCAATTTTTCTGTATGTCTTTTAGAAAGTATTTTAGTTCTCCTGCACCCCTTCAGAGAGCTAGGCACGTACATGGGATGCACTTGACTAGGCTGACAGAAATCAGGCAGGTGAGCCATTTGTTTTCTCTGTGTTTCAGTCTGGAGTTCTGTCTCCATATGCTTAGTATGTAGCATCAACCTGTTTTAGTGCCATTTATTTGCATTTTCTGCGAAGCTCATGTGTAAATTCAGAATTCACATTTCAACAGAAAAATCACAAGAGACCTAAATAAATCTGGTTAAATGATAGAGATACGGTTTGCACACATGGTTAAATGATAGAGATATGGTTTGCACATATAGAAAGACTGCCTGGTGTATATTTTGGTTAGAAATAGTTAGATGAGGGATGCCAGGGTGGCTCAGTGGGTGAAGCGTCTGCCTTCAGCTCATTCCATGGTCTCGAGGTCCTGGGATGGAGTCCTGCATCAGGGCTTCCTGCTCAGCAGGGAGCCTGCTTCTCCCTCTGCCTGCTGCTCCCCCCTACTTGTGTTCTCTCTCTGACAAATAAACAAACAAAATCTTTTGTTTTTTAAGAGATAGTTAGATGAGCTTCTGTATCAGCCTCTCGAAATTGTAATGGACATGATTGCTTTATATATATTGTAATGTGGAAACACAAATTTCTTGGATCTTAAGCAAAACCACAAAACATGGTTTCATTCAGAAAACAATATTTATGTACGTGTAATGTCTATGTTTAGCCTAATGTTAGTCCTTTTTCTTGTATTTGTTTACCAAGAAGTGTCCCAACTGTAGTTGTCATCAGGTTCAAATCAGAACCTCAGTTGCTAGCAAAACACCTTATTAGCATTGTTCCGCTTTCCTTTTAAACATGTAAGCTCTCTTCCACACACAGACATGATATGATAGCTAATTTGACCATATAGACAAGGGTTTGGTTTTCAAATCCAGTAGTAAAATATAAACACAACTTTAGGTAGACTGTACTCAGACAGCCTATCTGAATAGAGCCTTGTCTTCAATAATCTCAAACCTCCATTTCTTTTCGCATTCCCCCTTTCTTCTTCTTTTTTTTCTCCTATAAATATTTACATACAGCCTACAGTGTGCCAGGCACTGCGATGGCCTCTGGGGAAAAAAATAAACATTGAACAGTAAAGACCACTGTCCCTGCCCTTAGGAGGCTTTCAACTTAGTGGGAAAGATGGATATTATCAAACTACTCAATTGTACAAATAATAAAAATCACACAAATCATTCAGTAATTAAGCTGTAGGAGGCACCCTCTGTCCTCTCGAGAGAGCCACCGGTCACCCCCACCTGTCTTCATAAATGAGAAGTCATGATTAGACGCTTCCTTCCAGGGAGGAGGTGGCCATGGGACAGAGGCCTACAGTTGGTTTGTGCTGATCCTCTTCTGTGTGGGGCAAACTACATTAGTGTTACGAGAGGGATACATAAATTGGAGAGACATCACCTCGCCTGAAGGAGTAGGGGAGAGACTATGCATACCCCAAAAAAGAAAAAAAATCTATTTTTCTCTGTATCTATCTATCTATCTATCTATCTATATAAATCATGATTAAAACTAGGAATTTTGGAACTCTTAGGGGGAGGGTGAAAGGACTTCTAGTTTGATTGGTCGGCTAGTGTTTCCCTTTAAACTGATCTATAAAGAAATAAATTAGACTTTGATAAGGAAATACGGTGGAGAGGGCATTCCAGGTAAAAGGAACCGAGGAGACAAAAGCATGCAGGTGGGAGAGCTCAGGGCATTTTGAAGGCCTGACCCAAGAGAGAGAAGCAGAAACAGACCAGCAAACCGAAAAATAGCTTAATGCAAATAGGAGGGGATAAGGTTGTAGGATAAATTGAGGCCAGATCACTGAAGTTTTTCTATTATCTGTTTAAAGATATACTGAATTTTATTTGATAGAGCCCACTGTTCCGGAGGGTGACTGGTAAGAAAAGCCCAGAGCTGGGCGCCCCAGCACGTCTGCTCTCCTGGTCTAAGTAAGAGATAGGAGAGGCCTTCATTGTTGGTGGTTCCGCTGGTAAATCAGTGTTTGGGGTTTGAAGCAAATGTGCAACAGTGCCTTGGACTTTCCCAAAGACAGTCTCTAGTATGGAGAAGCCATTAGGCTTTCTCTAAACTCACACTTTCTAATCCATTTATTTTTTTTTTTAAGATTTTATTTATTTATTTGAGAGAGAGAGAGATCACAAGTAGGCAGAGAGGCAGGCAGAGAGAGAGAGAGGAAGGGAAGCAGGCTCCCCACTGAGCAGAGAGCCGGATGTGAGACTCGATCCCAGGACCCTGGGATCATGACCTGAGCCGAAGGCAGAGGCTTTAACCCACTGAGCCACCCAGGCGCCCCTCTAATCCATTTATATGCCAAGTTTTTCCTGTTGGGAATGACATGGTAGCCTCTGGCATAGATACCGATATTTAAAATGGGAAAACCGTAAGGATGGCAGTATGGACAGATTTTGCTTGACATCCCTACAAATACTTCTGACCTGATTTTAGCTGATTTATGAATAAATGATTATTCCAGTCCTGAGACTTAAATATTTAAAAAGTTAGCTCCGTTTTAGAGTTCATGTATAATAGAGAACTGATTTTCCGGGCAGCGGACTTCCTCTCATTTCCTTCTTTTTAATACGCTATAATTCTTACTCTCTCCTTTTTCAGTTCCCTGCATGAAAACTATTTAAACGTTGCACGCAGATCTTTTGCGAAAGAAGAAAAGGAAATTCAGTTTGTGGGTCTCCGCAGGAGCTCAGCTAATGCAGCTTGAAATAATGCCGAGGAAGAAGCGCTTACCTGCAGGCAGGGCACCCCTGCTTCTCCTCCTGTGCCAGCTGGTGAGGGCGCTGGACGTTCCTCTTGATTGTAAGTATTAACGTTGTAGAGCTGTTGCGCCCGGGAGTCAAAGCCGCCCCAGCGGTTCCCCTCCCTGTGAGCTGCGTGAATGGAGAAGGTGTCTGTGTGATGCGGGAAAACTCATCACAATTAATTTGGCTTTTACCTACAGCACCTGCTGTTTCCAAAGAGTCTCGCCACAGAAATGGCCATTGAACCGGTCAGACCATTGTCCCCTCCCTGTCATTATCTTTTTTCCTACTCAGGTGCCTTTTGTGTACCACAGGGTGGGGGGCAGTGGAGAAGGAGCAAACAGTGGGCTCCCCTGATCCTCCCAACGGGTGACTCTGGATAGAAGGGGTCCTGCAAGAAAACTGTATGAATCACTTTGAAACAGTCATGGAGACTTCCCACTTGTCCCCTCCCCACTACTCTACACCACCCCCCACCCCATCCCCCTCACGTGCTCAGAATGCTCTGGAAAGATTGGGGGATGGTTTCTCAACCAACCCCACTCCCCTCCGTAGCCCCAGACTGCCCATAATTCATCTCTCTTGATTTCAACAGGGCAAAATTCACTTGACACATATGTCTGGATCTAGGACATGTATCTTAGTAAAGCCTAGAGAAAGATCTTTGGTTTAAAAAAACACTGTTTAAAATGGAACGAGCAACCGCTACTGTATCAGGGCCCACCCCTCTTACTAACAGGAATGATAATGCTGCACTCCGTCTGCCCTGGGTGGCCTGGTGGTGAGAAAGAAAGAGAATGCTGGGTTCCGACGGGTCGCTTCTCTTGCAGTGGAAAGCAGAATTTCAGATTTGGACAATGACTGTAATCCAGATTCATCCTTTATTCTTGGATCTGCCTGACCTCTTTAAATCCATTAGCTTCCTGAATAGAACATCTGTTTGGCAAGCTTTCCAAGGTGCAAGGAAGATAGCACTTTCCTGGGGCTATTCAATTGTTGGGGATGTCAATTTTGCCAAAGAAGGTTGCAAGTCCCAGTGGGAAGACATTAAGAAAAGATGTGGTTACCCCACTCTCGGGTGACTTCCTTTGCTGTGCATCTACAGTCTAAAGGACCATAAAATGCAACATTTTACTTCCTTTCAAAAAATATTCATTGTCCTTAATTTCAATTAGAAAAAAAATGTATGCAACCAGCCCGTTGGAGTTGGAATGCCCAAGTAAGCATCTGCCCCAGCAGATTACAGAAGAGAGACAAAAGCACTTGAGAGAAATGGGCTTTTGTTCTCTCTTGTGTTAAATATATTCTCCCTTAATCTGACGGCTCAATCTAACAATCAGGGGGAAGCAGTCACCTACGGCTAACTCAATTATTGCTGCTAATGGAGAAGAGGCATAACCATGATGAAAAGAAAGTCACGGACAACCCAGGCGCTCCTGCATTAACCTTTACAAGTAATAATGACAGGCAGCAGGGCACAATCATTTGAATTGCATGCTAATGTAATTTCTTCCCCGCCCCTATTCCTTAAACACCCCGTCCATCTGAGCTGCTCCTTGGTGCCCCTACCAGCAACCCCTGGGTGAGGAGGAATTCTGAAGCAGAAGTAGGCTAACGGCCGAAAAGTTCAATTACTGACTTGCAGATGAACCACAGAAATGTAAAAACCTTAAACCAGTGTTGCATTTGGCTCTGATGGAGCCCCGGCACTGTGGTGATGTCCCATTGTTAGGTATCATTACCGGGGGCCTAGTGATGTCTGGGATAATAGGATCAGACACGACACAGTATGTGACAACTCAGATTAATTGTAGATTTCAGCTATTTTTCAAATTGAACATAATTACTTGTCCAGCACATGTATGGAATGGAATTAGCCATTCCTAGTCCTGGAAGAATTTTTTTTTCCCCCCGAAAGCCTTCCTTTTGTTCTTCCATATGTTTATGCAGGATAGCTGATGCAGGAGTAAACAAAACCATTAGTGGGAGCGTCTTTCTTTTACAACCTCATGACTTCCACATTCACTGTCCTGGTTTTTTAGGTCAGACCAAATAGACAAAGATGCCCCTTTGATCTCCAGCGTTCTCACGTTCTCAGTACTAACATCTGGTTTTCTTTAATCCCGTTTGCCCACTCACCTGCTGATATTGATGGGGAAAAAGCAAAACTTCTTGAAGACTGTAAGTGTCTTTCCATAATTACTCGGCAGTGTGAGCACTTGACCGTGTCTTTGTTTTTGAATTAATACTGTGAATGGAACGCACAGCTTTAGGGGTCGTGCCTAACGTCTTTTTGAGCATGTGCATTTCCTCTGGCTAAACATTGCATTTAAATACCAAGAAGCAAGTTTAATAGATGCCTTGCATGAATTCCGAAGACTCCGGTGTTACTCTTTCTTTTACCGCTATGCCGCTTGACTAACTTCCAAGCTTTATTCGCATCTGATGTAACTCAATGAGAAAATTCACAAAATTTAAAGAAAATGGCTGTCTGGGTCTAAATGCCATGAAATGCTCACTGACCTCGAGGTGTGTCTTCCGCTATCTTTCCGAAGGCGAGCGTGAGCCGACGTCTCACCCATGTCAGCCGCGCTGTGCCTCACCATACTTCTTCTGGACCGTGTAGGCTCACGTCCCAGCAATGCAACAGCCCCGTGGATCTGAATATTGTTTTGCAGTGTGCAACAGACAATTAAACGTTCCCCACGTAACTCGTTTCTAAGCAAAAACTTCTGCAGTTGGGCAGCTCCTAGAATCTACCTCGATTCTTCGGGCATTTGAAAAAATCCTGTGAGATTGGATTAACCAGGAAAATCACATAAAATCAGCTTTCTTCCTATAAAGTGTTTGTTAGTTGTCAGGTGACCTAAGCACTGTTCAAAGAGGTCCTTACAGACCTTAGACTCCTGACAGTTGGGGGAGGGGGCCACCTAACCAGCGCTGCGGCAGACGTGTGAACAGAAGTGCTGGGTTTGAAGCCACCAGACTCGCACCTCTGTCACTCGCAAAAAAATACAAGGAATTGGATTGAGGCCCTCCTCACAGTCCCTGCCCCCATCTGCCACCTAGGTGTCTACTGTTAGGATATGAAATTCCAGCCTTCATTCCATCATCCCAAACTCTATGCTCCCAGAGCGTAAAAAACCACTCAAAGATGAAGCTGGTCCAAATAAAAATGATTATGACAAGAATTTGTGCAGAGCTCACACTGAACCATTACGGTTGTGGCATGTACTAAGAATTTTACCCAGATTCTTTTACTTCCTCCTTCCAGTGACCCTAGGAGGTAGATACCAATTTTAAGCCCCATTTTCCCTCTAAGGAAAGTGAGGCTTACAGAAGGTAAGAAGCTTGCTGGGAGTCTCACAACTGGTAAGAAGGAATCAGAAGTTTTTGACCCCTCCAGCCCAAGGTGCTACCTGGCACGGGGAACTGAGATGGGGTTGACTCTCGCTAAAGGGAAGGGAAATTGGTACTGGTGAGTATCCAGCAGTTATTAGGTTCATAATAAATGATGACAGGAACAAGCTCTGCTTTTGATCTGGGCTTTATCTGTTATTCGGATAGCCAGAGCCCACATTTCAGTGTCCATTGTAGGGCACAGCAAGAAGACTGGAGGCCAGACAAGAGAAGAGAACCATGTTGGCTGCTTCATAGGACACCAGACATGGAAATGATAAATTTAACCCTGGCAACTGCTAATCACAGTAAAGAAAGACAAGAGCAGAGAAGGCAATTAGTAGTAAGCTTTGGCAAATGCTTGGTTGGCCCGTGAAGGAGGTTTCACGAAGCACAGAGCCTGGGTAGAAAGAGAAAAGCCAGAATATGAAAAGCTTAAACGATCTAGATAAGTCTTTGTGGAGGCAAGGGGGAGGGCTGTCCTGTAAGATGTTTAGCAGCATCTCTGGCCTCTGCCCAGCAGATGCCACTACCACCTCTGGCCCCAGGGGTGACAACGAGCATTGTCTCAAGAAATGGCCTGATGTCCTCTGAGGGGACCCTAGGTCGAGAACCCCTCATCTGTGTGAACAGCTCTCTCTGGAGTTGTACAGGGCAGTGGCTTCTACTGGGAGAGTTTGGATCTCTGCTTGTGTCTTCTTCCTCAGGCCATTTAACTGCCCTGGGCAACAACAGAAGTGGAAGTGGATGGTTTCTCCAGTTCCTGTTCTAACATTCTGTGATTCTGGTTTCACAAGAAGGACATGGTGATCTTTGAGTGGCTTGAACACTGGATGTCCATAAACCAGCTTCCTTCGGACTAAATTGTTCTGGGTCAGAGCGATTTCCCCATAGGATATGAAAATAAATGATCAGATAGCACTTTGAAGAGCAAAACAGAAATGTCTTCTGTAACCAAGCACTTCCCAGTGCCACTGATCTTCTAAATGAGACTGTTTTATCTTTGTTGCTTGTAGCCACCTACTTCCTGGCTCTAATAAGACTGCCAAGTCTCTAATTTACCCATATTTTTAACACTAACTTCTCAAATTGATTTGTTCCCAACATATATTACATTAACACACTAATGAACTATAAGTCAGTTAGTCTTTCTTAAGAAGTGCCCGTTTACCTCATAACTGAAATGTTATTGAAAAGCATCACTGGAACCCAAAAAATTCACAAGAATTTCTCATTGTTACATCAGAAGAGACATGGTCTTCATATTAAACTTGTGTTGGTAATTATCTTCCCGAACTTGTAGTGCTCTGCAAATCCCTATAAACTTACCAAAGGGAAGTTGTGCCTTGACTTCAAAGTTTTAGGAGACTTTTAGTTAAAAATCTAGTAACGTATGTGCTGCCACCGTAGAGATTGCTAAAAACATTTGGAGCATCGTTAGTCTAGGGCAAGCGATTTTGACATGGAAAGAGTGATTTTTATTATGATCTTAAATGACTTCTTTACATTGTTCTTCTTTCTACAATTAAGTGGTACAGCCTCCAACCATTACTCAGCAGTCTCCAAAAGATTACATTATTGACCCTCGAGAGAATATCGTAATCCAGTGTGAGGCCAAAGGGAAACCTCCTCCAAGGTGGGTGTGCGTTCTGCTCTGTTATGGAACCGAACATAAACATCGGGGTTAATATTAAGTCAATTTCAAGTCCTGCCTGTCTCTGAAGTATCATGTATCAGTTCTTTCGTTTTGTCTTTCTGATGAATGGGAGTCAGATTGTTCCTCTTGGACACCCAGATAATTGCATTTCTGTACTCACACACCCCCTTCCGCAAAACGCTCCAAAATTATAGGGAGATGTGGAAGAAAGCCTTCTAAGGGCCCTACTGCCCTTCTGGCGTGGGCCAACCTATTTTCTCTGGGCCTCAGTTTCTTCTTCTGTAAAATGAAGAAGCTGAATTTGATCGATGGCTTCCCAGATCCGTCCTTGCCCAGTAGAAGTCTATAAAATAGTCGAGAGTGGGTTTTCAGCCTTGGCAGGGCTCAGTACTCAGAGTCTCCGTACAGATCTTGGCATGAGCCCTGCGCAGCGTTTCAGGGGTGGGAGAGACATGGAAGGTTATCTGGTCCAACCAGCAGGTGTTACAGATGGGAAACTGACGCCTACAGTGCTCCTCCAGTAGTCCAGTCCCGAAGCTGACCATCAGATGCTCTGTCACCTGCGGTTATGTATGGGGAGTTTGGAGAGTTGGGTTATTATTATTAAAACGTAATGTGGATTTTGGGGGTGCCTGGGTGGCTCAATCATTAAGCGGCTGCCTTCAGCTCATGTCATGAGGGTGCTGAGATGGAGCCCCATGTCGGGCTCCCTGTTCGGCGGGAAGCCTGCTTCTCCCTCTCCCCCGCTTGTGTTTCCTCTCTTTTTGTGTCTCTCCCTGTCAAATAAATACAGTCTTTAAAAAAAAAAAAAAAAAAAAAAGTATGTTCTGCCATATTGTTAGGAACCTCTAGCACGCAAGCCCGAAGATGTTGTCATTTCATGGAGTCCCCGTTCGGGCTCACACTGACATGCCACTTGCCTCCACTCTCTACAGGGCAGTATTATTATTTGGGGCCAGATCGTTTTTTTGTTATGGGAATGGGGATATTTACCAGCATCCCTGGCCTCTACCCCCTCTCCATCCATAGCTCCCACTTCGCACCCCCTCCCACCCTGAGATGATGGGACCACGACTGCCCTAAGGGTAAGCAGTGGGAAGGGAAATCCCAGTGGGCCTGCAAAACACAGTGAGGTCCGGAGCTTCGTGGTTCCGTGTGAGCGTGGCCACGGTTGATTTATGACTAGTTATAAAGTATTTAATTACACGAGCGCCACGACTTCTGTACAAGGCAATCTTTTCTATAAATAAAAGGAAAAAGAATTGCAGCTGACCATTTGAAATACTTCCGGAGGAATTTACAAAGTCCTTCTGCCCTAGAATTGAAATTTCTCAGAATGTGTATTAGAGAGAATTACCACTTTTAACAGCCAACATTTAAAACCCCACTGAACTCATTCTCACCGCCTCACCCCAACTTTGCATTTTGGTAACTTGAAACCAGTCAGATCCGTTTCAGATGCACACATGTACCTGGGAAGGCCTTTCTGGTCACATTTCAGCCCAAGGCAAAATTTTATTGACAGGTTATCAACTCTGTGAACAGTGCAGTTTACAATAAAAATGCTAATAAAGCTCTAAGAGAACATGCCTCAGAGACCTACTTTCTGTGTTTTCTTTGAAAAATGACAGCCAATTTGTGTGCCCAATTTCCTTGAGACAGATTCCGGCTCATTCTAAATGAAGATATGTGCCTTAAACTGTACGGCCGGCCCTTTATTCTAAGTCCCGATTCAATGAAACATTTTTGTCAGTCTAGAGCCTGATGTTCTTTCACTGCGTATTAAAATATAATCCTTGGGGCGTCTGGGTGGTTCAGTGGGTTAAGCCTCAGCCTTCAGCTCAGGTCATGATCTCAGGGTCCTGGGATCGAGCCCCGCATTGGGCTCTCTGCTCAGCAGGGAGCCTGCTTCCCCCTCTCTCTGCCTTCTCTCTCTCTGTTAAATAAATAAATATATAAATAAATAAATATAGAAATAAAATCTTTAAATTGTAATCCTTACTTCTAGAAACCTACAAAGCGGCTAGGAATTTGTGAAAAAGGATGTAACGCTATCTTTCTGGACTGTTAACAAGCTTAATCCTTTATGTGTTGGGCAGCTTCTCCTGGACCCGCAATGGGACGCATTTTGACATAGAAAAGGACCCTCTTGTCACCATGAAGCCAGGCTCAGGAACCCTCACGATCAACATCATGAGTGAAGGGAAGGCGGAGACCTACGAAGGGGTCTATCAGTGCACAGCCCGGAATGAGCGCGGAGCAGCAATTTCTAATAATATCGTTGTCCGACCATCCAGTAAGTGGGACTCGTCCACCAAACTGGACCCAATTTTTAAGGTTGGCTCTAAGACTCAATGTCTGTGAGCTGATCTCCATAGTATTACAAGAAGTCAATGCCATTGCCTCCAGTGCTGTCATTTCGTTGTGCCTAAAAATTCTTGCTCCTTTCCACTGTACCCTGAGTGCTGTGCCAACCCTGTCTGTCTTTTATGCAAGTCCAGAATAAAACACTGGGAGTAAGAAAAGCACATCTTCCCCGAATTGATTAAATGATTAATTTCTCATGTATCTCATGTATGAGCGAACTTCCGACAGCCCGATGGAAATAAATTCAGTATGAAATGGATAGTGGGTAATTAACATTTTTGTTTCCCTGGAAATACAGGGACCTTACTACCTGCAGCTCAGTGGTTTTTTTTGCAGAAGTCACTACCCCCGTTCTCTCAACAGCTTATATTTAAAGAGCTTATATTTAAAGAACAGTAGCCATTTGCAGTTCTGGTCCTTTCAAAAACTCATTCTTACCTGTGTTCATTCTTGGGAAAAAATTACAAATTACAAAAAAGTTATTGAAAAAGGTACTCATGACTCTTTCCACTTGATCAAGTAACCACCGATCTTTCCACCTTCTCTAGGCAGATAGGCACATATGTGTGCCAGCCAAGCTCATTCTGAAGTACTATTTTTTAACCTTTTCTGACTTATCTACATATCATCTATATTCTCATATCAATCTTCTGCATAAGTATATGCTTCTTAATATATAATAGTGTATACACTCTAAAGTGTGGGTGTACAATTATTTGTTTAAACAAACTTTTTGACACCTAGTGCTTTTCATTCTTTCATGAAGAACACGTTTGTAGTGAAATTACCTATCTTCTTAACAATGTATTTAATAATCCAGATTTTTTTTAAAAAGACATGGAATTGCTGAGACAGCATTTATACTATTAATGGCAGTGAATGAAAATCATCACTTTTTTTTACCTTTAACCTTGGATTTTAAAATTATTTTCTTGTTTTCTTAATGTACATGAACCCAGAGTTACTCTTCACCCCCAAAGTTTATCTTGTCTTCCTTTCTGTGCTCTTTTTATTGTCCAATGCAGAAATAACTTAGAAGTTATTACTTTATATCATAGGGTCACCGTTGTGGACCAAAGAAAAACTTGAGCCAATAACACTTCGAAATGGCCAGTCTCTAATCCTTCCTTGCAGACCCCCGCTTGGACTACCACCACCTATAATATTCTGGATGGATAATTGTAAGTTTTAAAAATATGAATTTTCTGTCTTCAAGATACTTATGATTACTTCAAGATTCTTATGATTATAAGATCCTATATTACCTCCCATGATTCATAAAATATTTGAAAGATGTTTTAGAGATGCTCAAAAGAAAGAAATGCTCACTGAAATAAATAATGTGTCATGAAATAAGCAACATGATTTTCTTGAGCACCTACTATATACCAGGCACCTAAAGAAACCAGATTTCCTGCTTCCACCGAGCTCATATTCTATGCAGTGAGCCTCCTCAATTCTGATAACCAGCAATTCGTTTCCTATATCCGTGTCTGTCCTCTTCTGTTTGTTTGTTTTAGATTTAGAGGTCGTTAAACCTGTGGTTTCCATTTGCATTTCCTAGCGATGTCCAGCATCTTGTCATCGTTCCACATTTTAGAGGAGGAAACCGAGGCACAGAGAATGAAGTCATCCATTAGGTCATCTCACATCTGTCTACCCCAGCCCTGTCCTTAAGGGAACTGTGTGGTGCTGCCTTTCCTCCCCTCCAGAACCTCCTGTGCTAATAGGTTAGCATGCTCCCTTAGAGGTGACATGGGGTTCTGCTTGGGGACCAAGAAATGAGGGTTGCGGAGGTGAGAAGCCTGTAGAACAGCCATGAGGAGAAGCCCGGAAGGAGTTGGAAGGCAGAGGTCAGCAAAGCTGGCATGGTAGTGCAGAGGTGATCCTAGAGCTGGGGCTGGGGGAAAGCACTGGGGGCGGGGGGAGGTCAAAGCCTGTGGTGTGGAGACCAGGAGCCCCCCAGAGGGACTTAGGGAGAGACCAGCAAAGCAGATGAGAAGGAGCCATCCCTAAGGGAGGAAGAGAGCAGAGACAGAGCCGTGTCGTTGGGGTAAGGTGAAGCCAAGTGTCCAGAAGACAGACCTTTTGATCAGCTGTTTCAAAAGATCAGATAAATTGTGATCTGACCGAAAACCACTATTCAGTTTGACAACATCGGGATCACTGTTGACCTTGACAAGAGTCTTTTAGGTGGAATGGTGGGGATGAATGGAAAATATTTGTAGGCAACACAGTCTATTCTCAGTGACATGATTTCCCCTGAATTCATAGACTATTCACATTTCTAAAGAGAAAATTTAGCTGGAATATTTCATTTCCATTTGTGACTCTTATATGGAAAAATATTCGGAGAAAATATCACAAAGAAATGAAAAATAAATATATAAATGAATCAATGAGCAGACATATTTTCCCTTGAATGCATAACAAGCTTTCGAACAGATTTTGAAAGAATACATAATGAGTCAGATGTAAATGAGAGGTGTATCCAAATGTCACTGCCCAAACGAGGCTGTGTTCGGTCCCTGGTTCTTACTCAGAAACGATGACCTTTTCACTTAGTAAATAGACGAATACATGTGAAGTTTCAGAATCATCTGAGTATGTGACTTTGTTTTCCATGCTGCACTTCCGGGCTATGTC
Organism: Mustela lutreola; assembly: GCF_030435805.1. Taxonomy (NCBI): domain Eukaryota; kingdom Metazoa; phylum Chordata; class Mammalia; order Carnivora; family Mustelidae; genus Mustela; species Mustela lutreola. The sequence goes on from NC_081293.1 coordinate 111,724,008, forward strand.
ATGAACCTACATTTTAGGCTGTTGGCAAAGCATCTGGACCTTTCAAATGAAATTGCATCTGGAATATGGAAAAAATTTCAGATTTGTATAGCCTTCTTCTCACAGGGTGACATTATCAAGTTCTTCCCTGCCTGTGTACATTTTTTTCCCAAATGTAAGACCAAGAACTCAGGGGGTGAAGTGTTACCACCTCCTTAAAGTCTCATTTCCTTTAACTCGACTTACCAACACCAATCAATAATAAAATACAACACGGGAATCAGAAGAGAATCAGTGAATGCTTATCTTTAACTCTTCATATTCATTAAATAAATGTACATTATTTTCCTGAGTTTATGTATATATATATACATAAACAAAAAAAAACAAAAGAACCCACTATATATATATATATATATATATATATATATATAGTGGGTTCTTTTGTTTTTTTTTGTTTATGGGTTTTTTTGAGAGACAGAGAGAGAGGGGGTAGGAGCAGGGGCGAGGAGGAGGAGCAAATGGAGAGGGAGAGAGAATCCCAAGCAGGTTCCAAACCCAGCATGGAGCCCAAAGTGGGGCTCAAACTCACGACTCTGAGATCAAGAGTTGAGCTGAAATCAAGAGCCGGACGCTTAACTGACTGAGCCACCCGGGCACCCCTCCTGAGTTATTCTTAAAACAACACTTTCCCTAGGCATTCCTGGCTTATAATCATGAATTTACAACCACCAACCACACCCCCATCTTGGCCAAGAACTCAGCTCACGCGGTAACCTGCATTCTTTCAGGCTTTGCCTCCACATTTCTCTGCCCCCCAAGAAGCTGCAGCCTTTCGACCCTAATTAGCATTTTGTGTGATGTTAGATGGAGCACCTTTTGCAGGAGGAGCGCCCTGCTTGACAGACTGGAGAATCCTCCAGAAGACAGAATACCTAGCCCCAAGGCTGCTGGAAAGTGCAGGTTTCCTGGTTCTCTCGCTTCAGAGGCACCGAATGCTCAGTTAGGGCTCCAGGAACTGAGTCAGAAGCTTCAAACAATGCGTGTTAACTCTCCAGGTGCAAATTCCTGCACAGGTCCGTGGCCTCGCCTCCCCAAGTCCTCCGTCCACTTAGAAAGTCTTCCTTCAGCGCCCGAGGCTTGGCAGTCCTTAACTGGACCCGAGGGGAAGTAAACTGTGAGGCATGAACATGAACGTGGAAAGTCAGAGTGCTGACTTTCATTTCATTTAATCACGGAGCCCCTGGCAAGGGCCCCGCGAGGGTTCAAGGCTACAACAGACTGTCTCTATCATCCTGCAACCTAAATTCCCAGTGCAAGGAGACAGGCAATAAAGCACACCCAGGACAAGTAAACATACCTCATATGGTAGAAGGAAAGAAAAGACTCATGGAGGGGCGGGGGGGCTGGAGGCTCGGCTGGGGGGCCTCTGAGGGGCTCATCTGCAACATTCCAACGTCATCACACACTGTTGTGAATGCCGCGCCCCCTCCCCCTGCCCTGTGCTCCCGGATTCCTCAGTGAGGTCAGGGACTCAGGCAGGGAGGGAGTCTGGGATGCCGGGCGCCTCGCGCGGGGCGAGCTCAGGCTTAGATGCTCTCACAGTATCTGGCGTCTGACCGAGCACGTGGAGGCAAGCCAACTTCACATCCTTACAAGCTTTTTAAATGCATTTTCTAAGATACGTGTGTACATGTGTTTAACAGTTAATATTAAATATTAGGAAAAGTCCTGCAAACTCATTTGTAAAACTTTTTTTTTTTTTTTTTTTTTTTTGGTCTACACTTGCTTCATACAATACTTGACTGCATGATTCTAGTCTCCTCTTTGCCCTCACTCCAGAGAAATTGGGCTCTGGCAGGCACATTTGGACTTTTCCTGTGTTCTGCTGTTGTTTCTGCAATAACTTGCTTTTACTCGAAGAGCTTTATAGGGGAAAAAAAATTCCAGGAAAGTTCACCAAACTATGAGTAGTTATTGGGAGAGCTTTGGGATAGAATCATCTGGATATCTCTCTGCCTTTCTCCAGCCTTTCAGAGACTTCCACAAAGTGAGAGGGTTTCTCAGGGTCTGAACGGAGACCTTTACTTCTCCAATGTACTCCCAGAGGACACGCGCGAGGACTATATCTGCTACGCCAGATTTAATCACACTCAAACCATACAGCAGAAGCAACCTATTTCCGTGAAAGTGATTTCAGGTAAGAGCTTGGCCTCCTGACTCTCTCTTTCAATGATGTTTCCAAGTGTGCCTAAAATATATTAACTAGTAAACACCACTGACGTTGAACTACACGGGTTCATTGATCAGGAAAGTGCCCGTGACTAGCTACTGACGTGTTACCAGATAAAAGCACATGTAACCCAGATACTGTATTGTATATTCTTTGCTGATATCACCGTTGCTATTTCTACAATAACTTTCGGAGTCTCCTTGGTCCCTGGAGCATCTGCGTGTGTATTCTGCCCCAGCGTGCCTGGACTTAGCAGTCAGTCCCACAGCTTCAGTTCCGTGTCCCTGTATTACTGGCTGGGGTGGCTGAGGGACGTTATCAATCAGTGAGTCATGAACGATGTAAAAACCTGTGTTTCCTTGGTAGGGATGGCACCTGGTCAGCATGGCTGTATACATTTACTTTTGTTGCCCGAGACTTTTTTGTAGTACCTGCTCCCCTGCTTTTTGCATTCTTCATCATATTCTGTTTATTTCAGTGGATGAACTGAATGACACCATAGCTGCTAATTTGAATGACTCTGAGTTTTATAGTGGTGAGTTCTGGTGACTGCAACTGGTACTCCTCTCTCTCATCGTAGAATCAGTTCACTAACTCCACCTCCATAGCTATTAAACCCAGTTTCTCCATGAGAGTCCTAGTTCCGTGTTTAATACCACTAGAACAAATGTGTGTTTTCTACGAAACTTAGCTACACGCTTATGTCATGTCACTAAAACATGCTGCACGTTGTATGTATAATAATAAAAATTATTATCACTGTTTTCATGTGAAGCACCATTTTCCATGATCTGGGGGTGGGGAGCTTTCATGTAAGTTTAGAATTATATTTTTCATTTTTTTGTCTTGTTCACAAACTTTTCTCATTAACCAAAAAAGGGGGCATTAGCCTGCTAGAATACTAACTCGTCAGTCTTAGTAATCGTTAGCAACTAACATCAAGTGGATTTTGATAGTAAATCATCACATTTCCCATCTGTTCTCACATGACATTATCAGTGTCATATAATTAGCAATAGCATTTCTTGTAGTTTTGATCAAAACCAAATCACTCTCTTCAATGGAAATAACCTTTTTAAATATAGAGCATTTAACTTCAGTCTTATTAAAAAAAAAAAAAAAAAAAGAAGAATTCGATTTCCTTAAGGGAAATGTGACTGTCAGGTCTAGAGTCTGTTAGTGAAAATTGTGGTTTCTAGTATGGGGGTTCTCTTAATGATCTCTAAGGCAGAATATTTGCGGTATTACTTTTTTACCCTTGAGATATAAAGTAAAAAAGACATTAAGATGCCATCAATGATCAAAGTAGGCAAACCACAACTTCTGCCTTGTTATTTTATTTTAATATATCCTGAAAATGATGGGTCTCAAAACCATTGCCAAAGTGATTTCAGGGAGGTAAGGTTTCTTCCACAATTTCTAAAGTCTTAAGAAAATCCTCATTTCTCTCAAGTAAACCTTCCCTGGTATCCAGGTTTTTTTCCTTCTTCTTCTAAGGAATGAGAACAATTCATATATTACCTTTTCACTCACTTTTGGTGAGCATCAACAAGATAATGCATTTAAAGGTTGAAAACTGTAAAGGGCAGTAGAACCTTAAGATGGTATATTCCTACTTCACAGTTTTCTGAGAGGCCATTAGAAGATAAGGCCACATTTAAATGAGGTTTCCATGAAACCGAAGATGGCCTTTGTGGGCTTCCTGAGATATCCGACTTGAGGCCTCTTTATTTTTTCATTGAGGAAACCAAGTTCCTTCATTTCTTTACTATTCATTATTCTTAATGTATGGCACACAATTTGCCAGACTTGCTAGTTTTGTTTTCCATAAACCTTGCAGTTTGGGGGTCTTGATACTTAGACATCCATTACAGATTTATGTTCATGATTAGTCAGTGAAATGGGCTATGATGTTGTCCCTAGTGTAAACCAAACTACCCCTTCCATAGTCCCAGCTTCCAGAAAAATCTAACATCTTCCGCAATATAGTTAATTTTCTCTTTGACCCGAGCACTAATTGTAAGGGATGGATAGTTTGATAATGTGACTTTCCTCTCTATGTCTACATTTTGAAAATTTGCCAACGCACCAAAAATTCATAAAAACCTAACCCATATTAAGGGAATGTACAAGAGTGAAATAGTCCTTCATGTTAATGGTTACGTAACCAACATCGTTTCTGTTCCCAGCTCAGTGAGCAATGTTTATTAGGCAGAGAGTGTGGATGTGCAGTTTAATTTCAGTGTTTAGTAGTTTTGAAAAGGATTCGATTTTTAGGCAGTGAACCGTGTTTTGAGAAATACATATGCATAACTTTTAATCCATATGATTTTATTGTTTGCAGCAAAATCAAATAGAGAGAGGCCACCAACCTTTTTAACTCCAGAAGGCAATGCCAGTCACAAGGAAGAATTAAGAGGGAATGTCCTTTCACTGGAATGCATTGCAGAGGGACTGTGAGTTCCCACTTCCTGTCTTTTTTTAAAAATATTTTATTTAATTATTAATTAATTAATTAATTTGAGATGCAGGGAGCAGCAGAAGAGAGCATGAGCCTATGGGCAGGGGAGGGGAGGGGTAGGTGGGGGAGGGGAGAGGGAGAAGCAGACTCCTTGCTGAGCAGGGAGGCCAACCTGGGGACTTGATCCCAATCTCAGGACCCCCAGGACCCCGTGCCTGAAGGCAGACCCAGGCACCCCTGCGCTTTCTGTCTTAGTGTGCATTTCTTTTTGTTTGTTTTGTTTGTTTGTCTTTGCAGGTTCTGTAGCATTTCTTACAAAAACCTAGTGGGTCCATAGAAAGGCATTGATGTCACAGCAACAGTCATTGTCTTATACTAATTCCAACAAGCATTAAGAAAAATTTGATAATTGTTTTCAAAAATAAGCCATGTGTATCTCATATTATTGAAATATTCTCTTAATATAATAGCTTTCTTTTTGAAATAAGTATCAAGAATCCCCTTGTGGTTGCTATGGTTACAATTAGGGTGTCTTATTTCACTACTGTTATGTAACAAACAACCTCAAAACTTAGCGGGTTAAAAACAATAGCTATTTATTGTTAATCATTCGCCCCAGGTCGCAGGGCAGTTGCTGTAACAGGCTAGAGCGGGACGTTTTAGAGTGAGCCTACTCATGCCTCTGCTGGGAAGCTCCACTCTGGGTTCATGGTTCTGGGGGGCTTCTCGACAGCTCTTGGCCTTGAGTGACTCCTGTCCCTCTAGCCGTCTAGCCCCAGCTTATTCTCCGAACAACAAAAGTACATGCATCGCCTCCTAGGCCTCTTACGGTCTAGCCTCAGAACGAACACCCTGTCCCTTCCACTCCTTCCTCTAGGCAGGTCACAAGCCTGGCTTCTTTGCAGATGACTCATCTGTGCGTAGCTCAGATACAAGGACAACCGTTATGTTAGGTGCCCGTCAGAAGCAAGTTTCTACATCTTCCCCTCTTAGCCCTGGCACCGAGCAAGTACTATTGATGTGGGCACATTTGCTGGAAACATTGCATGGAATCTCAGAAACATTGTTATGATCCCATGTTCTGAGCTGCACTGTCCTTGACCTGGCAATGCAACAGTTTCGAGTTCCTTCCCAGAATTGACTTCTAGGAATGGCTTTACTGCAGGAGACACGTGGAGGCCTCTGCTGGTCCCGTCAGGAAATCACAGCACACACTACTCCGTTCAAGTAACTGAAACTAGCGAAGTTCCCCTTTAAAGATATATTAAGTATATATCTTTCCCATTAGAATTAAAAGCAAACCCCCAACCCCTTGCAATTTTCATACATCATGGTGTTAGAAAGTGGTTTAATCTACTAACCTCCAACCTTTGGGGAGCAGAGTTACCCATTCTCACAATTTTATGATTCCCCTTCCCCTGAAGGGTCTCTTATGTAAAAATTAAAATATGGTTGGTATTTGGAAATTGCATTAAACTTCCAAAAGAATTTTTTAAAACCACAGGATGGTGTAAAAATAAAATTGAGGAGTCTATCATTTACAGACCTGTAGCTGTAAGACTCACAGAATCGTAATATTTCTAATTCTTAATAACTACTCAGTGGAGAAGTATGCAGGCTTCCAGAACAATCCATGGCTTATTTTGACCTCATGCTTCTATCCCCATGATCCACTCACCTTCAGATCATGTGAGGTGCAGACTATCTGACTAAAAAGAAACACCGGAATATGGTATCAGATACCACATTGGTCTCATATCTTCCATTTTTGAAAATGATTTTACATTTTCTACCTCTTTTTATATTCCCAACAGGTTTCATTTTAGAAGGTATTTCATCAAAGAAATATGTTCAATTATTTCTATTCAGCTACACAAACCAGAAGCAATTCGATAATCAACCAATTAACCCCGTTTGAATTTCTAAGGACAAATATTGTGATCTTCCTGAGGTTCTTAGGCCATATATATATATATTTTTTTTTTTTTTGGTCTTTGTCTTCCCAACATACAACTCAATGCTTGGTCCAGAATTCAGTGCTTAGTAAATATTTGTGTCCAGTGAAGTTTTATTTTACTCTCATGAATATCTTCTAAAGTCACTAGATCAAAATTCTTCCATTTGTTAGGGAAATGTGTGCAAAAGTTCATGGGCACAAATTCGTATATCAGCATTTTCTCTGCATTTTTAATTCTAGCTGATTTAAAAGATAAACTCAATATCATTAATTTCATAGTAAGCCTTTTGATTGACATATTCGTTTATGTAAAATTTTCTAGGTGTGCCTCACTGATCAGAACTTTGAAGACAATAATGAGGTCCCTTTAGCAAAGTCACCTAGGCTAGCCTGCTCATTGTGTCAGGGAAGTCCAAGGTCACGGTGTGCCATGTATTAACATGGCACTGCCTTTGTGATGGTGCTGGCTGACAGACTTCAATACAGGGATCTGAGCATTATTTATAAAAGTGTGAGGCTAGTTACAATGTCTTTCTGTTCCTCAGGATCTTTAGACAAAGAAGTTGTTACCAACTTGCAGAAGATTCACCCTCAAAAGCAGCAAGGTGAACTTCTTTTTTTAATAATATCATTTATTTATCTTATCAGGCCTACCCCAATTATTTACTGGATAAAAGAAGATGGAACCCTGCCCATCAACCGGACATTTTATAAGAACTTCAAGAAAACTCTGCAAATCATTCAGGTTTCAGAAGCTGACTCTGGAAATTACCAGTGTATAGCCAAAAACCCACTGGGAGCTATCTATCATACCATTTCTGTCACAGTTAAAGGTATACAGTTGTTTCAAATGCATGGCTCTTGCTCTCACGAGAAGTTGTAAATCTTCAATTAAATATGCCTTTGATTTAAACTTCAATTAATAACAAATGTAAATTTGTATCAACAGTCCTGACCCCTTGGATCTTTTCTCATTGCTCTTTAGAACGCATCTAAATCAGGTCAAAAATTCTCTCCCTCAAACCTTCCTCATAGAATTCCAATGAATAATTGTAAGAAAAAGGAGGGAAACTGGAAATCACCATGAGCATCCCACAGTTATAACTCCTGCAGGCAAGAGCCAGTGAGGAAAGATAGATGAAGGTTTAAGGAGAAACAGAGGATCCACTTAGCCTCAAAGTACTTCTCATACACACATACACAGCCCCCAAAATTAATTATGGAAGCAGGTTTAACATATTTTCACAAAGTCTTCACCTTTTCTCTGGGAAGGAGAGGGAGCTGAATTTCCTTACCCTTGGGTGTGGGCTGGACTGGGTGACTCACTTCTAGGGAATAGACTATGGAAAGCAGGTAAATAGCAACTTTACAGAGAAACCTGGCGGATATCACCTTACCATATGTTCAAGGTTAGCATAAGCAGTCGTAAGTCATGTTGGTATCGTGTATCCCCCAGCATGATGCAGTAAGAGGGATCCATCACCCAAAACCTCAGTGTAATCATGAGAAGACACCAGACAAACCCAAGTTGAACGACAGTCTATGAAATAACAGATAAGTACTCTTTAAAAGTGTCAAGGTCATGAAAGATAGGAAAGACCAAGAAACTGTCAGATTGGAGGAAACAAGTAAGGAGACAAGACAAGTAAAGACAATGTGGTAGCCAGGAGATGGTCCTGGGACAGAAAGAAGGCATGGGTAGAAAAAGATGTAGTTTAGCTAATCATATTGTACCACTGTTAATTTCTTGTGTTGATAACTGTACCATGGTTATGTAAGGGAACATTGGAGAGAGCTGGCTGAGGGCCTCATGGGAATTCTCCATACTGACTCCACAACTTCTCAAAAATGCGAAGTTTCTTAACTTCCTTCCCAGTTTTATAATTATGTGTATTCTACAGGGCTCAGAATTTAAATTCATGTTCCTTAGCCTATGTGTACTGTAAGTCGCTCTATAACCTTAGTCAAATCTGTTACCTTTTTAACGTCTAATTAATTTAATGTAAAATGAGATGGTCTTTATATCAAAAGGCTCTAGAAACAGTCTTTTGAAAGTCTGAAGTGTTCTTTGAGGCATCACTTACAATACTATTTACTTTTTTAAAAATGAGGCTAACACATGTTTTGCTAAATATTTATTTTGATATTAAAACAGTTCAGTATACTAAATTTGCTAGAATGCTTGTATGATTCAAATGTTTGTGGGGGTTTTTCTCTTCCTTTCTTTCATAAAGCGGCTCCGTACTGGATCATGGCACCTCAAAACCTTGTGCTGTCCCCAGGAGAGGACGGGAGGCTGATCTGTAGAGCTAATGGCAACCCCAAGCCCAGAATTAGCTGGTTATCGAATGGAGTCCCAATAGAAAGTAAGTTGTCTTGACAGGCTCTGTGGTTGCAACCTATTTTCCAAGCATAGCTGCGTCTCAACAGGGAACAAATGGAATAAAATCACTGGTGGTGAGGAAGGAAGCCATGTGTGAGCTAAAAAGAGGCACCGAATTACCTTCGAATGTTTATTTTATTACCTCTCAATATTCCTGATGATAGAATAGTTTGTGTCCTTAAATGTGATGGTGTGTGTTGACTAGGACTTGGTGATATTTCCGGTCTTTTTACATGGATCCTAGGAAAAATGACAGGGTCAGAAAGAAACATTCCTGGAGAGTTCAGATCTTCTCCGTTCCAAATGTCAAGTGTTTTGTGGAAATGTCACAGGAGTCGGAGGAGACATGTTGGGGAGGCTAGGTATAGAGCCAGTGGCTGTGACGGGAATAAGAGACACGGCTGTGGTCATTTAAAGAGTTTTCATTCCTAAGCACAGTCCAGATGTCCCCAAGCTCTCTGGTCTTCAGAGGTCACCATCCCTTTTTTTTTTTTTTAAGATTTTATTTATTTATTTGACAGAGAAATAGAAAGCACAAGTAGGCAGAATGGCAGGCAGAGGGAGAGGGAGAAGCAGGCTCCCCACTAAGCAGAAAGCCCGATGCAGGGCTCTATCGGAGGACCCTGGGATCATGACCTGAGCCAAAGGCAGATGCTTAACTAACTGAGCCACCCTGCTGCCCTCACCATCCCATTTAATATCCACAGAAGAAGGTAGCCTCTGACCATGATTGTATTGCAGGACCCTTGGTCTTTGATTAGTTTTCCCTCCCCAGGTACGCCAAGCTCACCTTGAGCAGTACTGACCCAGGCCCAGCTGCTGTGGGCCACCTCTTCGGCCGCCTTCTCTGGACCACTCACGGCTCTCTCTCTCCCAGCCAGCTTCTCCAGCCTGCCACCACGCTGCCCAGAACAGCCCCCGAGGTGTGGCCACAGGCCCGTCCATTAATCTTCTAAATCACAGCAAAGCCCAGCTTTACAAAACCTGTTTAAGGCTTGAGGACAGTGGAAGGCTTAAGGATTATGGCAAAGCAAAACAAACTTAAAACCAGATAGTGCCCCTCCCTGCTTTCAGATTCCTAAGAAAGAGAACCCACCAGCTCTCTTTCCCCCACCTCACCCCCCACCTGCTGCTGCCTGCAGGAGACTCTGCCCATTTTCTCCTTCTTGGAGTTCACACCTTCTCTTAAACCCAGAGAGAGAAAATTGGCTTTTGTTTAAAACCTAGACTCGGGCTCACCCTCCAGCTGGTAACATAATAATTAGCAAAGGGATTCTTGACTCACCATATAGACAGACTTCAGGTTGGCAAAGTAGAGCAGCTTTGCTCCTCGTTGCCCCCAAGCCAGAATCAAAAATGGATTCTAATTCTACATAACTGAAAGCTCCTTTAATCCGACTTATCTGAAATAGTCTTCACCCTAAAATGGATCTGAGAAGTGCTGGCAGATTTCAGTGGCTCGGTCCCTGTGTCTCACCATCTGGGTCTCGCAATGGCAGGTCTAGACCAAGGAAGAGCTCCCTGTTCTATGAATTTTATTAGGAGTTTGTTTGTGTCACACTGTACAATAGTCATCTAAAACAGGCAGCCTGTGTCTACTGTAAAAGGAAATTACATTCCTGGGAGAATACAGATTGCAAAGAGGCCAGCAATTGGAGCTTGGGTAATTCTGCTCCCAATTTTAACCATGATTGAGATCAGGAAGAAGTGCAGAGAGTACCCAGTGGTTGTGCATTGGGAAGCTGTTGCCATGAGTGGAAACAGAGAAAAGAGGATACAGCCCAGACCTAAAGAAGTTTTATGGTGCACTGTCTGATTTTCCCAGGAACGCATTCAGAATGGCAGGAAAGGGTCTGCGCCCTTTAGGGAGGGTTAACCTGGCACCTGAGATCTGGCCTCCATGGGACTGACAAGTGGGAGGGGCCGCCCATCTCATCCCCCAGTGGAGAAAACCCGGGAGCCAGGGAAGGTTGAAAAAGATAAACCGCTGGGGCTCCATGGCCAGAACTTGGTCCAGTCCGAAGTAGGGGAAATTGAGACCAAGTTGGGTCAGCGACACAAGTAGACTCGGAGATGAGATAATGAGCTGATCTCCCGTTTTGATCTGCTCAGCTTGTGATCCAACCAAACCAGGCATGGGCGGTGCCTCCCAGGGAGCCTTGTTGCTCCAGCTCTGTGAAGGGCTCTGAAGTGCACTCATGGACACTCCCCTTTAAATAAAATATCTGGGGGCAGAACCAGCTGGGAACAGCCTGCCTGGGAGAGGTGGTGTGCAGGACGGTGGTCCTGGGATACAAGTTAGGCCCTTCCACCGTAACCCCAAATCATCTGATTAGGTCCTGAGCAGAAAGTTAGAACAAAATCTCCCAAACCGGGTTCCAAATTCGTTCATACACCAAGGTGATGTGCAGCATCTGCGAGTGGTGGCTTCCTCTGCATCTGGTGGCCTGCTCAGAGTTCATGTGTTCGTGTGGGGGGATCTCTTTGCTCACAGGTGATGGGCTTTGGCAGCTGGTGGGGACCGTCAGGGCTCTCTGCACAGTGTTCTGCAGACCCTGGGCTACAGACTCTAGGAGTGGGCCCTGTGCCCCACCCCTACCCCCAGCAGCTGATCTATCTACAGACTCTGCTGAGCCTTGATTAGCTAAGTTCAAAGTGAAGCCTCCCTCCCCCCACCTCATACTGACCTCCCCCGCTCCAACCTAAGGAGGAAATGTGGAAGAAAACGGTCAAAAAATCAGTAGCAGTTTGAAGAGCTTTGCACCTCTCCCCTTTCCATCCTATTTGATAATTAGCCTGTGAATCTGGAGACCTTGAAATCGAATTGCCTTTGAGGTTTGGGGACCACTCTAGGCACGGGAGATGGGCTTATTTCTCTTCTGTGGCTTGTTGAGCCGTGGACTCCACAGATGCCTCCAGCGGTGATGGAGCACTGGGGCTGGGGGAGGCAGAGAGGCAGGCTAGGCGAGGGACAGCACAGTCGCCGCAGGATGTGGTGGATGGAATTGGCATGGCAAGGGTTCCTAACCTTCCGGGGGGCCTTGTGTAGGCCCCAGAAGTTAGCTGGGAGCACCAGCTTCATGGACACCACACCTTTTCCTAAGAATCTGCAGAAACCTTGAAAGGCAGCTACTGAGGGTGAGGGTCAGGAACAGCCACTTTTCTGCAGCCAGGAGGATGGCGGCACAGTCCAGAACATTCCTGATTCCACCAAGGTATCTCCCTTCTGCCTTTTCTCCAAAGCAGAGGGCTCCATGGGCATCCCCTTATGAGGGATAGAATAAGTAGACAAAGGAGATTCATCTCTGCACCCAGAGATGTGTTCTACATCATGGCCAAACGTCCAGATTTCAAGGAGATGTTTATAAAATGGACTGTCTCAGAAAATCTGAGCGTTCTTCTCATGTTGTACCACTGTGTGCTCTGGTCTCTGGCTTCTCTTCTCCGCACAGCAACACTTTCTAGTTACTCCATTGCACCCCGACCCCCAAATCCATTGCACAAAGTTCTTTGGAAATAAAATGATGTGATAAATATAAAATTATTTTTTAAATGCATCGTGCTCTATACAACCTAAGTGGCACTCTTTATTACTCTCATTATCTGAATGTTGGAAGCACTTCCAGGTCTGGCCAGGTGTGTCAGGACAGTTAGAATAGAAGAATGTCTTGCTGGAAGGCTCTTGCCCCAGTTCTGAACCTTACCTTTGGAGCTTTAAATTGGATGTGATGATTCCATTCTCAGGTTTCTTTCTCTGTTGTTCATTTACAGCAAACGGAGTTGCTATTCCCAGAAGCAATCATTATTCCTTTGGATACCTGGGGCTGGGTTGCTGGCCAGTCACTCCCACCCAGCAGCCAGCACACAGAATTGAGGGACTTCCAATAGCTCTGCACTAGTAATTTTCGTCTTTGTCCACACCCGGCTGAGCTGCCGTATGTCACTGTGGGTGCTTGGGTTTGTTTGTTTTTCTTTAGTGAAAGCGCTTAAGGAAAATGTAGCCCCAGCCCCCATGGAGAAATATTAGCTTATTCACTATTCTTACCTAAAGAGTTTATTTTTTTCCTAAACACCTTGCCAAGAAATAAATATTTGAAGATTTCTCCATTAAGCAGCAATAAGACAGACACAGTCTGATGCCCTTTCGGTAACGAATAACATTAAAAAGAGTTGATGGCAAAGAAAAATGCAAGGGTGGGCTACCTAAAAGCTCCTTAGGATGGTGTATGTTGTGATTCATGACTCCCACTGAGGGAAATTGTCCTACTGGCCTCATTCGTAGAGCTGGTCTTGAAGTTCATGGTGATGTATTTTTATTGTAGTTAAATATAAAAACACGTAACACAAAATATACCATGTTGCTCATTTTTGAGTGTATAGTTCAGCAGTGTAAGTATATTCACACTGCAGTTGAGTAGATCCCCAGAACTTTCTCATCGTACAAACCCAGAGCTCTCTACCCATTACACCGCACGTGGGGTGTGACTTCTAAGAGCTCCATGTACTCACGGAATGTGCGGAGCTGTCCTCACACCCCCAGAGACTCAGGCTCGCGCTCTGCCCAGGTGTTGCCCTCTCTTCCTCCACTGTTCGCGTGTCTGCGGAGGTGCAGTCAGAATTCTGGGCACCGAGAGTCCTTCAAAGCGACCCAGCAACGATGGCCCAAGTGCTGGGTCCCAAACTGCTGAGAGTAACTGACAGAGAATAGAGATTCTGGAAACCCTGCTCTTTTCCATCAGCCTTGCTTGGATGGACATCACTGAGAGTGGGTGAGTCAGACAGGCCCAGGGATACTAGACTTGGGGTCTGGGACAAGGAATGTGGGTGGCTCCCCAGTATACCATACTCTTGGGGTACCTGGCCATCTGCCGCAGCTGTGGTTCACTTCCCAGGCCAATGAGACATCTCTGTCCTCCGCTGTCATGCACGGATGGAATCTTTACCCTGTTAAAGGAATCAGAACTTGTATTTGTTTTCTGGTTGGAGGCATTCTGAAACATTTCGAGTCCCAGACAGCAGAGATGAGCTAAGAAGCCGAGCCAAAGGATCCGGGCATTCCCCTACCACTAGACGAACTAACTGGAGTGTCTAAGGCGATGTTAGAAATTAGCTATTGATTCGATTGGAGCGTGGGACAGCCACATACAGAACTGTCGGACAGTAAATTAGTGCGGTTTTAAGCACTAACTCTGTTCCTTGTTCCAGCAACCCAAGAAAACGGGACTACTAAGACAAGGCTGAATAACTATAGTTTGGTTTACCGTTAGGTCTTCAAGGGAGTTAATTAGCCACAGAAGAACCAAATATTTGAGATTTGCAAGGGATAAAGGCATCTCCATGCAGTGATAACTATGTCTTAGATGTACCTTCCTTTCCTGGCATCAAAGAGACAAGTACGATGTTTGGAATGGAAGCAAAGCCTTCTTAAGTGGGTCAAGTTGCAAGCGGAGATTTGAGGGAAAGGGTGCGATTACGGCGTGTTGATTTTGAGCCTCGTGCTGAGGCAGATACCTCTCTCGGCCCTCTGAGTGTGCTTTTAAAGCAAGGTGAGGTCACAGCCTGTGGTTTAGCACTCACAGACGGGAATTCATTTCCAGGAACTCAGCACTTCCACGCCACCGGGCGTGACCTGGACTAAATTCTCACACGTTGCTCACCCTGTTCCTTTCCACTTTGGTAAGGATCAGTCCTGGTCCTGACCTTTTTTTTTTTTTTTTTTTTTTTAATGTACTTGAGCGATTTAGCGGAAAAATACATAATTTCATGTGATTTGTTTCTGCCTCAGCCTCAAGAATTTCTGATACAGAAAAATGAATAGTTAAACATTTGATGATTGGCCCCCTAGATGTCTTTATGTACTTATTTATCTGTATTTATTTATCTGTTTATTTCAAAAAGAAGCTCATTAAGGACACAGGTTCAGTTGGGCTAAAGGGTTTCTCTATTTTGGACTAGCGTTTGCTGTCTCCTCTTGAGAATTAACTCCCCTCCTCGTGAAGAACCACGGTTTCATTGTGAACAGGCAACACTTACCCAAATGTGTACTTCTGTTTTCACCTAACTTGTGCTTTTTCCCCTGGACCTCTCGAAATAATACTCAGTTTTACAGAATCAGTCCACTTAGGACTGAATGAATATCGAGCATAATGTGCTGAGAAGTGATAACCAAAGTCAGAGGAGGGAAAACAGGGATTTCTGCCTCGGTTCTCAGTCTCCTCCTTCTTAGTACATATACCTCAATCGGCATGTATTTCTGTTCTACTTACTAGCGTGTAGACCTCACACAGAGAAGAATAAACAGATGCCTTATATTTTTGCACCCAAACAGTTGCTCCTGATGACCCCAGCAGAAACATAGACGGCGATACCATTATCTTTTCAAATGTTCAAGAAAGATCAAGTGCCGTGTACCAGTGCAACGCCTCTAATGAATATGGATATTTACTGGCGAATGCATTTGTAAATGTGCTGGGTAAGCTCTCCCTTTATTAAAGATATGGCAGGTTCGGTTAGTGACTGCTGCTGTTCTCAGCAAAAACGTAGCAAGCCTCTACTGTGTGCGACGCACAGAGGCCTGGATGCCGCATGGGGTGTAAGAAGATGGGTAAGACACAGACCTTACCCTAAAGGGTATGGTACTCTGGCCTTCCTGCTCTTTCGGAATGCAACTTTCATAGTGGCCAATTGTTCACTGTAGATGTAATCAAATAGACTGCTCGGTCCACATAGGGTTAGGCTAATTGTTAAGCCCTCAAAAGGAAAGTAACATTAATCTGCTATTAGTAACTGAATGTTTCTGCTATTCCATCCTGAAAAACTGGTAAGTTCAACAATGTCATTCTGAGTTTTAGAAAATAAATCATTAGTCATGATGTTTGGCCTTTATCCTTGTCACATATGTAAATTTATTTATTAATTCTTTTTTAAAAAATATTTTATTTACTTATTTGACAGAGAGAGATGCAGCAAGAGAGGGAACACAAGCAGGGGGAGTGGGAGAGGGAGAAGCAGGCTCCCCGCCTAGCAGGGAGCCTAATGCGGGACTTGATCCCAGGACCCTGGGACCATGACCTGAGCTGAAGGCAGATGCTTGACAGACTGAGCCACCCAGGCGCCTCTATTTATTAATTCTTAATAATACATTTAGAATACTATGGTAGACTCAAGCATCTTCTGAAACGTTTGGTTTTTTGTTTTGGTTTTTTGAGTGTCGTTGACACACAATGTTATGCTAGTTTCAGGTGTACAGCTTAGTGATCTGACAAGTGCACACGTGACACTTGTTTTCACCACACGTGTAACTGCTGGCTGTCCTGATAGGACACGACTCCAGTGTCCTTGACTGTGTTCCTGGTACCCTGCTCTATTCCCGGGACTTAGCCATTCCATAACCGGAGGTCTGTCTTTCTCACTCCCTGTCAACCATTTGCCCAACTCCTGAACCCGGTCTCCTCTGGCAACCATCATTATTTAGAGTTCCGATCCTGCTTTTTGTTTGTTTATTTATTTATTTATTTTTTAGATTCCACTTACGGGATATGAGTGGAATCACATGGGTTTTGTCTTTCTCCGTCTGACCAATTTCACTTATCATAATACTATCCAGTTCATCCGGGTTACCTGAAATGGAGCAGTCTCATCCTTTTTAAGGCTGTGTAGTATCTCTCTCTCTCTCATACACACACACACACACACACACACACACCTTCCTTATTCATTTGTCTATCTATGGACACTGAGGTTACTTCCTTGTCCTGGTGATTATAAAAAATGCTGCAGTGAACACAGGGTTGTATCTGTCTCTTTGAGTTAGTGTTTTTGTTTCCGTGGGTAAATACCCCATAGTGGAATTATTGGGTCAGATGACATTTCCATTTTTAATTTTTTGAGGAAACTCCATGCTGTTTTCCACCGTGGCTGCACCAGTTTACATCTCCACCATCAGGGCACGAGGGTTCCTTTTCCTCTACGTCCTCGCCAACACCTGTTGTTTCTTGTCTTCTTGATTTTGCCCATTCTCAGAGGCGTGAGGCGATATCTCGTTGTAGTTTTGATTTGCATTTCCCTGATGATGAATGATGCAGACCCTTCCTTGTGTCTCTTGGCCATCTATAGGTCTTTGGAGAAATGTTTATTCAGGTCCTCTGTGTGAAATGGTTCGTTTATGTCAACATTCCATTTCTCATACTGGACAAAACCACCAAAACATCAAATGTATTAAAATCGTATGTGAGACTTGTTTTCGTGGTGCCGGGGAATTAAATGCCAACTCTTTACGTGTAGCAGACTCCCTTTCAAATGAAATCATAGTCGGGAAGCCAACCAGTCCTTGGCATGTTTCCTTCATGCTCAAAATGGAGGTCAGTGACTCCCACGCCTAGCTGAGCACACTTCCCGTGTTGCTAGGGTTTGGGGAGGCAGTTCTGATTTCTGGTTCTGTGTTTCGGGTGTCCGCACACTACTGTTTTCTGCCAGCTGTGTGCTTGTCACCACTCTTACCCCCCACCCCCCTCATAACCCCAGGATGAGGATGGGCCCGTCACTTAACAAAGACGTACTCGGCCATTATGTTTGTGCCAGACCCTGACCTAGTTAGTTTCTGGGAAGAAAATAATAAAAGTCCCCTTCCCTGCCTGCAAGGGACTCACAGGGTAGTAGGACATCTAGATAAATAAATCACTAAAACCGCATGCCTGAGCAAAATGAGATGTGGGGTATGAGACAGAAGGAGAAAACTTGAATTTCTCCAGCCTGTTGGCTGGTGGTGTCATACCTGACAGAGAACATGGGGGAGAGACCTATGCGTTATGCGGAATGTAAACTTGAATGGCCTTCGAATGTAGTAAAATACAGGGTGGGCCTAAATGTTGGTTTTATTTTAACATTTACTTCACGTTTTTCAACTTTTTTAGCTGAGCCACCACGAATCCTTACATCTGCAAATACACTCTATCAGGTCATCACAGACAGGCCTGCTTTACTAGACTGTGCCTTCTTTGGGTCCCCTCTGCCGACCGTTGAGTGGTAAGCCACAGCTCTGTTTGTCTTTAATACTTACATTTGCTAAAGCCTTCAATTTCTCCAACAGAGCAGTTTCCATCGTACTATTATGATTAAATTCACTCATAGAGATGTATTCACTCCTCGCTCGGTGCTGAATAGTTCTCCACCTACAAGGTATGCAGCCGCACGCCTTGTCAGGCACGGTGCAGGGCGGCGGGGGGCGGGCGGCATGGGAAAAAGTATGTTTTTTGAAAATTTAAGGGATCCGGCCAAGCTCGCTCATGTCTTTTCAGTCCTCCCATCAAACCATCCCCGCTTGGGACTGAGGTGCTTGCTTAGTTTAGCCTGAGCTGGGAGGCACAAGGCGAGGACGGGCAGCAGCTCGGAAGGAAGGAGCGAAAGAAAATTAGAACATTCAGTTCCTGGTGGTCCATCAGGGACCAGACCTGGAGCCGGGCTCATGTGAGCACCAAACCAGGTGTGGGATTAAGGACAGTCTCCCCAGGTCTCCACTTCAGGGGCAGAGAGGAGAAGCGTGGTGGTTGGGCAGCTGGTGTCCTAGTGAGGTCGCGAGGTTCCCCTTTAGGTCGACTTTGCCGGACGGTTTTATCCATCCCCACCTTCTATCGGACAGTAACCAGGAAGCTGAGCGGACGCATACTTGACGTACATGCGTGGTTGGTTTTCTCCCCTGAATATTTTCCGATTCATATGAATCAAAAATCTCTTTAGAATTCAAATCAAACATCTTCGTATCGAGTTGGCTTTAGAACTGTGGCCTGCAGAGGGACTAAGAATATGTCCCAAGGGGAAGAAAAAGGCCGAAAAGATCTTTTTGCCTGTTTTATCACCCATGTGGAGATAGAATGGGTAATAATGTATGTATTAAATATGAATATAATACAGAAAATTATAAGTGAAGTCTTTCATATTGTCATCCTAATGCTTCAAGCACCATTTCCTTTTTTAAAATTTTTTAAAAGAATTTTTTAATTAACTTATAATGTGTTATTTGCTTCAGGGGTACAGGTCTGTGAATCATCAGGCTGACACACTTCACAGCACTCACCATAGCACATACCCTCCCCAATGTCCATCACCCAGCCACCCTATCTCTACCTCCCCACCCCCAGCCCCCAGCAACCCTTAGTTTGCTTCCTGAGATTAAGAGTCTCTTATGGTTTGTCTCCCTCCCTGGTCCCATCTTGTTTCATCCTCCCCCTATCCCCCACGACCCCCCACCCTGCCTCTCAAATTCCTCCTATCAGAGAGATCATATGATAATTCTCTTTCTCTGATTGACTTATTTCATCAAGCACCATTTCTCATGAAATGTCCCAGTTTTACCTCCTGCCTTCCATGGATCCCACTGACTTACAGGCATCCAATCCGGGAGATCTTTTGCAGATTCTAACGTCTCTGAGCTTGATACTATAACACAAATGACCGTGTGTTGATCTCCAATGTGGCAATCTATGTCTGACTTCAAATTATGATTTTTTTCCTATTCCCATTGTGATCATTTCTGTAATGAAGGTTCAAGGGAGCTAAAGGTAGTGCCCTTCGTGAAGATATTTATGTTTTGCATGAAAATGGCACTTTGGAAATTCCTGTGGCCCAAAAGGACAGTACGGGAACGTACACATGTGTTGCAAGGAATAAATTAGGAATGGCAAAGAATGAAGTTCACTTAGAAATCAAAGGTAAGGTGGAGGTGATGAAGTTCTTTCAGGTATGACGTGACATTGAGCAAATTCCTCAACTTTGGCAACGGATAACAATAGCTAAATTTCAGATGCAACAAGGATCATTAAACAGCCGGAATATGCAGTTGTGCAAAGAGGGGGCACGGTGTCCTTCGAATGCAAGGTGAAACACGATCACACCTTAATCCCCACCATCACGTGGCTGAAGGACAGTGGTGAGCTGCCCAATGACGGAAGGTATTTGAAGACCATTACTTTTTTTTTTTTAAGATTTTATTTATTTATTTGACACAGAAAGAGAGAGACAATGAGAGACGGAACACAAGCAGGGGCAGTGGGAGAGGGAGAAGCAGGCTTCCCGCTGAGCAGGGAGCCTGATGCAGGGCTCGATCCCAGGACCTTGGGATATGACCTGAGCCAAAGGCAGACGCTTAACAACTGAGCCACCTAGGCTCCCCTTGAAGATCATTTCCTTCCTTTCTCCTCTCTGCCTCTTTGAGCTGCTCAGAACTAAAGGTTTATTGTAGAGTGACTTTTTGGTGGTGTTTTTAAAGTTTGTGAAATCTGGTCTCCCCCCCCCCCACAAAAGTGCATTTTCTCCCAAAATGTGCAGACCTAAAAAGGTATCGAGTTATTGAAATCAGACCCTGAGAATGTTTGTCTATCTTTGTGTGCTGGGCTCCTATGTAATTCAGGATGGGAAAAAAAACCTTTCAGGCCTTGGATGACTTCCATTGTTTTCTACCTTGTACAGTGAAGTCTCGACAGATGTTTTCATTACCATTCTACAAATAAGCAGAAATGCGATCGCTTTAATCAGCAGAGTGCACCTAAGTCCTTGTCGGTATTTTAAAGGACACTGGTTTTCATTCAAATAGGGAATTTTCTTTTGATCACTTGAAGCCAGTGGAAAGGGGGCAGGGGAACAGGTAAAAATTTAAAAGAGCATAGACATGTTGCGGTCCTTGAACTTGGAATGGAAGAAAAGACTGGGTGAAGCCTCAGTTTGAAGGAATAGGTATGGAGCTGACTACAGGAAGCTTAACGGTCACGGAGGCTACCAGCATGGCCTCCTAGTGGAAGGAATGCCCTGTGCTGGTGGAAATGGCCCCTGTGGTTTGCTTGCAAGTGTGCCTAAGCAGTGCATGTAGCTTAACCACCCCTAAACAAAACAAAACAAAACAAAGCAAAATCAACTATGTGACCTTCTCCTCTATACCGAGGACTTCCATCTAATTCTATGCTTCCCACTGGCCAGGCTTTTTTTTTTTTAAGATTTTATTTATTTACTTGAGGGAGAACAGGAGAGCGCACAAGCAGAGGGAGAGGGAACAGCAGGGGGGGAGAAGAAGCAGGCTCCCCGCTGAGCAGGGGGCAGAATGTGGACCCTGAGATCATGACCTGAGCTGAAGGTAGATGCTTAACTGACTGAGCCACCCAGGCGCCCCCCCCCCCCAGCTGACCAGTTTTATTTGTAGCATCAGAGCTGGTGACGATGAAAAGGAAATAGGAAGAAATGACTATGGAGTGAAGGTGGCTAAAGCTTTAACTTGGAAATACCCTGCAAAGACTGTGAATGATTTACGCATCCTCATTAAAATCATGCACGAATCCTATTTACATGGATTTTTGACCTACTGAGTAATTTCTCATGCTGGCGAGTGACCCCCTAGAGAACTCTCCGTGGTGCTTGCCGACCTAACTCATCCTGTTGCTTGTGATAAAGTCGATAATATTCTTTGCATTCACTTTCTCCCATGAGAGATTATGCATGCGGCCAAAATGACACAAAATTTCCACAGTCAGTGATAAATTATTTTAAAATAAACGCTTTGTTAGAAATGGAGCTGGATGAGTGCTGTTCAGATGTTTCGTAGCAGCAGAAGCCACAGGAAAGCCTACTGGTGAGGGTGACTACAGCTTCCCCCAACCCCCTCTCTGGTGCCCCTCTGGTCTTCAGGAAAGAGCGTAACCTTCCGAGGGCATGCTTGAAATGACTTGACATCCCTTCTAACCCAAGCTTCTAGTCCATTCTAATTG
Source organism: Mustela lutreola (assembly GCF_030435805.1). NCBI lineage: Eukaryota > Metazoa > Chordata > Mammalia > Carnivora > Mustelidae > Mustela > Mustela lutreola. The sequence continues at coordinate 111,745,770 of NC_081293.1, forward strand.
TCTTCCAGCTTTCATCATGATCGAAGTGAGACGTATTTTTTGGATTTCTGCTCTAACGAGCCACAAATGTTTGTCCTCTCTCTCTCTGTTTCGAATTCACAGAGTTTCTTTCATGCCAGGAAAGCAAGCATCCGTCACCTGTGGTCGGGTGTCCGTTTCAGCTGCTCTGAACCTGTTCTCTTGACAGGTTCACTGTGGACAAAGACCACTTGGTGGTGGCTGATGTATGGGACAACGATGGTGGGACCTACACGTGTGTGGCCAACACAACTCTCGACAACGTTTCTGCCAGTGCCGTGCTGAGCGTTGTTGGTAAGAATGCAAACGCACCCAGCCCCCTGGCTGCCTTGTGTTAGGTCGGAAAGAAAACCGTCCAGAGTAAATGTTTGCTTGTTACAGTTCCACAGTTCTGCAGGGGAGTTAAATACCTGCATTTTTCTTCTTTGTGAGATGCCTTTGAGGCAGTCATTTCAGTGTCAATATACTATTATAGCAGCGCTGGAATAAAATGATGGCTGTGCGTAATAGTGATTTTTTTTATAAGAAAATCGGGAGAAATAGTGTACTTTGATTTAAGATTGAAGGATTCCCCCAACCCCCACCACATTGTTACTGCATGTTTATCAATGCCGTGTCCCACAACTAAGCTTACAGCTTGGTTTTAGAATCTTAATCACAGTCGGTCTTTGTCTTCTTGTGCTATCTTATATCTTTCCATGACTAATTTTGATTAAAATCCTTTATATTAATGTCCTTTCTAGCTCCTACTCCAACTCCAGCTCCTACTTACGGTAAACTAATATGAGTCTTCTTTCTCTGTTTTCTGTCAAACATGTTCACATGTGCAAAAAGAAAAAAAATTTAATTCTTCCCTTTTCTCTACCACATCACTGATTGTGTTGCCTTAAGGACGAGGGCTCTGTCCAGCATTCGGTTCTGTTGCTCATTTACTGCCATAAATCATTTCTTCATTAGAGCTCGGGAATGTTTCACTGAATGCAATACCACTCATTGCTAAATATTTCATGTGTTATTATAAAGTCATTTCAATCGATAAAAGTCCTCTTTGGTATAATTTCCTTGTATAGCATCGTGCTTTTTCAAAAGCTGTCCTCCACGGTTTCCAGAATTAAAAAAAAAAAAAAATCTCAAAGATCATTCCACAGAGTAGTTTTTAATTTTAGTCTATTAAAAGTTGTCTTGGAAACATAAACGTTTGGGGATTCCATTTTCCATAAATTAACATAGGAAAACAATGGATGTTTAGAACATGTGGCCTTTGTATTAGAGATAAACAACTCATTGCATTAAAAAAACATAAATCACTAAAGGAAGGCACTTCCAGGTTGTGTGATTTTTCTGAGCCTGGAAAATAAATAAGAAATTATTTCCAGAACTCTTTTTGACTAAAGAACCCTCATCTTTATTCAGCTTGTAAGTACAAAAATTAAAATTAATTTTATGGCATAAAACTCAGCTGGATTTTACATGGCATCATTAGTCAGGATATAGAAGAGCTGTCCCTTGGTAGACATTCACTCTTTCTTTACTGATAGGGAAGAAGTGCCCGTATTTTCATATGGGCTCTAGTTCCCTAAGAGCCACAATCACTCCCAAGAGCAAGGTCAGAAAAGAGTCCAGAGGGAAATGTTAACTCTCTGGATCTCAAACGTACCATTAGAAGAGGCAGACATGCTCCTGGGACACCTTTGTCCCAACAGGTGTCTGTCCCCTAGTGTACTCTGAGAATAAACATGCCATGTCCCCATGTGCCCTTTCGACTGTTGTACTGATCATCTGCATGAGGTGTGCATGCTGAGGGCTACTCAGTCTTAGAATTCGCCCAAAAATAGAAGTGTTCTCCAGGAGCTCCAAAATCTGTAATTGCATGCACGCATTTCAGAAAGAACGAAGTCTTCTTGAGCAGTATGTTATATTTGCCTGTATCGGTCTTCTGGCATTTCCTATTCTCTGTCTCTCATTTATTAGAATTAAAGCTTCAGTATTATTTCTTCTGTCTGTGCTCCTTCATGTCTATGAGAAGACACATTGAGGGTGCTGGTGAACCATGTGTGCCCACCTCACTGGTTTTGGTCACAAGGGATTTGGTTTCATTTGAAAAAGGAACAAGCAGAACTCATTGATATTTTGTCTTGGGTGTGCTCATGTGTCCCCAGCAACCTCAGTGTCTCCCGTTTCATTTCAGATGCATGCTCATTGCCCATTAAAAGTGTGCTGTGTCTTTAAGATGCTCCCCTCCCGACCCCCCCCCACCCCTGTGAAGAGTATCATTAGGAAGTATCATAAGGATGGATGGTTAACTGTGGTATGTGTGTTCCATCTACAGATGTCCCAAATCCTCCCTTTGATTTAGAATTGACAGATCAACTCGACAAAAGTGTTCAGCTGTCGTGGACGCCAGGCAACGACAACAACAGCCCTATCACAAGTACGTCATAGCCTTGTCTTGGTCACTGATAAATTTCAGGACCATTTCCGAAGCACTTTATCACATGCAATTGAAAGTCCTTACAGAGAGATTTTCTGGCATTCTGTTTCATTACTAACAACAAAAACGTTGATCTATCGCAGTCTTCTCTTCGGAGCCTGAGTTATTCCCAGTTACAGCCTCTGGGATAGGACACCACTTAGTTGCCAAAGATGTTAACTAAGCAAATACACTTGCATTTTCTGTATGCGATCCGTCAGAATCACCTTAAATCTCCACCATAGTTGAATGACTCATTGTGAGCTGTTTGTTTTGCCCATTAATGCGGGAGGAACTGGCACCATTCTGCCAGCATGTATGTTAAGAAACTGAGATTTGGTGACTAAAGTGATTTTGCGGACCCACAATTAGTCACAGAGGCTGGATGTGGACAGTAGGTATGTTACCTTCCAGGGTGGGCCTCTTTCCTCCCATCAACCCCTGTGAAAAGAGGCACATTCCACGGTTTCCGCTCCTGGCCATCAGGACGCTAGCCTAGGGAGCAGAGTCGGGGGAGGGAGGCCACTGTAAGGATGCTGGAAGAGCTCCATAAAATTAGACTCCCGAGGTGCTTAGGTGTTTGAAAACTAAAAAGCTACTTGAGAGAGTATCACATGCCCGTAATATATTATGAGCTCATTCCTGTGCTGCAAGGAAGCTACATTCCTTTCTGACCTCAGATTACTCCAAAGAGATATGTGTGTTGGTTTTCTGCACCCACAGGCAAAGCGGAATACTTCCACTGAAAATTCAACAAAAACCTCCTCTCCATCTTCTGTTATTAAGAGGTGTTCTTTCCTCAACTGCGTTTTCAGTCCTTGATCAGAACCCTCATTCATTCGTGCTGAATCTTCCAGTCAATTCAATATAATAGCCAGATTTAGCTGGTTAGGACATGTCGAGACTCATTGTACCTATACTAAAATGATACCATTAGATTGCAAAGCATTTCTACTCATTCATTCATTCATTCAACAGATATTTATAGAATGCCTATTATGTAGCAGGCGTTGTTCTAAAACAAAACAGTCAAAACTCTCTGCCCATATGGAGCTTATATTTGAGCTGAGGCCACAAATAAAATAAAATTAATAATAATATATTATGCTGTTTTCTATAATATCATTCTATGGGGGTACATATGTAAAACACTGTACACATTGTAAATGCATATGTATGTGTAGAACACACACACACTGCTCAGGTCTCCCTTCAGAAGAGAAACCTCCACGAGGAGTGCTCACAGCAGGCTCCTTCTGCGGCACCTTTCGGAAGAATCTGCTCAGTGTGCACATGAGACCATGCTCTTCCTAAGCTCCTGCACCTACCAAGGGCTGGAGTTTAAGCTGTGCAGGCCTTGGAGGCCATTGTCAGGGTTGGAAGTCACTGGAGGGATTTAAGTAGAGGAGTGATTAATGGATCACTCTGACTATTCTATTGAAAATGATCTAGGGAGCCTGGCTGGAGCAGTCAGTTGAGTGTCAGACTCTTGGTTTTGGTTCAGGTCATGATCTCAGGGTTGTGAGATCGAGCCCCAAGTCGGGCTCTGCGCTGAGTGCAGAGTCTGCTTGACATTCTCTCTCCCCCTCCCCTCACCCCTCCCGCTCATGCGCACTCTCTCTCTCCCAAATAAGTAAGTAAATGTTTAAAAAAAAAAAATAGTCTCTAGAAGAACAAGAGGGGGAAGAGGGAGACTGGGTAGAACCACAGTTCTCTGTGAAGTATCTTAGCAAACTCACAAGGGTGAGTTTGGACATGTTTACAGTTTTTGACTTTTAAATGCTGATGTTTAAAAAACAGTCACCTCTGCCAGACGCCACATGAAATACAAGCTCAAGGCAATTTTCCGCTCCCTCATGCTCTGTGGTACTGTATGGAGATGTACCCACATACAGTGGTACTGTATGGAGATGATGCCATTCCTGCAAAGCCTTTGCTATGGTAAAAAGCAAGGACCACGTAAAAATCCGTGTGTGACAGGGAGTGGGGAACGTGGTGGCCAATCTCTTCACGAGGTTCAAGAAGCAGTGCCAAAGAGGTCGTAAGTTGGGAAGACATGAGTATTTATTAAGTTGTATGGACCTAACTACTTACATGGAAATGTTAGATATTTCTTTTGGCCTAAGGGAACCATGAAGAAAATTACTGAGACACTGAGAAAATATGGGAACTCATGAGTTGGGAGGCTTTGCAGTGATTCACACGAGAGACAGAGAACAGTGGCTTGGCATAGGGCCAACAGGGACGGAGGTACCTCACTCACCTGTGGTCAGATTTTGTGTGTTCTAAAGGTACAGCCAACAAAACTCCAGAGAGTATGAATCAAAGAGGGGCTCCAAGACAGGACTCAAGTTACTTAGCTTTGAAGCACTGCAACACAGAGCATTCTACTTTGTCTTTGTGTCTGTAATTCATATCACCGCAGATGGGCACATTATAGGCAATTAGTAAATATCTAAATACCTGGTTTTTTAAACCAGGGTAAAACAGGTACATGCCACAGATTTTTAGTAGATGCAAAAGGCATGCCCTGAAAAGTAAGTCTTCCTCCCACCTCTCTCTGCCACTTTCTCCCAGACCCCAGTGCTGTCAGTGTGTACACTCTGGGATGAGTACATGTATATTCAAACGTACAAATAGGTGTGTACATTACAGTCCATCTTTGCCCTCTTACCCAAGTGTTCCACACTGTTCTATACCCTACTTGGTTACACTGAACAATGAAGCTCAGAAATCTTTCCATTTCAGAGGCATATGGAGGAGCCCCCTTCAGTTTTTACAGCTGCAGGATATCCCACTATGTGGATACACCATAATTTATGTGATCAGTGTCCTGGTGATGAACACTTACATGGCTGGCAATTAGCTTGTTTCAGCTGCAAACAGTGCTGTAATGTGCATTCTTCCTCCTGTGTCTCTGAGCGTATACATGAGCACATGTATTCGAAATACATTGGTAGGAGTTATCATTCCTCAGTCAAAGGCTATCTGAATTGATTACCATGAGATGTTCTAAATTGTCCTCTGTAGAACTTGTGTCAATTTACCCTCCCCAGAAAGAAAGTAGGAGAATGCTTGTTTCCCTGCGTAATAGTCAAAAGGTATGTTAAACTTTTGATTGCTGCCAGTCTGTTTAATGGAAAGTAGTATCTCACAATCTTTAATTTCTCCTGCTATTAAAAAAAACACAACAAACAAACAAACAAAAAACCCTGACTATCTTTTCATATATTGAAACTTTCCTAAGGATCTGGAGACCACATCTAAATAGAATTTTAGCAATGAATTTTGGAACACTGAAAAAAATAAAATAAAATAAAATTCAAAAAAATAAAAAATAAAAATAGAGTTTTAAGTAACTCAACTCAGCATTCCAGAGAAAGAGTACTAAATATTACTGAGCATGCTTAAATATTGAGGATACTATTTTTTTTTAAAGATTTTATTTATTTATTTGACAGAGAGAAATCACAAGTAGTCGGAGAGGCAGGCAGAGAGAGAGAGAGGGAAGCAGGCTCCCTGCTGAGCAGAGAGCCCGATGCGGGACTCGATCCCAGGACCCTGAGATCATGACCTAAGCCGAAGGCAGCGGCTTATTCCACTGAGCCACCCAGGCACCCCCTAAATATTGAGGATACTAATAGAACTCTCTCTCTCTGTTTTTGTTTTTTTTTTAGATTTTATTTATTTATTTGACACAGAGAGAGATCACAAGTAGGCAGAGAGAGAGGAGGAAGCAGGCTCCCCACTGAGCAGAGAGCCCGACGCGGGGCTCAATCCCAGGACCCTGAGATCATGACCTGAGCTGAAGGCAGAGGCTTAACCCACTGAGCCACCCCGGCACCCCAATAGATACTGATAGAACTCTTAAATCAAAATGCTCTTACAGAATTTTTCTTGAAGGTGAAATAACTCATGTTTGGCCACTCTTGTTAGATCGTTGTGTTCGGTATCCTCAAACCTGCCCTTGGTGGCTGACCTCACTGTCTTGGGTTTGTGTGTGTGTGTGTCTCGTGGGCAGAATTTATCATCGAATATGAAGATGCAATGCACGAGGCAGGGCTGTGGCACCACCAAACCGAGGTCTCTGGAATGCAGACCACAGCCCAGCTGAAGCTGTCGCCTTACGTGAACTACTCCTTCCGAGTGATGGCCGTGAACAGCCTCGGGAGGAGCCTGCCCAGTGAGGCATCGGAACAGTATCTGACTAAAGCCGCAGGTAAAGTGGGGCTTCTGTGACAGGAAATGAAATAGAGACGTCTTCCACTGTTGCGAGAAAAGACCGAAACTTACACACATGTGGCTGCTTAACTTCCAGAACCTGATACAAATCCCACGGCTGTGGAAGGACTAGGATCTGAGCCTGATAATTTGGTGATCACCTGGAAGGTGAGCTCAGCATGAAGCCTTCAGCTTTCCTCAGTGTATCTTAGATTGGGGGCGGGGCGGAGCTGTTTTTAAACACTGTGTGTATAAACACTGGGCTTCTGGGTGGCTCAGTCAGTGAAGCATCTTACTCTTGATTTCGGCCCCAGTCATGGTTTCAAGGATATGATATCAAGCCCTGCATCAGGGGCTGTTTGAGATCTCCCTCTCCCTCTGTCCTCCCTCCCCTCCCCCTTTGCATGCTCGCTCTCTCTCTCTCTCTCTGTCTCTCTCCAAACAAACAAACAAAGTCTGTATTAAAATCCCATTTCAGGGGTGCCTGGGTGGCTCAGTTGGTTAAGCAACTGCCTTCGGCTCAGGTCATGATCCTAGAGTCCCAGGATCCAGTCCCACATCAGGCTCCCTACTCAGCAGAGGGTCTGCTTCTCCCTCTGACCTCTCCCCTCGCCCCTCTCATGCTCTGTCCTCTCAGTCTATCTCTCAAATAAATAAATACAATCTTTAAATAAATAAATAAATAAAATCCCATTTCATCCATTTTGGGGGAAAATATACATTAAGTATCTTTCTTTAAGAGACGTTATTGTGTAGCAGTTAAAAGCTTGATGCTTGGAGCACAAATGAATGGGTGCAAATCCCAGCTTTGCCACTTACTGTGTGACTTTTAAGTCAGTTGCTTAACATCACCATTATGTATCTGTGTGATGGGACTAGTCATAGAACCAATCTCACACAATTAAAGGAATTAATACATATAAAGCCCCTAGAACAGTGCCTAGCACATAAATTAACAAATGCTAGCTGGTATTATCATAATTTTAAAGAACCTTCTAGAAGACATGTACCAAGTTATACCAAGTAGTCAACTTCTTTTGTTGCTTCTGCTTCTGCTTCTCTCTCTCTCTTTCTCTTTTTCTGGTTTATCCGTATTTTCTGGATTTGGAAAAGTAACATATATTCTCTTTTGCAATTTTAAAACTTATTTTAAGAAACCTATGCATGAGCATTTATATGCATACATACTTGTACACGTTTAGATACATACAGATGTGTAAAACAGGATAGACTGACAAGCCAACTTTTTTTAAGATTTTATTTTTAAGTGATCTCTACTAGACCCACTGTGGGGCTTGAACCTACAACACAGAGATCAAAAGTAGCAAAGTAGCACGCTCCTTCAAAGGAGCCAGCCAGGTGCCCGACAAGCCAACTTCTTCTTCTTGTTCTTCTTCTTTTTTTTTAAATAAAGAAGCAGGGTCACCTGGGTGGCTTAGTGGGTTAAAGCCTCTGCCTTTGGTTCAGGTCGTGATCCCAGGATCCTGGGATCAAGCCCCACATCAGCTCTCTGCTCAGCGGGGAGCCTGCTTCCCTTCCTCTCTCTCTGCCTGCCTCTCTGCCTACCTGTGATCTCTGCCTGTCAAATAAATAAATAAAATCTTAAAAAAAAAAAAAAAAAAAAGAAGGAAAGAAAAGAAAGAAAGAAGCAGTTCACAAGTTTCTGGCTCTGAGCAAAATAGACAATGATGTACTATCACACAAACAGAAATGTATAAAGTAAACTATGTAACTGAAATGCTTTAAGTCACCCACCCTTGACTGTGGAGCCGGAGTTTGAGAGGCTTATGTGGTATTTACAACTTCAAGATAGAAATTAACAACCTTTGAAATGTTGATCCCAAACAAGCTTTGAATCTCATCACTAATGGGGAAATAAACAAACAAATAAATAAATAAAAGGTCCCTGGAGGACATTAATAGCTGGCATTTTAGCATTTCAGTGCTCACTTTCCTTAAGTCTGGGAACTGAATTTGGTGTTCCAGGAAAAGTTTGCTCAGTCTATCTGTTTTATAAGCTCTGATTATTTGGCTTCTCTTCTAGCCATTGAATGGTTTCGAATCTAATGGGCCAGGCCTTCAGTACAAAGTGAGCTGGCGCCAGAAAGATGGAGACGATGAGTGGACGTCTGTGGTGGTAGCAAACGTATCCAAATACATTGTCTCGGGCACACCAACCTTCGTTCCATACCTGATAAAGGTGCAGGCTCTGAATGACGTGGGCTTTGCTCCAGAGCCAGCCGTGGTCATGGGGCATTCTGGAGAAGACCGTAAGTGTTTGATCTTGTTTCAATGATACTTGCATTGATACCAGTGAAACAGACTTACCAAGATGCAAGCCAAGGCCATTTCTAGAGGGTGCTTAGGTTGGGAGGGACACAGGTGGCCGTTATTTTGCTCAATGTTCCAGCATGCAGACAGCCTGCTATGTAAAAAAAATAATAATAATAATAATAAGTTCAAAATGCCAAGTGTTGATACTTTTGAAAAAGATACATAATTCTCACCAAGTCAGATGAGCAGATACCAAAAAAAATCTACTCTCGATCCTTGGTAGTCCATAGAATAAAGCTGGGTCATACTTCAAGCCAAACTTGTTAGTGGCATTTTTGCATGAAATTCAAAATAACGTTGATACTTCTGCCCCCTTTCCTGTTTTTCCCTAGTCCCAATGGTGGCTCCCGGAAATGTGCGTGTCAACGTGGTGAACAGTACCTTAGCTGAGGTGCACTGGGACCCCGTACCTCTGAAAAGTATCCGAGGACACCTGCAAGGCTATCGGGCAAGTGAAAGGAGCTTTTTCTGCAATCTTTCTGTAGGAACAAGCCCTCAGCAAATGCTGGATGCACTTCTCTTGGTCGTAGACCTTGAGAATTCATCTGGCTTATTACCTCAGACCAGCCAGGTCTCAAGAACCCTAGCCAGAGCAGAGGCAAAACCTCACTGCATCCAAGTGGGGGCAAAAAAAGAACCTGTTTTCTCCCTTTTTCCCACAGGTAACCTAAAATTCTTCCAACTAAACAATAACGGAGGCACAAAATGGGGAAAACTAGTCTTTAAGAAATGAAAATACAACCAAATGCTCTAGCTTTAAAGCAATACTGACCACGTGTGTTAAACACACAAAAATATTCCGAAAATAATATGCATTTTTAAAAAATCATACAGATTATACATCAAACTCATATAGTCCCAAAAGGGTCATTCTTATGACCATCACTAATCTTTGTTCTTGGGAAGCTCAGAAAGACTAATGTGTAGAGATTTGGGCCCTGAGCTGGTTTTGCACCCAGGAAGAAAGTCACAGCTTGATTCATTAACACTGACCCCTAGAGATCACTTTAGGCACTGCATCGTAGTCCACGGGTTTTTTTTTTATCCTAACATTGCTGGATTGTTGATTTCTCTTTAAAATTCTAAGAAGAATTTAAGAGGACTTATTAAGCAGCAGTTCTGGATTTTTAACCAATGTTAATCAACCCTTCGCTTACCCATTTTTCCAAAACCTGTGCCTGCCATTTAATACCCCCCCAAAAAAATAATAATAATAAAATAAAATAAAAATGTATTTTTGACAAAGTGATGCCATTTGGCTTAGTGAGAAAGCCCTAGACTTGGAATGGAGGATCCACCGCGGCTTTGGAGTCCAGTGGCTGGGGGCAAGGCACTCGGCGGTCCCAGGGTTCATCTGTGCTAAAGGCATAATAATAATAAAATCTTCACCATGGCTTTTAGGATTAAATTAAATGATCTATTGCATGTGATACTGTATTAGCTCTGGAGAAGTATGTAAATACTGGCCAGTAATTTTGTTTTTAGAATATTTGATACAAGTAAAACGCTTCAATCCTTCCATCATCTTCCCTTCCCTTATGTTCTAGAGAGATCTGTGGGGGGATCATCCTGTTCCATTTATTTCCCTCACACTCCTCCAACCCAGTGGTCTACAGTCTAGCTACCTCACGTGTTCTCAGTTCCATTTCCTTCAGTAGGTTTGGGTTTCTACCATCTCACCTCATAATCAGAATCTCTCGGTTTTGCCAGGAATCTTCTTCTAACATACACCAAGGACCTTTCCTAGGACACAGCATAAGCCTTGAATTTCGTGAAGAATCTCATTTGCTCCCTTATCCATGCTGACATTTGCCCCTGCTCTTTCAGATTTACTACTGGAAGGCACAGAGTTCGTCTAAGAGAAACAGACGCCATCTTGAGAAAAAGATCCTCACTTTCCAGGGAAGCAAGACTCATGGCATGCTGCCTGGCCTGGAGCCCTTCAGCCACTACACACTGAACGTCCGTGTGGTCAACGGGAAAGGGGAGGGCCCGGCCAGCCCCGACAGAGTCTTTACTACTCCAGAAGGAGGTAGGGGGCGGACGTGACTCAGATCTTAGGACATTCGGCGCCTCCTGAGAGAATTTGCCTGACAGAAGGGGCCCCACAAAGGTGTAGTTCAGCTCATATGTGTGGCCAGAGGGTACGTGGGAGGCTGCCCCGAGCTCCCCTTTCCTGACTAAAGTTTTTCTACACACTTAGTCAGACGGCCCCAAACCTTGCTACTTTGATGTTTATTTGGGTCATTAACTTTCTGACCTGAAGGGAGTTCTGCAACTTCTCTAAGCCTCGTGTTCCTTCATCTGAAAAGCATGAGCTCTGATGTGCTAACCTAAGAAAAACACCAGGAAGACAAATAATCCTGTCAGTTGTAGTTGACTTCTTTCCCGGTGCACCTTCATCATTGCTGCTGAAGTTGAGCCAAGGTAGAAGGTTGGAAGTCTTGATAAAATGGGTTGCAAAGAGAAGGAAAAGCTTTGCAAGAAGGGGCCATTGGAAGGGGAGAGGGAGGGAGGATCAAATATTCATCAATGCAGGGTTGGGCGCGAGGAGTTTGGGCACAGGGACACGGGAGCCTAGCAGGTGAGGGAGAGAAGGACAGCGGAGTAAGAAAGGCAAGGATTCACCCATTTGAATTTTGCTTCAAGCTCATAATTTAAAGTGAGCCAGATAACTTCTGTGGATTCCTTAGGTCTTTTTGATACAAGTAGTTCAACAGCAAAATGGGTCCTGGCTCCTTTGAAGGGCTCGCGATGTTGGCACCTGACCAACATTCTCTGAGGGTCATCCTGCGTCCCAGCTCCCGTCCTATGACAATTGCTTGTCCCCGGGCCATTGCTCCTTCAGAGGTTAAGACCTCTTCCTCTCAAGGCTTTCTTAGTGAGACCTCACACGGCTCCTTGAGATGGTTCAAGGAAGGTGTCATGGTAGAGATGACCGGTGAGTTAAAGGTTAAAGAAGAGAGGAGGTAGTGTGCCCACCAATCACAATGGTACAAAGCATCATGGCTCCTTCAGGGAACTGGAAGTTGTGCAGCCAGGAATGGTGAGGAAAGAGAGGAAGGTCAGCGAAGGGGGACCCATACCATGGATGGACTTACATGCTATGGACATTAACCTGTAAGCCGGAGGCTCTTCACCTGAAGACTGTAGTCTCCTGGGGGGGGGGGCGGTCAATGGGTTTAAGGAGTTCCACAAACCCCCAACTTTATATACAATATGTGTTTATTTCTCTGGAGAGGGTTTTTGGCTATCGCCAGATTCTGAGATGAGGGGCTTGGGGAAGCGGAGAACTATGTGCCAGGACTCTTCTAGGCCCAGGCAAAGGCCACCGAGGGCCCGAAGTGGGGAAGTGGTGGAGGGAAAGTCGGGAATGGATGTGGTTGAGACATACGAGGTAGAACTGACAGGATGTAGTGTCCCGGGAGATGGAGGAAATGAGGCAGAGGTGGAAGTTCAGGTTGACTCCTGGGTTTCTGGCGAAAGTGACGGGAGAGATAAGGGGTGCCATTAAGGGACCTTGGAAATATGGTGGATGCATAGAGGAGTGTGAGGGAGAGCCGCCTCATCCATCACCCTCATGAGGAAGTGAATAAAAGAAGACCGTGCGCGTGTCCTCTGGTCATCTGCCAGCCTTTGCCATAGAGAACCTGACACCCTGCGGGTCGTCCTCAGAGCCGGGGGGTGGGGGGTATGGGGAGCAGTCTGCCAGCGCCCGGCTTTTGTCCACCGCTGCGAGACTCTGGGCGTCTGTCAGCTCTCCGGATGAGAACCACTCTGCACCTGGGCAGGCTGGCTCACGCCCAGAGCCCAGCAGGCAGGGTGTTCTGGCTGTTTGGGGACACCTGGTTTGTCGGAGAAAACAATTCTTAATAGCCCAGAACACAGCTGTGTCTACTCCAAGGTCTGGTTAGAATAGATTCATTTAGTCACCAGTTTGCTTTTATTAAGACACCATTCACAAAACAAGTACCATCTCCTTTAAAAATACCGGTTTGGATCCATCTAGAGGCAAAGTCTTTATGTATTTTGGAGGATGACTTGGATGAATCTGAATGGAAATGATGAGGAAAAGGAGGAAGAGAATAGCTGGGTGGGTTCTCGCCGTGGCTTTCTGGGAGTGCAGTGTTGGCTGCATCGGGAGCGAGAGTGAGTTACAGAAAACCTCGGTGACTGAGGCGAACGTGTTACAGCATGTCCCCTGAATACACTTTGAAACATCGAAAAACCCTTTTGTTGACTCTGCGTTCTCACTCTAAGTCCCCAGTGCTCCGTCCTCTTTGAAGATTGTTAACCCGACGCTAGACTCCCTCACTCTGGAATGGGACCCCCCGAGCCGCCCGAATGGCATTTTGACTGAATACACCTTAAAATATCAGCCAAGTAAGTTATTGGGAGAAGGAAAGGGAGGAATATGGCTTCACAAGGGAAAAAACTTAGCTGTTTTCTTAAAAGACAAACTGGTTATTTCTTTAGCATTGTAGAATATACACATAGACCTTCCCATGATGGTTCTAGAAGGAACTTCACATCAGATTTTCTAAAGACATACATGCTATAGAAAATCAAGCAGCTCTAGAATCCTACCACCTTTGAGCGTGGGGTGGATGCCACTGTTAGATTAGGTAGGCGTTAGTTATCTGTAACTGGAAAATGGTAAAAAGAAAGAAAGGAGGAAGGGAAGAAAGAGAGGAAGGAAGGGGTTCCTTTGGCACGAGGCCTCTGAGGACAAGTTTGGGATTATCAGTACCTGACACCACCGGCCAAAACACAGAGAAAAGAGATGCTGTTGGAATTCAGCCGTAAAATTCCCCTCGCTTATCAATGGGTGGGGAATCTTTTTCCCCCTGTTTGCGATCGTGTCGGAGTTGTAAACGGCTAATGACAGTTACAGTAGGCAAGGAGCGAAGAGGATTATACAGGGAATGTAATCCAAGTTCCACATTTTTGCTTGATGCATTCATTTATAATAGTATTCCTATAGAAGGGGCACCTGGTGGCTCAGTGGGTTAACGCCTCTGCCTTTGGTTCGGGTCATGATCTCAGGGTCCTGGGATCAAGTCCCTCACTGGGCTCTCTGCTCAGCGGGGAGAGAGCTTTTTTCCTCTGCTTCCTCCTCTCTCTCTCTCTGCCTGCCTCTCTGCCTACTTGTGATCTCCGTCAAATATTTTTTTTTAAAAACAGTATTCCTATAGCAATTATTGAGGGATGCACTTCTCTTTTACTTCTTGTTGCCAGTTAACAGCACCCACGAGTTGGGACCGCTGGTGGATCTGAAAATTCCTGCCAACAAGACGCGGTGGACTTTAAAAAATTTAAATTTCAGCACGCGGTATAAGTTTTATTTCTATGCACAAACAGCAGCAGGATCAGGAAGTCAAATAACAGAGGAGGCAGTGACAAACGTGGATGAAGGTAAGATGGGTATGTATAAAATTCACGTAACTCTAAGTGTTACGAGACCCGAGTCTTGCCCCCAAGTGTATGCCTTCTCTTTCCTTCTTCCCACGGAGAATCCATCTTACCCAACTGATGCAAACACTTGTTTGTAAACTCCTATCCTGACATCGATAGAGTCAAGCACATGCACACATCCACGCGCATCCTTATGAAATAAATAGATGTCCTTCTGGTTCTGGTCTCAGGTCACCAGAAGATAGTATGCTAGGCCACACACTGGCTGAGGGTTTCTAGCGAGGAATACAAAACTGTTACAAAATAGGGCATTTACTTTGTGTTTGGGCACAGGACTTGGTATTTTGGTATGCCGTCTGGTACCAGGAAAGCAAAATAGTCTCATCAGAGTACCAAGAAAAGGAATGAATACTTCCTTTCCAACTTGAAAAAAAATTATTTTGAAAAGAATTTTGGTTCAGTGAAAATATCCAAACATTTTATAGAAGATTTTCTGATTTTGCATTTTATAGATTTTCTGATTTTGCATGTCGCCAAATCGTAGAATTACTTGAGGGTTATGTGTTTGATTTTCTTCCTTAGCATGAGGAATTGACATTTCTACCCACAAATGGGTTTGAATGGGTTCGACATACCCTAAGCCTTGTTCCGAAAGAGGAAAATATAAATAATGCACCTTAAGGCATGTGTGGATTTGGTTGCTGTGTAAGGTTGGGGACACCAGCGTATCTTGGTCCCCGTACCTGACCCTTCATTCTTCTTGCATGCTTTGGCATTTTAATAAGTGTTTTTATATCGCTTTACATGCTCATGGGTGTGTTACATCTAACTATATAGTGTCCTATTTCTGTTTCCCTTCATTAAAGCTGGTATTCCTCCACCTGATGTAGGTGCAGGCAAAGGTAAAATCATTCATCTGCATGACTTTATACATGTGTGAAATTTGCAATGTTAAACATGGCGAAGTGCAGCATGGGTTAAAAAAAAAAAGATACAAAATGAGCTTTCAAACACCAAACAGAAGGGAAGATCTTCATAGATCTTGGCTCAAAAATTCATGTCTAGTCTTTTCCACAAGGAGAAAGCCACACACTGAATTCTGCTAACCCTTCTTCACAAGACCCAGCCCCGGTGCAGACCCTCATCTTCACTTTTAATGACGGGATTGGGGCTGGATCAGACAGGACCCAAACTGCGGAGTGTCACAGATCCTCTCTCTGGCCACACCACATGCTCAGGGTTCAGAAATATGCGTCCTGCCCTGCCAACAGCCTGTAAGAACTAGGATCAGCCAAACTCTCCATTCTCGTCTGATTGAGCCCTGCTCCATGTACACACAGTGTACTCTTTGCTGATGTGACACCACACCGTCCGTTTGGTGTTTCGGCTTAGTGATGCCCCCTAACTGTCCTGGGACCCACAGTCTCCCCCCCCCCACCCAACCAGGATCCCTGCCAGCAAGCCTTGCTGTCAACCTACATGTTCTACCCAGTTGTGTGAATCCATCCTGTCTTCACCATGAGGGCAGTGTCTCTTTCCTTGGGGCATAGTGTTGTAGTACGTTTGTTCTCCTTTGTTTTTCTCAGCTTGTCGGGTGAGGAAGGTGTGTCGGGAGAGCAGTGCTTGAATCCCCTGGGATAGGTCTTCCCCCCCGAGGCAGTCCCGAAGATCTCTCTCCATCTTTGGCCCTTGGCTATTGGTTGATCTGTTAGCTTTTTCAAGAGCTGTGAGACACGACACAGGGCACCGTCTCCCTGTGGAGTGCCTCTGGCGAGGGGTGGTCTTGGACTTTGACAGACAGGGTACTAACAGGCATGAAGAAGAAAACCAAGAGAAAGAAGTGCCTTGTGTGAAATTCCTCAGATATTGTGTGGGGAGGTCTAATTCAGATTTTTATTTATTTATTACTTTTTTTTAAGAAATCTGCTTCTATTTATAGCTTTGGTAAATGATAAGCTGTAGGTCAGCTAGATTTTGAAGAACAATAGCCACGTTCAGTAATCTTAATAGTGGGATCTGTGTACGCTTAACTTGAGAGAACGAGGCTGTGGAAATTCCCCATTTCCCCAGTGTTGTAGAAAGATCGATGCCTCCCCTTTCCATGTGTGCGCCTTGCCTGGCTTAATTAGATCTCAATTAAAGTCCTTGGTTGTGTTACAATAATTCCCTGCTCTGTTCCCCTGGTAACCTTTCACTGAAGCATTCCATAGAAAGCCTGGCCTCCTTCCCCAAGCCGTGGACGTGCCCCCGGGCTCCGCCCGGAGTCAGTAGCCCCCATTAATTGTGCTGTAAGAGGGCGGTCTGTGAGGGAGCCTGCGTTTCCCACTGACTTGCCGCCTTAGAAGATGGCATGCATTCACTGGGGAAAAAAAAAAAAAATTACCCACTGATGTTAATGAATTAAAACCAATTAAGAGAAATCCTTATTAAAATAGTTTAGGTTGTACCATTTAATGTTACTAAATTGGATTGCAAGTTACTTATGAGGATAAAGATAAGCAAAAATGGACTGTCAGAAGGTTCACGAAGCCCCTGATGCTGATTTCGGGCATCTCAGATAAGAAGAGAAATAGGGGTTAACCTAACCCTAACCTTATTTTCTACATTGCTTCTTTTAATAGTGCACTAGTCATTGAACATCATTTGTATAAAGTGAGGGCAAATGCCTGAAAGACTTTTTAACTGCTCAAGAAATAATTTGTCATCCTGGGTTTTCTTTCCTTAAAAGTATCTCTTTTTTGGAGCACAGAATGATTTCTGTTCTCTTTCTTTTTCTTCTCCATACAGTTTATAGATACTCCCCGAGAGAGGAGAAAAAGGAAAGTTCTCTATGATTCTGCTAAATTTTTCTATTTTTATGATTTTTCACTTTTTCTTTATAAGAGGATGAAAGAATCCGAGATGGCTCGCTGAGAAAAACCAGGTGTAATATCCTCAGCTCTGGGGATATCGGCCCCTCATGGCTTCAGTTATCTCTGATCGGAGGAGGAAAGAGATGCATCCGAGTGTACATTTTTTTTTAATTTTTCTTACAGATTTTAAGAGATGTTAATGAAACCCAAACTTACAAATATGGAATTGTAAAAGGAGCATTTAAACCACTAAGTAGAATCCAGAACAATCCAGTGGCTATCCTGGGCCATACTCACCCCCTCCCTTGCCATGCCTCAGTTGGGCATGGACACACTCCTGAGATCCTTAGGAATCACTTATCTGGATCCATGTCCTCGTTCAGGTAAAGCCTTCAGTGTCTGTGTAGGAATCGTAGTTGTTTAGGGGCATCTGTGCAATTTTTGTGTCCCTTTAAGTAATTTCAGGGTCTGGGATTCTAGAGCATCAACCTGTGAAGGCACCTGTAGAAATGATCTGGAAACACATAGCCAATGGATTTGCATTCTGGGCCAGTGTTGCTGATGGATGGACACTGCTTTACCCAAGCCTTTACTTGGGACCAACCATCAGAACACTCTTGGGAGGTGACCAGTTGGGGTACAGGAATAAGGAGAGACTAACAGGTCAAGGACAGAGCAGAGCTGGGCACCGAGGGGCTGGTGAAGAACCGTCTCCGTGTGTAATTACCATACCAGAGTTGTCCCACCACTACCGATGCAGTCAAGAAACAAGGAACAGCTGAAGAAGATGTAAACAAAAATCAAGTTTTAAGTTTGGCCAGAACAACAGCAACAAGATGACTATAACAAATTCCATCAGTTCAACAGCTAAGGTCTATCTACCCCATAAAATGCACCAGCCTTTTTAAGGCACTGTGTACCAGGACAGTAAGACAGACCTTGTCTTTGATATGCTTAAAATGGGACCGCTGAGACCAACACATTAAAAATAAATAGTAAAATAAAGAGTAAAAATAGGGGCACCTGGATGGCTCAGTTGGTGGAGCAACCAAGTCTTGGTTTTGGCTCAGGTTGTGATCTCATGGGTTGTGGGATTGAGACCCATGTCAGGCTGGCTGATCTTGCTCTGCCCCTCCCCCCACTCACCCTCTCTTGCTCTCTCTCAAATACATAAATAAAAAGAAGAGTAAAAATAGAAGCTAAACTAGTAATTTGAACAATATTTTATCTAAGCATAGAAGAGTTGAACTGTTTGTTTTGCCCAAAAGGATCACGAAAAATTTCATGTAAATAGTAATATTGAACTGGCCCTTAATAGATAAATTTGGACAGATGAGTCATGGGACTGAGGTGCCTAAATTCTTGGTAGGAGGCATAAGCAAAGGCATGGGCTTTGAAAATCCACAGGATGTTTCAGTTTTACCCAGAGATGTGACCAAAGAGGAAGGTGAAGCCAGATGTGAATGATCATTAAGGACCACGAATGTCTTGCTAAGGAAAGAGTGTTTCCCTGTGGGCAGAAGCGAGCCATCCATGTTTCAAACATGGAGAGATAGGATCACATACTTAGTTCAGGAAGCTAAAATGCAGGTAGCTACACGGACGGGATCTACAAAGAAAGACTTAGAGTAAGGAGAGATGAGAGGCAGCTTTTGCAGAAAGCCCCAGTGAGAAACGACATTCATAGTCCCTTGGCTGGCATGTCCAGAAAGTGGATGAGTGGAGGGTAAAACAAGGAACACTGGAATTCTCTGTGATAAAAGTACGATCTCTTCTCTGGCTGGCTTTAGGAATAAGCTAAATGCTCTTCCTTTGGAAGTATCTCCCTGTGCTTCTGCCTTGACATCTCCCATCAATACACCAAGACAAATTCCTCAGCTTTATGATTCCAGAATTTCTTAAAAGAAAATGTATGTTTTGCCTGGGATCTTTACCACTGATGTTTTACGTATGTGTTTGTATTTACTGTCTCTTTTGACTGATCATATTCCTCTCATTATGTACTGCTTTAAGAGGAAAACCTCAGGTGATAAAATCAAATAGGTCCACAGAAAAGGACCCTACATAATTCCATAATCAGCTTCGCTCTCTGCTTTTTCCCACCCTTCGCACAGTGGGGTACCTGAGGTCAAGTGCATCATTTCATTTCTTTAATAGAACTCACTCAACTTTTTTTTTTTTTAAGAATTTATTTGAGAGAGCAAGTGAGCATGAGAAGGGAGAGGGAGAAGCAGACACCCTGCTGAGCAGGGAGCCCGATGTGGGGCTCGATCCAAGAATCATGACCTGAGCCGAAGTCAGATGCCTAACTGAGCCACCCAGGTGCCCAGAACTTACTCAGCCTATGACAGGGTTACATCCCCATAAACCCATATTAGTCAAAAATACTCGAGTAGTAAATGCATTCAGTACATCTAACTTACCGAAACTGGCTTAGCCCAGCCTACCTTACAGCCTACCTTACAGCCTACCTCAGAACACTTACATTAGCCTACAGTTGGACAAAAACATCTAACACAAAGCCTATTTGATAAGGAAATGTTAATTTTCCTATGTAATTCATTGAATACTGCACTGAAAGTGCAAACAGAATGTTGTGTGGGTACGGTCTGGTTGTGAGCGTACAAGTTGTTCGTTCTCGGGATCACATGGCTGAGGGGAGCGGTGGCTGGCTCCCCACCCAGCATCATGAGAGTCTCATCCCACAAATCCACTAGACCCAAAAGAGATCAGATTTCACAGTGTGGTTTCTACTGAACACTTCCTGCTTTCACGCCATTGTAAAGTCAAAAAATCTAAAGTCGAATGATCGTTAAGTCGGTGACCATCTGTACCTCTCTTTCTGATCCTAAGAAATTCTATTTCATTAAGTTAATTCCAGGAGAGACCTTTAGCTTCCAAATTCTATAACATAATTGGGAATTTAATCTTAGAGTAAGTCAGCCCTTGGAAACCTGATTTACTATCTGAGGACATTTTCTCTGGGATAATACACTGATCTTGTTTTTGTGACTACCCAAGTTAACATATCTGTAAATAGGTCATTTTTAGTTGAGACCATTGTGAGAAGGTTAAGAGAATGGTCAGCCTCAGAGAGCCAAGTAATGTCCTTTATTGGCTATAGGTGTCACCTTTACTCAGTAGTAGGCATAGGGTGTCGCATCATGTCCCTAATTTGGTGCTTAAAGAAGCCATTTAGGTTGTACTACAATTTTCCAGAATGTGACATTGTAATAACCACTTAGGTAAGATCATCTTACTCTCTGGAGTGAGTCACACTTCTTTGATTTCTTCTTTTCAAGTTTCTGATAAGCATATTTGACAGGTCTTTTTGCAGCTTCTCTTCTGGTGTGTTCTAACCATCCAACAATCCCGAAAGCAGGTGTTCCTCCCCAGGAGTTCCTGAACTCCCCACGGGCAGGCTCTTAGAGAAGTCTGTGACTCACAACAGGTCAGAAGCCACTGGTCCAAGTAGCATAACACAAAGTCTTTAAAGACCCACCCTGGGCTGATCAGTAGAACTAAGAAACAGCTGCCTAGTATTGGGGTTGACCTTGCAGGAAGATTCTGCTACCTCTGCCCCCAGCATTGCTCAGCCACTCCCCTCCCTGCCCCACATCGGTAAGTGAGGGCTCAGGATTCCTGTGACTGTATCTAATGGACAACAGTTTACATCATTTGGGACCCACAGCACAGAACTCATCGATCTGGATATTGTACATCATTATTCCTGATTATTCATTCACATCCTGTTGCTGCTTTTATAAATAACCCTTTCTGGCACAGAAGTGAAATATGAGTGAGCCCTAAATTTTGGCAATAAATCTAATTCAGTTTTATTTGCACAGTCTCAGAGGACTTCCTCTTAGTTTATATTCTTGTGTTGGACCCTCCAGATCGATTGCTTGTTTGTTTTATTCCTCTGTCATGTTTTTATCTTAAACCGTAAATCCCGGGATCGGGAAACTTACTGCCACAGCAGCGGAGACCAGGGCCTGTGTCAGCTGGGAGTTGGAGGGGCCAGAGCCTGTGAACTTTTATCTTGAATATGATGTGGCTGGCAGTAAGAAGCAATTTCATTGCCTGGTTGTTAATTTGGGGGCTGCATTTTAAAAGAGTAAGAATATTTTTAAGGCTTTACTGTGGGTCATTCTGAAAAATAACTTGATCCAATTAAATGAATCCTGTTTATCTAAAAAAAATTCTAGTGAACCGAACCATCAAACTATATGTTGTATACATCACTGGGAGTCTCTCTTGTTCCTGTTATTCAAAACAAGGGCATACTATGTTCTGTTGCATAGGTTATTTTCATGTCTTGGTACTTAAAACTGCTCTATACCCACAACATGTAAACAAGAGTAAGGCAGCCAAAATTGTGTTTGTCAGTACAAGTAGGAAGGAAGAACAGTCTGTTCAAATTGGACTTTGGGGTAGCAACAATTAAACTGACTAGTCATTATACCTGTACTACCCAACAGAATTTGATCAGATATTGCAGAACAATAACACTTGGAGGGAGCATCCATTACGTCTCCATGTTTAATGCATTCCCTAGTCTAGCACCAGTGTACCTGTCCACGCCCACCAGGAGGTGGAGCAGCTTTTATTTTCAGGGGTTGATGAAAACCCGGGGCCCCTCCCCAGTGCAGCATCTCCGTATGGCCAATGAATGTTTGTGACAACATGTTTAATGCTGTCCAACTTTCTGTTCAGGCCTTTATCATGCAAATAAATATTTTTAGAAGTAACTATTCCTTTAGGAAAGTGAATACTCGGGAGAGGTTGTGTCTACAACTTGGACAAACTTGAAAGCATTTAAGTGGGGCGCCTGGGTGGCTCTCAGTCTTTAAGTGTCTACAGCTGGGTCAGGTCCTGATTGCAGTGATTGAACCCTATGGCAGGCTCCCTGCTCCAGGGGAGTCTGCTTCTCCCTCTGACCCTCCCCCACTCATACTCGTCTCTCTGTGAAATAAATAAAATCTTAAAAAAAAAAATAAAGCATTTAAGTTTACCAAAAGATTCATCTTCTGAGCCTCAAAAAACAATTCTTTCCATAGCTCACTTAAACTATTTAATGTAGAACAATTCTTTTCATAAAGATCATTAGAGAAACAATAATATCTAAGGCAAAGTGCAGAGAAAGAAGTTTCCTTTGCATTAAAAAGAAGATGTAATGCGGGCGCCTGGGTGGCTCAGTGGGTTAAGCCGCTGCCTTCGGCTCAGGTCATGATCTCAGGGTCCTGGGATCGAGCCCCGCATCGGGCTCTCTGCTCAGCAGGGAGCTTGCTTCCTCCTCTCTCTCTCTCTCTCTCTGCCTGCCTCTCTGCCTACTTGTGATCTCTCTCTGTCAAATAAATAAAAATAAAAAATCTTTAAAAAAAAAAAAAAGAAGATGTAATGCAGTGGGATTGTCTACAATTAATATGCAATCTCTATATCCGGTCAGTTTTTCTTTGAGGACATTTTCATGTCATTTTCATTTCAGTTGATTTATCTGGCATGGCTAGATTTATAACCATCTAAAAAGATAAACCTAAGCAGTCTAGATTTTGTCTTTAGCATATAAAGATTTTTTCTTGCTTGAAATGTTAAGGGACTTCCAGTTCCTCAAAATATTTAAATTTGTTGTTTTTGCAAAATTCCCATAGACAAAAAGAGTAGAGGTAAGAAATTGTAAATGGTTCTCAGAGCTTCTTTGAGTGGAATCATCCAATGCCTGGAGCATAGAAGTTTTGAGTTGGTGCTGAGGGGACTTGGGTTTTGTGAGTTCAGAGGATGTGTTTGAGAGAGCCCCAGCTGAAGGCCGGGGCCTAGTGGAGTTGGGTTATGGATAGGACCATGAGGTCTTTCTGTGGGGCCCAGTTGGGTTGGGAGTTGGGGTTTTTAATTGTCTTTGGCTCTTATGTCAAATGGATTACAGAATCGGGTTGATCACCTTCTAATCATGGCATAGACTAAAACCATTACAAAAACAGATAGAAATGATTCTTAACTTACATTATTTCAGTAATTCAATTTTTCACATCCATTATCCATGTAAACTTTCTCTTGGAGCTAGGGTAATTTTCAAGATGCTTTTGAAGCTAGAATGACTCTTTGATAGAGTCACAATTTTTTATGTCACAAGGGACTATAATGGGGCACAACCCTGCCAGTCTAGTTAGACCACTGACGTAAAGATTATTATACTTAAATAAATGAGAAATTGTTCAAAGCAAGTAT
This sequence comes from Mustela lutreola, assembly GCF_030435805.1. NCBI lineage: Eukaryota > Metazoa > Chordata > Mammalia > Carnivora > Mustelidae > Mustela > Mustela lutreola. The sequence goes on from NC_081293.1 coordinate 111,769,305, forward strand.
CTGCCTGCGTGCCTAATTTTTGTTCTTTGAACGGTATCATACTACGCGACAAGTGATTGAAGTTTCTAAAATAAAGATACTGTTCATGTAAGATGCAAGAATATTCACACTAACTCGCGAGATGGAGAATAATCCCTGCTTCCCCACATAGAAGAAGAGCGCATGGCACAGGCACACTCTGTGATTCTTCCGTCTGCTTTACTTCCATTCTGTCGCCCCGTGCATTCTTGAGAAGATGCTGCATTCACTCTAGAACCTGCAGGCAAAATGCTTTTTGTGTGTGTCTTTCATGACACAAGACTTAGGATTTTCAAAGTCACTTAAAGCCATGCATCATATATAAGATCTACATCACCAGTGGTTTTAAAACAAGAAAGCAAAGGTAATCCTCAGTAACGTATCCAACCACATTTTAAGCTGTTTGTGAGTGAAAACTATTATGTTTAAAGAGAAAACCACTTCTCTGTAATTTTGTTCCTTGTGTTTTCACAACCGCAAGTCGACAGAACTCTAGGAAAACACTGCGTTTGACTGAGAAGAGGAATTATCAAGTCAGATTTAGGATTACAGGGTGTTTTTTGTTAGCGATAATGGCTTTTCATTCCAAAATACGAAGAGCTCAGGGAGACGTTGTATCCACTGATAGCTGGCAGGCTGACAATAGTCCCAGCACTAGCATTTCATCACCTCGAATCTCGACCGGGCAACTGGTTTCCAATGGCTGCTCTTGTTCGGTCCGTCCCACAATCCTACGGGGCGGGCAGTGTTCGTTCCTACCCAGGTGTCAGGTCAGAGCTGGAACGTGACGGAGCTGGAGTTGGAGGCTCAGCCTTCCAACACTGGAGGAGAGGCTCTCACGACAGCCCCCTCCCCCGACAAGGGTCTCACGGAGCCCACGCCCTGGGGGAAACAGGTTGGAGTGACCACTTTGTTTGCCACTCGGTGTGTCTATCCAGCTGTTCTGGACTCCTGAAGGCTCCTGTGTCCACCTAGCCTGCAGCTCAAGCTTGAATTGGATTCTATCTATGAAATCAAATGTGGCATTTTTTGTCCTTTTATGGGACAGAAGGAAAACCCTTTAGAAAAATTTTGTCCTCCAGTGTCATTATACCTACAATGTCGGCTGCAGCTGGCAGCTGGTTCAAGGCAGGCCGTCGTCACCGGCGAGCCGTTCTTATGTGCCAGCAATGGAGAGGTAGGACAAGGCCACAACCAGTTACTGTCACCTTTGAAACATAAATATAACCATGAAAAAGAGTAAGTCTTGATTAAATCCTTACTTAACATATGACTTCCAGGAGCAAATAGTGTTAATTCAATACTGGCTCCAAACTTTGGCCAAGGGAATGTTTTGCTCTTTCTATACATTTATAACTATTTTGATTCAACAGGAAATTTTTAGACTTAACAGAGTTTTCATCAATAGCCATTTATTCACTCTGTCCCTTCCATGTTGCTCTGTTATTCTAAGCATTTCTTCGGAGACCTATGACCACAGAGCACAGGTTAGCCAGTAGACAGCAAGCAATGTGCTGGTGGAACACTGGTTAAAACTGACTTCTAGGAAACAAAGCAGATTTTATTCCTCGGGCTTATTTCCTTTTTCCGTATTCTTTATATTTTTCTATTTGTTTAATTTATCACTTTATGGATTACTCAAGAAACACATGAACATCATTTTATTGTAAAGGTTTAAGTAAAGTGCAAATCCTCTTTAACTCTGCTACTCAATCCTACAAGTACCTGCCCAGTGAAACCCGAATTCAAGAAGAAAAACCCCCAACAGGCTTCAGTGTGCGTGTGTGTCTGTGTGCACATGTGTGTGCACATGCGTGTGCATGTGAGGCACAATGGTGGCCATGACTTGGGTTTGAATGTGTATCTGCAGTTAAGGTGGCTTCAGAGTGTCCTGGGAAGAGTTGAAGTCTATCATAGTCATTCTGGGCTTTAGGTCCCTTCTTCTATGGATGAGAAGTTACGAAAAGTTATTTTACCCCCAATGCTTTTCTGGCTCAGTTTTGGCAAAAAGGCATACAACCAAAGACCATGTACAAATTTGAAGGAGGAAAAATATATTGCCAAGGAGTATGTGATGATGGACTTTCAAAATCCTTTGCCTGTCTCAGAATGAGAGTCCCTCTAGCCTTCTGTTTTTCCCAAAGACTTCTGCAGATCTGAGTTCTGGGCTTGTTTTCTGGAATCTGTGAGAGCGGTAGAGCATAATGGATAGTATCTTGGGAGTCAGACAGACTCTGTCCAACTCCAGCCATCGGGCAAATTCTTTCTGTTCCCAGGGCGTAGGTTTGTTCCTGCTGCCCACCTCAAAGCATTGCTGTGAAGATTAAATCAGATGTTGCCCTCAGCACAGTGCCCAGCACATGGTAGGAGTTTCGGGACGTTAGCTCTCATAATCTCTGTCTTCCATCTCCATCATCATTGTTGTGATCAGGGTGTGTATGCGCCGGAGAGCACAGCCTGAACTCCTGCCTTGGTTGCATCTCGTCAGGATACAACTCAAACCCCTTGAATCAACGAGGCACCCATGGCCATCAAGAGCAAGGCTACTGACCCTTGATCAATAATCTAGAGGATGTATTTCCACCTCTCGTGTTATTTCTTAAACACACACACACACACACACACACACACACACACACACATTCTTCACATCCTTCTTCATGCTTGATTTTAAGCATTTCACTTTTCTTCCTCTGCTTTGTGTGGAGGAAAATAAGGCAACGCGGTGTGATATTGGCCACGGAGGGCGGAAGCTGGGGTCTATGTAGCCATGTGTTTCTGCATCCAGAGATCACATATAGCCAACCCAACCATGTTAAATGCACGCAGAAGAAACTCAGTCAAATTAAAAGCATGATATAGACATGCTTGTGAATCTAAAGAAGCAAACCTTTTACTCTGATCATGGTCAAAAGAAAAAAAATAAAGGCTTTAAAAAAAAAAGTTTCATACTAATTTATTTAAACAAATCCTCATGGGCATGTCTGAATAGCCATTGATGCTGCACTTTGTCCCATTTGATTGATACTTTAGAATAATACCAGAAATGCTAATTACTCTGTGTTTTTCTTAGGAGATTTGCATATGGGAACTAGTTGAATAAGGGGCTTCACATTTATTGACTCAGAGAGAATAGATGAAGACAATGACTATGTATACATGTGAATGAGTATTTTCTCTTTAAGCTGGTCATTTATCCCAATAAGGATTCCACTGATCAAGACACCTTTCAAAGTCTTTTAAATGGATCCAAAGCAATATTGAATATTGAATATTGATCCTTTGAGGGTAAATTGGATTTTTCAGAAATTTCCAAAAATATTTTAGAACCAAGTCTTGTAAATGAGATGAATAACAAATCTAAGTTATGATTTAGGTACAAACTGAGATGCTATATAAAATAATAAGGCTGGCTACCTTATGTGGACAGGTTTCTTGGGTAGAAAGTTTTCTGTTTTAAAAGAAAATTTCCAAAACATTTTGAAAAATGGCAACATCATTGCAGTGATACATTAGCCTCCAAAAGCGGTTCCTTTGAAGGAAAAATACTCCATGAGATGTATACATTCTGTTCTATTTCAAATCAGTCTTACATTCTTATCATTTTACTTTATGTACAGTTTATTTGTAGACAGGACTTTCAAATCTGACTTGGGACTATGTTTCTATTGAGAATATATAGTGAAAATTGCTGTGAACACAGTGTTTAGCAGGATTTGTTAGCATTTGATGGTATTAGCATTCAGATTTCGGTACTTGAATTTTTTTGGTTAATGAAGATTTTTCAAAGTTTTTATGTAACTCCTAATTGATGACTGGCAAATTTCAGTTGGGGGCCATGTGTAAAATGTAAAAAAGTTCATATACTATGGTAATTTTTTACTGCAAGAGACTATGACAGTTCTCGTCTCCCCCTTAAGCCATGCCCCTGATGCCCCTGATTTGTTTTCCAGCAATGGCGAGCCGGCAGGTGGATATTGCGACTCAGGGCTGGTTCATTGGTCTAATGTGTGCTGTCGCTCTCCTGATCTTAATTTTGCTGATTGTTTGCTTCATCAGAAGAAACAAGGGTGGCAAATATCCAGGTAAGAAAGAAAGAAAGATTAAAATTGCCTTACAATGCTGCATAATTATTCAAAACTATAAAGAATTAGTGAGAGTGATCATGCAGATTGCAATAAGCCTATTATCCCAGAGCCAGAAATTTGGACTTTTTGTCCCAACAAGTTTTGATGCCTTTTTTTTTTTTTTTTTTTTTTGGTAATGGGAACCTAAACATTGTCAAGGGTCAGAAGGTATTTAGGGATTAAATTAACCTGTTCTCTGAAGATATTAGTGACTCTGCTTGCTTGGGCTCCACCTAAGTCCCAGGTGTGACACCTAAAACCAACAGGCAGAGGGTGAAGGTACGTGGTGTCTTCTAGAGGAAGTACTGCAGGGCTGAGTCTTGATATGATGTGTAACATTGCTTTTCCTCTATGGCTAATGGTTTTGTTCAAATTCATTCATTTGTTCATTCATTTTCCCATCAAATGGCCATGGGAAAAAAAATATAAATTTTTTTTCCCATGGCCATTTCCCACTCAGTGGCCAGGGGAAAAAAAATCCGCCAAGGAAGAGATGTGCTGAAACCATTTGTAACCGTGAATATAGGTAATAAATAGATGGGCCAAAGTCTTTCGTCTCAAAGAGACTAAAACAGCCAAGTATATGCAGGGCCACATAACCCATTTGCTGGGGTAGGACAGCGGTGGGGTATAGAATTGTTTTCCACCGCGATACATCTCAGAGAGTGCGCTCTTGAAAACTATGAATAGGGAAACAAGGAATCAGTAGGTCATATTATCCCTTTGAAATTTTTTAGTCAAAGAGAAGGAAGATGCTCATGCTGATCCTGAAATCCAGCCCATGAAGGAAGACGATGGCACTTTTGGAGAATACAGGTGAGCTGTTGCTTCTCAGCCTCCCCTCACATGCCCTGCGCGGCATACGCACCGTGCACTCATGCCGACTCCTGCTTATAGGATGGGGCCAGGAACAGGCTCTGTGGCATTTCCTATTTTCCTCAAATATCCATTTAGAAACACTTTCATGTCTACATGGCCACACATCCCCAATGAAAATATCCTCACTCTTCACTAAAAAATAAATCTCCATTTTAGTCCCAGGTTTGGGGCCAGAGTGCCGTCCACTCTGCCATCTTTCTCCAGAAGTGTTGTTGTATTGCTCAACCTAGGAAGAGCTGGTGTGTTATAATAAGAGTTAAAACAACAATAAAGACACTACACGGCTTACATTGTGACGGAAACTACACCTGTCACTTTCTCAGTAATGAGTTTATAAAACTGGTGGTACTCTTTTTAATCCTGGATTTGATGCTTGTTTTTCCAAAAGAAATACCTATATCCCATCCATTAATCATGAAAGGGTGGCAAGGCTCTTTCAGAAGCTGTAAATTGTTAAGACTGTCATAGCCCTCTAGGCAGTGTGCTAAGTCACAGAACTTTGATTATACATTCTTGGCTTGGCTCCATCATTAAGGATAAATTTTAACATAACCTAGTGCTAAGTAATGAGAAGAGAAGTGGAGAGAGACTGAGGGAGACTCTCTAAATAAAGATATTCTTGCCTAGGATTTATATGTCTTTTTACAAAAAGAGAGAGTTGATTATTTTGGATATGTTTAAAATCAGAAACAAGCTCTATATTTATTTCTTTTAAAAGTTGGGATTTGGGTGTTCCAAAGGAATACTTCTATTTGTCAAATGCTTTTATTCCTTGTTTTTTCTATCAGCCTCTTAATTATAAAAATATAGTTTTTTAAATATGCCCTGAGCCCAGATTGAGTCCTTTTTGGCAGAAAAAATGGCTTTTAGGTGAAATGAAATATTTCCTTATTGTGATTGCCAGATGACATTTATAGATATTTGTGCTAATTTTTATCCATCTCAGAGATCATTTTTGGTATTTTCACATCAATATCATGAGGGGCTAAGAATGTCAAGGATAAGAAATCTGATAACTGATTGAGAAAAACCATATATTTTAGATACATTTGGTGTCATATCAGTTTCCACACAGATACAAGTGTTTGGGCTTCATGCCTCAGCACCTACCCCTTCAGAAACTCTGACCTTCAACAGAGATGATTATGATTTGTAAAACTTCTCAGAATTTCTGTACCTCGTGATACAGAAAGATGTCTAGTGAGGGTTGTCTGGACATCTGATGTTGACTCTGGGACTCAAAATCTGTGGAAGCTTCCTGTGCCACCCCCTCCCCTTCACTCTCCTCAGCCATGGTAGGGCAGTGTGCAGATGGCCACAGTCTAGGGAGGCCATGTGTCACGCTGGGTGAGTTGCAGTCTTCGCTGGTTTAATTCACTCTTCTACCTGTTCTTCCCGTAATGCAGGTGAGGCAATAATGACTAAATAACTTCTTAGGGTTCCTGTGGCTAGAATGTTACACAAGATAGGACACCACTCCCTTCTTTATGGCGATGAAGCTACATCTTTAGTGTAGCCTAAAACACCTGTATTGGCATGAACTAGAGAAAGCATGGCGCCTCCTGCATTCCTCACATGACGATGGATTCCTGTTGTCCATCATCACACTTAAATCAACCTGGCGATGTGCTGCTCGCTTCGTGCCTCTCAAATGTCAGCTTGCTTTTCTGGTGGTGTGAAACCAGGGTCTGATGAAACCTGACATTCTCAGGGCAGCCATGCTGTCTACTCCGTTGAAATGTGATGGAAATTAAGGCTGACCCGGAACTAGTTCCCAATCCAGAAACTTCATTTTACCATCAGCCCAGCCCTATCCTTTAGATAAGGCACTCAGTGTGTCTGGGGTCTCCATCTCTTTCACCTGTAAAATAATACAGTTGCTCAAATATTAGATGGTCACTGAAGTCTTCTAGTTTCTGTGATTTCTAACCTCCTCCACAAGATGTCTACTAACAAACTTTAATTCAATTTGGGGTTCCAGAGCAGTACATAAGCAGTACATGGCAAGGATTTGGCAATTGGCCTCATTATCACTATGTTTACATTTATTTGGCCATATTTCTTTGTCTTGGTGTTCATTCATATGTGATATGTTTGTGAAGCATTTTTACATGGTTGTCTTTAACTCATGCCCTGAGTTCCTCAGAAGAGAAAGACTTTTCTTTGGGCCTATCAAGTACAGTCCTGTTGGTTCATGTATGAAGACAGAAATATTTGTCACACATGCAATTACACTGATGTGGGAGGTACCAAGGGAAGGTTCTGACTGGTGTCTAAAACTTAATACACAACCCAGTAATTCTTTTTTTAACCGAAGCTGCCAGTCCATGAGGACAGTCAATCCCACAAGTGAAATCACTTTCGCAAATACCCAACCACCCTTTGCTATGGCTGTCGCTTCGTCTTGTCACTTCTTGACACTACCTCAGAAGTTTTCTGCTGTGGATTCTTTTCTAACTTAAAAACAAAAAGTTTTTAGTTTCTTAGATGTTACGATGAATGAAAGCGGTTCCAACTATTTATTCCAACAATTTTTTTTTTAAATAATACATGGAATACATTGAAGTGTCATTCTCCTTCCTAAATCACCAGGGTCCCTTCTCTACTTTGCACCTTCTAGAAGTTTGGGGCTCTGTATTATTTGTTGATGGTTATTCTTTTTCATTCTGAAAATAAATTAATATGCAGATCACATACCAACACAGACAAAATTGAGGCTGTTGCTAAATGTAAATCAATTCTGTTTATGATTTACTCATTCTCCAGCTTGAGGATGGAACAGTTTTCTACATCATTGGCTCTGAGCCAGAGGACATTTCATAGTGCCAAGAGAGATGGAACTTCAGTGGCTAAATTTGATTTTTTTTTTCATAAGCTGTAACCTTGTGCCCTCCCTCCAACTCCCACCCCCAAGCAGTGACCCTCTGGTGGAAAGCCTGCAGTTTTCTTTGTTTGTTTCTTTAATTATACAGACAGTAGGATCTGCATCCTTACTAGCATATAGAAAAATCAGAGAAACAATGCAACCAACCGTGTAAGTATTTTTTTTTTTTATTCTCTAGATCCATTCCTTTAGAAACCAGAATGAACCTAGGTCATAAATCCTGTGGTTATGGTACTTGAACCCATAGCATATGTGGAGGGTCTGGGCATGGGAGTCTTGTCCTTCAAGTGAATATGGTCCTGTTCCAAGCATGCTAACCCATGGTCATTGGGCTTGAATGATGTGAAGATGGGTCACAGGTGCTGTCTATTTTAGATTTATTCTGCTCACAAACATAAACTGGTATGTGAACAGTATGAATAATGACGGACCTTTAGAAGGAGTGTTTGGGCCGTGAAGGTCACTCGAACTACAGCAGGGTTTGGTGGGTTTGGTGGTGGGATGGTGACCACAGGAGAGTCAGACTGAATGATCACAGATTTGTCCGTTGCCCCTGGACTTTTGTCAGTAGACATTCAATGGGTACGACCTGTGTGCATAACACCGAATGAAGGGCTGCTGCAAAAAGAACTCCTTATAATTCATCCTGAGGGTAAGGCAAAGGAAAAAAAATACCTATACTCCAATACTTTGTCAGACATCATGAAATTCACAAGGAATGAAATTTTGCTGATGCTAGAATTCTGAAAAATTTCAAAAAACACCCACCATCTCTTTGATTGTGAAATTACAATGAATTCATTCATTCAACCCGTATTTATTGAGTGCCTACTTTATGCCAGGCTGTGGGGATCTTAAAAATGATAGAACGTTATCTCACTAGTTTATAGTCTAGCGAGAGACACAGGGAAGTAAACGGACAGTCAGCATCATGTGAAATGTGCTATGAAAGAGGTACAACTCAGGCTGGAAGCCAAAGTCTGTGGGGTAGGTGGAAGGAGCGTGATGAGGGAAGTCCTCCCAGAGGACGCGATACAGGGACTGTTTCTACACCACAATGTGAACTTTCCTTTACGTTACATAACCATCTTCATTCATGGCTATGAGGATCAAAAAGTACATTTTGGAGCCCTATTACTATTTTAAGACTCATTTCAAAATTTGTCGAATCTTTGTCCTTAACCATTCTCGTAAAAGGTAGGGCTGAATATTTTTAAACTTTGAATACCATGTAGCTAAGTAAGTGTATGACTCTTAAGTCATCCTCCGTAACTTCTCAATTCCTCTCATTTGGGAGGCTTCTCTTTCACACTGAAACTTGACTGAGAGACTTCCCTTGACACCATGTCAAAAGCAAGTTTGTTTACTATTTCATTAAGAAATTCATCTTTGAGTTGAAAAAAGCCAAGCATTAATACACAGGCTTGTAACCAGACCTCACCTCTGGAAAGTTCTAAGTGTGTTACACAGAGTATTTGTGAGAAAAAGAATGTCCCTGAGATGGGGACTTGGGGTGGCGCAAGGAGGTACGATGGTAGAGTGATGAGTGCTTCTATCTGTTGGGCACAAGTCACGTACCACGCACTGTGCTGGTGTCTCATGTTGATTTTTTTTCCCATTTAACCCAATTCTAACGGAAGTGTGACATTACGCTGTGCCGCTTTTTAAAAACCAATCCTAGAAAGGCAAGTTTTCCTGGAAAGATTCCGTGTATGGATAGGACACCTATTTTCCTTCTCTTCTTTCAAGCGCAGCTGACTTTTTTCTCTCATCCACTATGATCTTTAAAATGGAACGGATGTGGGGTGCCTGCGTGTGGCTCAGTTGGTTAAGCATCCCACTCTTGACCTCAGCTCAGGTCTTGATCTCAGAGTGGTGAGTTCGAGCCCTACCTAGTGTGGAGCCTACTTTAAAAAACAAACAAACAAACAAACAAAAAACCTAGAATGGATGCTTCCTGGCTGGTCATTATTCATAACTAATAGGATTGTGTATGTAAAAATCCAAATGAGTCAGGAAAATATTAGAATTCATAAAAGAATTTAGTGATGCTGCTTGATGCAAAATTAACATGAAGTCAATTTTATTTCTATGTACCAGCAAAGAGTTGGAAAATAGGATTTTAAAGATAATCCCAGCTACCATAAAATAGAAATATGATGTAGAAATAAAGCCAACAGAATGAGCTCCCAAATATTTCATGGCCCTTTGTTTGATTTGTCTATCTTTGCACCAAAACTATACTATCTTAATGCTGTAGCTTTTAGTAAGTCTTGATATCTGATAAATCAAGACACCCCCCCAACTTTTTTATTCTTCCTCAAGAACTTTTTAGGTGTTCCTGGCCCTTTTGTTTACATATGTGACTGAGAACCAGCTTGCCAAGATCCATGTAAAATCCTGCTGGGTTCTTATTGGAAATAAATTGAATTTAAGGCTAATATAAAGAAGGTTAGCCTACTTACGATATTTGAGTCTGCCCATCCACACTTATGCATGTTCTTCCATTTATTTAGCTCTTCTTTAATAACTTAGTCAAACTTTCATTTTCTTTATAGAGAGCTTAAAACATTTTTATTGGTTTTGTTCTTATATACTTCATATTTATATGATGTAACTGGAATCATTTTTTAAAATTCATTTTCCAATTATTTGCAAGTACAGGGATAAAATTGACTTTATGCTAATATAGTATTCAGCAATATTACCAAACTCTCTTTTTATTCTAATGTTTGCCTGTAGATCCTTTTGGGTGTTTTACTTATGTGTAACCTTATCGGTTATGAATAATGACATATGCCTTCTATTTCTTTTTGCACATTGCTTAGTACTTTCTTTTTTTTTTTTTTTTTAAAGATTTTATTTATTTATTTGACAGAGAGAGATCACAAACAGGCAGAGAGGCAGGCAGAGAGAGAGGAGGAAGCAGGCTCCCTGCTGAGCAGAGAGCCCGATGCGGGGCTCGATCCCAGGACCCTGGGATCATGATCTGAGCTGAAGGCAGCTGCTTAACGCACTGAGCCACCCAGGCGCCCCTGCTTAGTACTTTCAATCCAGTTTTGGTTAGAAGTAATGATTGCAGTCATCCCTGCTGTGATTTCTGACGGGAAACAGAAGTCTGTCAACATTCACCATCAAAGATGATGTTTACTGCAAGTTTCTTATGAATATCCTTAATCAGGTCAATCAAGATACTTTATATTCCTAGAGTTTTGAAGTTTTTATTGTGAATGGGTGTTGAATTTTACCAAATAACCTTTTTCTGGATCTACTAAAATAATCATAACATGTTTTTTTCTTCTGCTAAAATGGAAAAACATCAATTGATGTTTTAATGCTAAAACGAAATTGTATTCCTTGGAATAAACCCAATTGGTCATGCTATGGTATCCTTTTAGTAGATTACTAAATTCCATGGGCTCGTGATTTCCCTGGGATTTGCGCATCTAGGTTCCTGAATGAGATTTGCCTGTGATTTCACTTTCTCAAAGTGTTCTGGTTGGGTTTAGGTGGCATAGTCATATTCGATTCACAAAATGATGAAAGGAGTGGTTCCTCTGACGTAGCAAACTTAGCATGTCCACAACTGAACTATTGACCTTCCACCCCAAACATGCTGCCCTCTATAGTAAGGGTAATTCCCTCCTTTCTGTTGCTTAAACCGAAAATCTTGGTGTCATCTTTTTCTCTATTATTCCACATCCAACCAATCAGAAAATCCTTCCTGTATGCCCATAATCTAACCACTGTCTGTGACCCTGGCGTTCCACTCTTGTCCGGATCCCAGTCATCTGACTCCCGTGTTTTTGCACTAATCCCCCTGATCTAGCCCTGCTACCTCCTACTTTAATTTGGCTCTCTCTCCCCTTCAGTTCCAGCCACACAAGCTCCATTCCTAGAACACGCCAGGCTTGCAGACACCTCAGGGCATTTGCACTGCTCACTGCACCTGGCGGAATGGCTCTCCCTCCAACTCTCCATCTGGCTATCTCAACTCTTTTAAGTCTTTTCTCAGATGTCATCTCTACTGAGGCATTCCATGGACACCCTATTTCAATGGCAGCTTCTACACCATCCCCTGACACCTTCCATCCCCTTTACTGAGTTCCGTATTTTCCATAGCACTTCTGACATCCTAGCGAGCTAATGTTTTCATATGTTGGTTGGTTATTTTCTGTATTTGCTCCCATTAGAAGTAAGCTTAATGAATTCAGGGTTTCATTCTGTTTTGCTTGCTGCTATATTCCCAACAACTAGAACAGTATCAGTGTAGGCACTCAATAAACATGTATTAGATGTATGAATGGTTGAATGTGTGGATAGATGGCTAGATCAAAGAACCGCCACAGACTAGAATTCCCTGTAGTATGTTTCTTGGAACATTAGTCCTATACAGTAAAATGAGTAAGTGGAATCCATGTGACAAAAATCTGCTCATTATTGAACACTTCGATGGAATTTAGGGCCTCACCAAGTCAAGAACAATGTTTTGCAGAAAGTATTCAAGCACAGCCTAGAGGTTAATGATTAAAGATGTGCACTTTATACTCATAGCAGGTTGGGGATTAGATGATTAGATGCTTTGTCCCCCAAAGGGCCCCAAACACAAGTCACTTTAAGGTCCTGTGGTCCTGTGATCCCTCCCGGGTTGTCAATTAGCAGAGCTGATTGTTCTTGTTTATTGGGCCTGTGATGAGAGCTTGGGTCTTGTTGTGACTGGTAATTTCTAGAAGCAGACCATTGTGTCCTGCTAAGAAAGTATTGTGTTTGTAGTGTTAAGATTTTCTTCTTGGAGAAAAATCGAAAACCGTGGTAGGAATTATTGACCAAAGAGCCAGAATATTTGTGCATCTCGAAATGTGTGGATCTTGGCTAGAACAAAGTCACTGTCAGAGACAGAGGGAGCAGTAAAACCCTTGCACAAACTGCCAGAGGAAATGTGGCCGCTGACGCAACTCTTTTATGACATTATGCCTTTTCACTTTTTACTAATATTGCTTTATGTTTCCTATTCTGCCTTGCATTTTTGACCTTCGAAAGGAAACAGAATGCTCTTGTGACCTTTTTTTTTCTTTTTTTAAACCGAATGTCACCTTTTCAAGAGTCAGTCAGCGTGTATTCCTAGTGACATGACCATATGGGGGATGTTCTAAAACATGCTCCCACTCCTGGATATTGTGCTAAGGGATTTCATAGAGAAATAACAGGGGAAAATTGAATTCTATAACATTTTAAAAATTCTTCTCCTCAGATTCCCATCCAACACAGATAGGCTACATACCACACTGGGAGAAGAGAGCACGGAGATAAAATTTCCTCTGACATTTTTTGATTCACTCATGCGCTTTAGAATATATGGACATGACATTAATAGTATAAAGGAAGTGCTTTGAAGTTCAACTGTGTCTCTTTCCAAAATTAATCAGTCTTGACCCATTAACTAAAATTCTGACAGAAAAAAAATACTGTTTACTATCAGTATAAGGATTTTGCTTTTCTTCTTAGGCTATTTTCATTTGTTTCTTCTGCATCCTTTTAATGGGATTTCTAGGTCTCTTGAAAGGTAAGGTTAAAGTTTAGAGCCTGGCCTGCACTCAATAACAAAATTATATGAAAAGTAGGACTTTGCTTCCTCTTGCTCAGAAAACAGATCTCATGTTCCACACTTAACCAAAATCATTCTCCATTCATACCCAAGGAATCCGAGAATCTGACACAGTTTAACATACTAACTTCTGTCCTTGCCATAAGCTTTTCCCTCCTTTTGAATTCAAAGTAGTGATGACTTTCAACTCTCCTCAAGTCTTCCTTTTCGAATGCCTGTGGCTACCTCTCAGTCGCTTCTAAATCGGGAGTGGGAATCTGTCACTGACACTGACACGTGCGGCGAGAAGCCATCCACCTACTGAAGACTTCATGATTAAACCATTCCTGCACCTGATTTTCATGCCAACCACATACCAGCCATCAGAGTCCATGTGACGATTAGATTTGGCTCGCGAGGCTTGGGTCTCCACCCGCTTTATCGTAACCCGCATGCATGGTCTATAAGAAACAACACTTGAGCTAAATGCCGATCCCAATGAAAACGTTTTCTCTGTCTTCCAGTGATGCCGAAGACCACAAGCCCTTGAAAAAAGGCAGTCGGACACCTTCAGACAGGACAGTGAAGAAAGAAGACAGTGATGACAGCCTCGTTGACTATGGAGAGGGGGTGAACGGCCAGTTCAATGAGGACGGCTCCTTTATTGGACAGTACAGTGGTAAGAAAGAGAAAGAACCGGCCGAAGGAAACGAGAGCTCCGAGGCACCTTCTCCTGTCAATGCCATGAATTCCTTTGTTTAACCTGTAAACTCTCTGCCAATATCCCATTTCTCTAGACTGTGTCTCTGACGCACTCGGTCTGCCTTCTCATGCTAGGAACACAGAGGCAGGAAGGGTTGTGTTCTGCCGTACCTTGATACTATGAGAGCAGTGCAAACACACATAACTCAGATGATTTGTTCTTGTGAACGGCAGTGCAAAGTGCATCCTTTTTCATTCAAAATAGGTATTCTTGTTCAGAACTGATAAAAATACTACAACACCATCAACCAATCCCGTTATTTGCTCTTTGGGTACAGTTCAACACGCTGCATGAAAATAGCTACACGTGAAGGAATACCTGTGAACCTTGTTAAACATGGTTTGATACTTTGTGGATACTCTCCTCCGCTGAACCCCCTGAAATACCAATTCCGTTTTCATTGTCAAGAGTGTTACTGTAGTATTCTCTAGAACTCCAATGTCTTTGTGGACATTGTGGTGACATTGGTGACTCTATGTCTAGCTGTCGTTAGTCTTTTTGGGAGACTGTTAGCAACAGTATGTACGGGATATCCTTGCTACATGAGTTCACGACGATGGTCGCACTTGCAGATGCCTTTTGCTGAGGCTCTGTGACCGGCCTCTGCCCCCGTCACTCCGTAGCCTCCTTGTTTCTCCGGGTACTACCGCAGCACAGTGTTCAACTTCTCACACCTTTCCTACGGTCAGTTATTCTTAGGCATAAATGATGTGTATTGCAATGCGTTTTGGCACAGAACGCCAGACCAGAAAAACCGAAAACGAATCACTTCACTTCCAAAAACAACTCCAGAAAGCACAGGGCAAGACACATGCAGTGCCTTCGGACCAGAAGCATTCCATAACACGCTGCCTTCCATGGCGGCCAGCCTGGCCGACGCGGAGCCCTAGCTTCCTGTCGTGCTCCACAAGTAACTTCTAGAAAGCAGAGGTCCTAGAAGCGGCCAATGCTGAAAGAAAGGAAACGTGAATTAGACAGTGGATGGAAAGGAGCATTTCCCCCATATGTATAAAAAGAAGCCTTAGCCCCACCTGGAGGGCATGCTGGTTTTGTGGGCTTTTGTGGTTTCTGTTCAAACGAACCAATTGGGTCAGAAGGCTGTCAATTTGGGAGGGAACTGGGGGGGACGGGGGAGGTATTCCCAAACTGGAAGGAGACAACAGCATGCCAACAGGAAAGCTTTTCTCCAAGCCTTTTGAAACTCTCCGCAGCATTAAACAGTGTGTTCGCAAATTGCCATGGACACATTTCCAACACTCAGAAATCTGATGAGTGCTAACAAGGCCAACAGTCCAAGGGATTACATCCACAGTTTTCAGAACATACACACACGTCCTACCATAACCACCAACGATATCTGTCAAATGGTTTACCTCCAAATAGGAAATCCTCTAACAACCTATGGTTGAAGGAATGCTCAGTTTCATTTGCCAATAAATTGGTTTCTCATAACTTGCATCAAGTTTAATTTTAAGTAAAGCTTTTTATATGTAGATATTTTGTTGAATCTGTAAATACACTGAAAGTGTAGATGCTACGTGCTTCAAGGTGTTGCCTACGAATAAACGCGCAACCGATGTTGACGTCCTACTGTCTAAGAAGTTAGCTCATGAATACAGTGCATGGGATTGGAAAGCATTTCCTTAAATGCCTTTTGGGTTTTTATTTTCCCTTTTTTGCTGTGAAACTGAAATAGTGAATGCTCTGAGATATTGACAGTGAGTTTCTAGATGGACTCCTCGGAGCCTTGCCTGTGGGGCTCAGTAGGCATCTTCACTCTATGTAGGCAAAGCCCAGTCTGAAGTCATCCCAGGTCATGATGGCCCTAACTATGTCCACGGCTCCATATTCCCTTTTCACAGACCAGCCATGTTAATGGAAATACAGAAAGACAAAACAGGCTTGCCTGGACAGCAGTGAGCACAAAGAGAAAAGTGACTTTAAGTTTGCTGGTGTTTGTTGGGGGAGGGTACAGTAAAAGTACAGTTTTTACTCTTCCGTAACGGTAGACGCTAGAGCCATCTGTGCATGAAGGGGTCACCTCTGTAATAGTGCAACAGATTTTGTATTAAAAATTAAATGTGGTTTTAAACATCCCTCTCTCTTTTGTAATAAGTCATGTTCCTAGTGGAGTGTGAATGTCCAAAGTAACGGTGTATTTAAACGTACAGGCAGATATGACTGGATTTCCATAAAAAAAAAACCACTATTAAACCATCTTGATCTCTTTGCGATCTTGAACTTTTTCCATCTTTCTCCTAATGTTTTCAAATAATGCAGATTTTTATTTTTGTCTTCGAAAGACATGCAGAGAAATTTCAACACAAAACTGAGAGCGGTAGACAACGGAGCTAACAAAATAGGGGACATGCCAAGAAATCTGTAATGAAAAGCAGGTGCAGATATGGCCAGCCTTTTGAGAAATGGTCGGACAAATAAGGTTGCTGCTGCCTTGGCTGAAGTGGGACCTCCGTGGGCCTGGCTCCCAGGCGCCCGCTGTCAGCCTGTCCACATGGTCGGATTCGCCCTCCCTGGCCCCGGGCGACGAGGATTCCTTCCCCTCTCCGCTCAGTGCAGCAGTTTCTGCACTTGCAGTGATACAGGTCTATCACCCACTCCCTCCTCTCCAGCCCTACCGTTCCCAGTGTCTCAGACACCACACTGTCACTCACAGCTGCGTGGCACGGAGGGTCTGGCACGTTGGAAGCCTGACCACAAAAAGCAGTGGTCCACTGGGGCCTTCCCGCTCGGACAGTTTATAACGGCCCTGACCTACTTTTAGTGCCTGATTCTGGAAATGGCTTATGGAGGCCTGGGAGAGAGATAAGAATTCTCACCCAGACTGAGCCGATCTCTCTCTCAGGGGATCTTTTTCTACGAACCACCACCAGAGGGCTCCCGTGCTTTAGTCAGCGCAAAAGAAACTGCAGGAAAATGAAGCCTCTGGAGAAAACTGTGCAAACCACTTTTCATGATCAGACCGTGGTCTGGCAGGGCAGAGAATGAGTGCCTGCTGTGCCTGGAGAAGATGGGGATTTGCAACTTTCTCTGATGGGTTCACACCTTCCAGGGGCTGGTATGAGTCACTGCGATCCTTGTGCCTCTTCTTCCTCTTCCTGATTGCTGGTGGCTGATCAGCAGGAGGACAGGGAGGAGGAGCGAGCCCCTGGCTCCCATGAAGCCCCCATCACCGCCACGGCTGGTGGGGGTCAGGATGGCAGCAGGTCCTTAAAATCGTGTCTCCTGTTCCCCGAGAGCCAATGTTTTGTGATTGGATAACACAAAAGGCACAGTTTAAGGACAGTTTTTATTTCTCACTAAAAAAAAAGGCAAGGGAGAGCATACAACCAGGGTGTTTATGGTACAAACAAACGGTTCTCAGGTGGAGCTAGAAAGAGACCAGGATGGACATTCCGGCTCTGCCATCAACCGTGACAGTGTAGAGGTCACTGCCCACCACCACGACCACCAGTCTCCCACTTCTTCAGGTCTAAGTTTCTCCAACTTCAAAACGTCAGAGAGCATATGATTTCTAGCATCCTTTTTTTAAAATCCTACGGTTCCCAATCCCCCTTCCCCCCAAAACACTTCTAGCACTCAGGACAGCCACATATTTTGCTAAGTGGGGTGGGAACACGATGAGCAGAACCAGATGTGGTTCCTGCACTCGTGGGCGCCTGATGTGAGAAGACAAACAGGAATTGAATAACCACCCAAACGTGTGTTAATTCCAAACCAAGATGAGCCCTATGAAAAGAAGACACAGGTTCCACAAGAGCGAGCCGTCGAAGGGGCTCACTGGTGCTCCTTCTGACTGGAGTGGTCGGGACATATTCCCTAAAGGAAGTGGGAGCTGGGTGCTGGGCACGGGAAGGATCCGGAAGAATGTAGGACGAAGGATCCGGAAGAATGTAGGACGTGTGTCTATACAACAAGATCCTCGTGCCTGGAACAGAGGTGAGACCCTGGCCAAGCTGGGTCCCAAGGACCACGGGACAGGTTTTCATCTTTATTCAAGGAACAGCGTCAAAAGTGGAGTAATTGAAGGGGTTGAAGCAAAGGGTTGTATGATTGGGTTTGTGTTCGGGCTGGAGGCAGAATTCAGGAGATTGAGCGTGAGGGATGAGCTGGAAGAGGAGCACTGGAGAGACTGACAGCCACTGGGGAGCTTCACAGAAGTTTAGACAACAGGTGATGGGGGTTGGACCCGGATTATCCCACTGGAGATGGGGAGAAGTGGGCGGGTCCCAAAGCCATTTAGGAAGAAAACCGAGGGAGAAAGAGATTCGACGTCGGAGGCTGAGGAACAGGGAGGCAGCAAAGAGAGCTCTTCGGTGTCTGACTTCTAACCAGATGTGAAGGTCCCTGAAGGGGAACATCGGGAAGGAACCAGATTTGGGGCTAGGTCATGAGTTCAAGGTAATAAATGATCTTGGAAAGCCTCTGAGACATCCAAGTAGAAAGGACTAATAGAAACTGGATGTATGGGCTTAAGGCTCCTACGAAACTTCTAAGATGAGGAGTAGTAACGAAGCCGTGAGGCAGGGATGAGGTTGCCTAAGGATGAAATACAGGCAAGAAGGCTAAGGAGTCCACCCTATTGAGAAACTCAATACAATGGACAGGAAGAGGCGGACGGAGCTCTAAAGCAGACCAGGAAGCAGAAGCCAGAATGCTAAGAAATAAGGAGAGTGTGTCGTTCTCAAACCCAGTGAGAGACCGCTTCAAGAATGGTGTCACATAATGCTGAGACATCAAACACGTCTTGGATTTGAAGGCCTGGAGGCCATCTGATTGCTAGACTGTGGTAACAGGTTGCGGTGAGGAGCGAGTAGAAAGGGGAGGAAAGAGATGTGCCATTATCCGCGTGGATAGCCCACGTGTACCTGGGCTCAGTTCCTTCTTTCCTCCTTACTTTTTTAAAAAATATGTTCTTTTTTTAATTTTTAAAGATTTTATTTATTTATTTGAAGGAGAAAGAGGGAGAGAAACGCAAGCGGGGGAAGGGGGAGAGGGAGAGGGAGAAGCAGGCTCCCTGCTCAGCAGGGAGCCCAATGCAGGACTCGAATCCGGGACTGTGACCTGAGCCGAAGGCAGATGCTTAGCCCCCTGAGCCACCCATGCATCCTGGCTCCGTTCCTTGGCATCTCTACCTGCACAGTCACATAATCCAAGCATCCGGCTCCCTGCCCTCAACCTTTCCCCCGACCCAGTGCCCCTCTACTTTCTCTCAATCCTTCAGCTTGTCCTTTATTTCATTTTTTAAAAATTTTTTTTTATTTGTTCGACAGAGACCACGAGAGAGGGAACACAAGCAGGGGAAGTGAGAGAGGGAGAAGCAGGCTCCCTGCTGGATCCCAGCACCCTGGGATCATGACCCGAGCCGAAGGCAGACACTTAACAACTGAGCCCCCCTGGCCGCCCACCTTCAGCTTATTCTTTTTACATCCCTAAACCAGCATGGATGGTAAGGGCCATTCTTTCTGAAACACCCCTGCTTTACCCCAAGGCCCTTTGCCCTTCTGTTTTTTCTAAAACCCAGGGGAGCTGTCGTGTTACTCAGGATCAAGTCCACTGCCCGCTGTCTCCTGCCTGCTCCCTGGGGCTGAGAAATAGAACAGAGGTCAGCGTTCTCGCCAACAGAAGGATCCGCACTGGTGGCATGCCCCACCCTGCCCAGCAGCCCTGCTTATTTTTCTCAGGAAAACATAGATTCTCACACCCTGGGAGGACTATTTCAAATCTTTTCCACTCTCCCCACCCAGCCTCACGCACACTCCCTACAAGATGGCCTTCCCTCGCAATTCACCAAGAAAAGCAAAAGCAAACGCAGAGGTGGGAATTCCCTCATCTTCCCGCCAGCAAACCAAACGCCGCCCCCCCCCCCCGTGTGCTCCCTCCCCCACCTCCTGTTGGAGCCCAGGAGCCAGCCTGCCCTTCCTCCTGTCAAGACCAGTGGGTGAGGAAGCCGCCCTCCTCCCTGCGGGATCCTGGCCAGGCCGTCTCCTGCTCACCCGGATTGTCTGGTGCCACTGACACACACTCCTGTTCTCGCGCATTGAAAACAAACAGGCTTTGGCACCCTTGGATTCCCACCCGTCCATACCTTCAGTTACCACTAACTCTCCTCCATGGTCAAAAAGGCTGGAAAAGTTAAAATAACAGCAGGAGGACAATCATCGCTATTTGCCAGAGCACGTTCTCTGTTCTAGAGCCATGAAATTCAGTTTGTGCTATGGACCGCGTGCAGCTGTAGCTGTCCAACCATTGGCTCAGCGTGTGACTTAGTCTTTTTTTCTTTTGTAATTTACTTTTTATTTTATTTATTTAAGGGGTGCCTGGGTGGCTCAGTTGGTTAAGCATCTGCCGTCGGCTCAGGTTATGATCCCAGGGTCCTGCGATCGAGCCGGCATTGGGTTCCCTGCTCAGTGGGGAGCCTGCTTCTCCCTCTGCCTCTGCCTCGCTCGTTTTCTCTCTTTCACTCTCTCTCTCTTTCTCAAAAAAGTAAATAAAATCTTTTATAAAAATTTATTATTAGAGAGAGAAGGGGAGGGCAGAGGGAGAAAGAGACAGAGAGAGAATCTCGAGAAGACTCCCTGCTGAACACAGAGCCTGATACGGGGCTCGATCCTAGGACCCTGAGATCATGACCTGAGCCAAAACCAAGAATCAGACGCTTAACCAACTGGGCCACCCAGGCACTCCTTTAATTTCTTTCTTTCTTTCTTTCTTTCTTTCTTTCTTTCTTTCTTTCTTTCTTTTTTCTTAATATCAGAGGGGCTCAGCCTGCCCATTGGAATTGCCTGGGAGCTTTGAAGCCCCACCACCCGCTTCCTCTGTTCTACCGTTGTTCTTGTCTGAGCAGTAGCCTGGCAGCTGGATTGTTTAAAATTGTCCGGATGATTCTAATGGGCAGCCAGGACTGAAACCAGTGCAAAGAAACACATCGCCACCCTGTTGTGTGTGCACTTCAAGTACTTAAGAATTCTTAATACATTTCTTCACAAAAGTTAATCTCAAATTCTCTTATATTCCTCTCATTTAAAAAAAAGAAAACAGACAGAGGCACCTGGGGTTGGGGGTCAGTCAGTTAAGCACCTTCCTTCGGCTCAGGTCATGATCTTGGGGTCCTGGGATCAAGCCCCGCATCAGGCTCCCTGCTCAGCAGGGAGTCTGCTTCTCTCTGTCTGCCTGTGCTTGCGAGCTCTCTCTCTCTCTGTCTCTGTGTCAAATGAATAAATAAAATCTTTTAAATAATAAACTAAAATAAATTTTAAAATTTTTAAAACAAACATATCTAAGGAAAATGGCCCCCACATTGCTGGTGGGAATAGAAAATGGTATAGCCACATTGAGAAAGTTTGGCGGTTTCTTTAAATGTTAAATATAAATTTACCATATGACCCAGAAATTCTACTCTTAGTATATATTCAAACGAAGTGAAAAAATATGTCGCCACAGAGACTTTTACATGAACATTCACAGAAGGATTCATCATAATGACCAATAAGTAACCCAAATGTCCATAAATTTATGAACAGGTAAACAAAATGTGGTCTCTTGTGCAATTAGACAATATATCCATGACAATTAAATGGATACTATTTGGTAATTTTTTAAGTGCTAACAATACACGCTGCAACATAGAGGGCCCTCAATAATGTTACTCTAAATTAACGAAGCCAGACACAAAATTGCATCTTGCATGATTCCATTTACTGGAAACATCCAGAAAAGCAAACCCGTAAAGACAGAAAGCAGAGGAATGGCTATCTGGCCCTGGGCTGGGAGCAGGGATTCACTGTAGATTGGCAGGAAGGATCTGACTGGAGTGATGGAAATTTTCTAGAACTGGGTTGTGTTGAGGATTGCCCAGCTTGGGACATTTACTAAGACGTATCGAATTGTATACTTAAAACAAGTGAACTTGTGGTAGGTGAGTTATACCTCAATAAAGCTGTTAAGAGAACAAGTCCTAGGCTTATAGGCATCTGAAAACCCATCAGGACTGTGTATAAATGAGGCTTAGGATGCATACAGCACCCCGTGACAGGCTGTATCACCTCCCTGGCCTCCCAAGTGCCCAAGACCAGTGGTTCTCCAAGTGTGTTTCCTAGAATAGCAGCTTCAGAGCGAAATAAGTCAATCAGAGAAAGACAATTATCATATGATCTCCCTGATATGAGGAAGTTGAGAGGCAAAGTGGGGGGTTTGGGGGTAGGGAAGGAAAAAATGAATCAAGATGGGATCAGGAAGGAGACAAACCGTACGAGACTCTTAATCTCACAAAACAAACTGAGGGTTTTGGGGTAGGGAGGGGGTAGTAGGGATAGGGTGGTGGGGTTATGGACATTGGGGAGGGTATGTGCTATGGTGAGTGCTGTGAAGTGTGTAACCCTGACAATTCACAGACCTGAACCCCTGGGGCTAATAATACGTTATATGTTAATAAAAAATTAAAAATTTTTAAAAAAGAAAAAGAAAGAAAGAACAGCAGCTTCAGCGTGCCTTGTCAGAAATGCAGATTCTGGGCTCACCCCAGATCGACCAAATTAGAATCTCTGGGCGGGGGTGGTGGAGACCAGCCCCAGAGCTTCATCTAGCAAGTGCTCTAACTTAGAACATTTAGCAGGATTCTGACAACTGATGTGTGAGAAACACTGCGCTCAGTCCGCACGCCAGCCTCTCTCCTCTCCCACCTGGAGGCAAGAAAGGGAGTCTTTGTTGGGATGAAGACCAAAAAAAACTAGGCTTCTTTTTTACAGCCCCAAAAAACGAAAAACAAAAACCCAAAACTTGAAATAACCCAAACTGTCCGTCCAACAACAGGTAAATGAAGAAACAAACTTTGGTGTACATACTCATATTCATGACAACGAAATACTAACCCACAATAAGAAGGAATAAACTCCTGATAAAGTTATCTCACTCCACTGAGTGAAAGCAGCTGAAGTTTCATTTATGAGAAACTCTGGAAGAGGCAGAAACAATCTATGATGAGGGAAAGCCTATGGGGGACTGCCTGGGGCTGGGGAGGGGCGAGGATTTACTACTATGGGACTGAGGGAACTTTTAGGGTTGAGGGAGATGGTCTAGATTTTGACTGTGGTTCTGTTTACAGAGGTGTGTTCATTTGCTAGGACTCAAAACTATATACTTAAAATGGTTATGTTTTATTGTTATAAGTTATATCTCAATAAAATTGGTTTTAAATGGAAAAAAAAATCTAAAAGGCGCTGGGCCTAAGTGAGTCCTTTCTTGGTTCTCTCTTTCTCTCAGGACAACTCGCCCAAAGGGAAGTGGGGCATGCAGGGGCGGGGGGCGGCATTTGGCTCTGCACTTGTCTGCATGTGACAAATGTAGGAGGTCAGGCTCCTCCTGGCTTGCTTTCTGGAGAAAGGTCTGCTGGATGCCCTCCCTCTCCCACCCCGCTGATTGTGGGGTTAACGGCTGCCCATCAGACATTCGAGTATGTCTGCCGGCTCTAGAACAAACCCAGACCTTCCCGGGGGGGGGTGTCCCCGAGATCTAGTAGAAAGCCCCTTCTAACTTCCGGCTCTGAGTGACGAGGCCACCTTTGGGGCTTTTCGGAAACCCTGACCGTTGCCTCCCCAGCTGGGCGCCTGCTCCCCTCCCTCCATCCCTCTTCTCTTATTTTTTCTTTCAGGGGCTTTGCATCTTCCTTACTCCTAGTGTCTCTCTTTGTCCAGGCTTAAATGACATCCTGCTTTCTAACTTCTCCTTTCAAATGAGGCCGAATCGACATTTCAGAATTAACTGAACTTAAATCCTGAGCCGTTTCATGCCCTATAACCTTCCCTTCCCCAGGGCACCCCATCTGGTCAATGCTACCACCCCCTACTTCAGGCAGAACCCTTAGGAGCCATTGTATTTCAACAAAACCAAGAGCCAATTCCCTCTCTCTTTTTTTTTTTTCCCCCAAAATATATATTGAATACATCCACTTCTATCTATCTGCAGTCTCCCAGCTGCCTGTCCCTTGTTAGAAAACGAAGACAAGTTAAGGGGACACAAACTTTAACACCTCCCGAAGTGGACAGTCTCCTTTCAGAGGACCGCAGAATGGGGTGGCAGGCAGAAGCTTTCATAGGATAAATGAAGAACAATGAAGAAACAAAGAGAAAAGGTCTGATTGGCTGGGCGGTGTGGTCAACCTTGTTGGGTGAGAAAGCCCACAGTTGGCTTTGCTTTGGGGCCTGGCTGGATGGATATGCTGATTTCTGATCCTGGGCAGTGTTAAGGACCTACTTAGCAAGAGGCTTTCATTAAAGTTAAACTGTCCCTGCTCCTCTTCCCCCAGGGGATTCCTGTAAAAACAAGTCCTGGAAACCAGCTCCAGGTAACAAAGCCCAAAACAAGGGTGGGTCAGGCCAGGTGGAGACGTCCAATCAGTGGGGGGGTCGGGGGATGCATACTGTCTCCCTGGTTACCCAGGAGTATGGGCCTTTTGGGCGCCAATTCTAACCAAGGTGTGATAGGCTAATCAAATGTCTACTATGGTAAATTGTAACTCACTTGGTCACCTAGCATCGCTCTGGAGTTTCCTGTGTGTGTTACAATCTCATTGGTCACCTGTGCGTGGCCAGGCCCAGCCGCATGGCCTTTGCCCTTAAAAGCTAGTCTGTGAAACAGAGAAGAGCCGCCCTCTCTTGTAAGAGGTGCGGCCCCAAACAGTCGGTTAGATTCTTGATGCTTGGCGCGAAATAAAGCTTTGCTTGACCTTCGCTTTGTATCAGTCTCCCTCCTTTAATCATGGACCCATTATTGGGGCATAACAGGCAGCATTTACTGGGACTTGGACGTTGGCTAGGTCCTGGTTTGCTGATGTGGCCCCTGGGCAGGAGTGCCTTCTGGGGCCTAAAAGATTATTTCAATACCTTCCCGCCCCCCTGCAAGCCAAATTCCACCCAATAGAGCAGGGTTGGCAAGCTTTGTCTTTAAAGGACCAGACAGCAAATAATTGAGGCTTTGCAGACCATATGATCTCTACTACAGCTGCTCAGCTCTGGGGCTGCAAAGGAAAGCAGCCACGGACTTCAGAACTGAGTTGGTATGATCCTGAAATAAATGGATGTGCCTGTGTTCCAATAAAACTTTATTTACAATAACTGGCATGTTTTGTGCTGATCTCAGCATATCTATGGTGCTGCTATCAGCAAGAAATGCCTGAGGCAGGAGATCAACACATTTTGGTGATTGAAATTAATTGTCTGAAAATAAGGAGTGTCTCTTTAAGAAGAAGGTACTGCCATGAAAGTCACTGAAGGAGCATTCAGTGGGGCCAGATTGGGGGGGGGGGGCAGTAATCAGGATAGAAGTTCCAAAGAATATGATGTTGGTGAGCCACTGCCGAGTCTGCTGAGAGGTAAAGTGGGTGCCTCAGTCAGAGTCAGTAATGGCTCTGGTAATCTACGGGGACAGGAATAAATTTAGGAAGGAAAGAGATGACCTGTTCTGGAGAGGAATTCCAGGTGGGAGTCACCAAGAGGAGTGCTAGGTAAGTTTAGTGATTGTGATGCCTTGTCTGGAAGCCCAGCAGAAAGGGGCCATGCGCCAATGAAATCAGTCCACCCGTGGGAGCGTGTTGGTCTCCCCAGGGAGACTCCCCATCCAGATCGCCTCTGCTCTTTGGTTTGGGAGCAGAGAACTCACTTGTCTATCACAACCGTGGCTGCCCCACGGGGGTCTCCTCCCTGAGCTCAGTATGTTCAGGGACGAGTTCCCCAGTGACTGTGGTTGTGTGGGCCCATTTTCTGAGTTGGTGGGAAGGGTCGGAACCCCCAGGAGTCTCCACCAGCCTGCCATGTTGTTGCAAATGTCTCCGAGTGCAGAGAGTTCAGTAACAACAGCAGTAATTCTGCTCCTCACTTCCGTATCTCAGCACCACAGATCGGTTGGCCATTGGCCAGACCAACCAGAAGGAATCTGTAAAATGCAAGAAACCATTTTACAGCCTCCTTCAGGGCTCGGTGAATGGCTCCACATTCTGTCAGCTGGGCTGAGCTGGACGGGCCATCCTGCCCCCAAGAGGAGCCTGAGGTTGGGCAAAATGTCCCTCCACCAAACTGCATAGTATAGAAATGGTGGCGGGGCCATTTGGTGAAGAACACTGATGCCACGTCCACCTCAGTCGGCTGGTCCCACAGAGCTCCCCAAGAAGCCGGAGAAGGAGGTAGCTGAGGGCGTTACCCCATCCTCAACCTCTTGTGCAAGGGGCTGAGCATGGGGGAAGCCACGTCCTCCTGTAATTCAGAAAGGCCTTTGACCAGGTTACTCCCTCTTGCAGAGGTACTGTTTCCATTTTACCAAAGGCATCCCCTACCCTGGGCATTATAGGAACTTGGGTACAGAGTTGTGCTAGGTGGGTGCTGGTTAGGGCCTTGGTTTCCTTGAGAGCCCAATAGGGTGGTGCTCAAGGAAGGTGTTTGGGGCTGGGGGTAGGCGCTTAGTCCAATACCCCATACAAAGCCAGGTAGACTCCTGTTTGGTCCAGAGACTCCGGAAGGCATAGTCAGGTGTGGCTGAAGATTCAAGTCGAAATGTGGGGTGGTGGGGACTAAGGTCAGGCTTGTTGGACCACCCCTGGGCAGCTTCCAAAGTGCCCTGTTGGGTGTCATCCCGGTAAGTGGGATTATGCCATCCCAGTGGCGTAATCCCACTTCCATCCCAGTAAGTGGCAGACTTACATGGGCTTACATATATAGGGTAAAGAATTAGCAAGACATGGAGAATGTGTTGTCTCCAGAACATGAGAAGACCTAGTGTGTGTTGTGTCTGTCCGAGGTAGTGGGTGGTGTAATGGTAAGTAATTGATGTTTGACTGTTGGGGAATTTCTCAGCCCTCAGAGGACCAGATGATGGCCAGAAACTTGGCCAGTGAGGCTGGGTCTTGGATCTTGTGAGGGGTGGTTGTCCAGCCACCTTGGTAAAAGGGGTCTATGAAGGTGTGCAAATCTGCCCGGATTCCACTTCTTCAGAGGGACGACTCAGCATAATGTCATCAGTGGAATGCGAAAAGCCATGCCTTCCAGCTGAAGGTATTTGAATCCCAGTGGCAGAGGACACGTACAAATGCAGGGCTGTCTAAATACCCCACTGGGAGCGTAAACGTACATTGAGCCCCTTCCAAAGGGAAAGTGGTTGGGTCTGGGATTCCTCACAAGAGCAGAGCAGAACATATTAGCTAAGTCAGTGACCTCAAAGGACTCTCTTGGGTCTATTGAACCTCTTCTATCAATTCTAGAAGATTAGGAATTGGAGCCTTAATCAGGGGAAGCTGAGCCTTGAGGTTTCAGTGGTCAAGAGTGACGCACTATCATTAAGTGGGTACTTTAAGTACCGTCCAAATGTGATTGTTGGAAGGAGAGATTGTGGGTTGAATGACTCCTGTCTCAAGCATATCATTGATGACAGGGTACAGGCACTAGTTGCCCTGCTTGAGGGAATGCTGGGGATGGTTGCCATCCTGACCTGAGGAGAAAGAGTCAGCAGTGTCCATCTGGTGACTTCCACCAGGAAGGCCAAGAACTTGGGCTTGTCCCCTGGGGCATGGCATCATGTCCGTGCATCCAGGCCTACAACAGGGGAGGAAAGGGCCAGGGACCCCCATCAGAGGAAGCCATTTGAGGTGAATGGTCCCAATAGTTAATACAGATGGGTTACACACCTTTGATTGGTTTACCAATGATGACTTAGGAATTTTGAGGGATCTCCCCAAATGACAATGACTTGAGTCCTGGTGTCTGAAAGGGCCAAAAAGAATGGTGCAATTTTATTGTCCCAGTGGGGGGACTGGAGTGGTATAGGGAGCTGCGACAAGTCTGGGGAGCTGCCCCTTTCCTGGGGTAGGGTTTAGGTGGCTGCTAGTCCTGGGGGTGGGGGAGGGGCAGAGAGAGTGTCGGGGACAGGCTGGAGGTGTGGGTTTTGTCCAGGGGGCTATAGGGTAGCTGTGTAAAGCAAGCGGACAGAAGGGGCCTGTTACTGGAAGAATGCTGGTTTTAGGGCCTAAGGTTTAGAGATGGGCTGTGGAAAGATTAAGGGGCAGGATCCCTGGCTTCTCATGACTCCCAGTAGAGGCTTTCTTGTGCATTCGCATAAGGGGTGAAACGAGGTTGGGAGGAAGTAGGGAACCCTTTCCACTGAGGGAAATTGGTTTGAGGCAGACTCCCTGGGGCAGCGGGAGTCTGAAGCATCTGGGCATGTGGGTGGGAACCTCTTTCACATCTAGCAACCATGTCAATACCTTCTGGTGCCTTTTGGATGGTTTCAGCAGTCCCAATAAAATGTGCGAGCACTGCCCTGTAACTGGGGGGAAACAGAACGAATTCCCTGGATT
The DNA here is from genome assembly GCF_030435805.1 of Mustela lutreola. Lineage (NCBI taxonomy): Eukaryota > Metazoa > Chordata > Mammalia > Carnivora > Mustelidae > Mustela > Mustela lutreola. The sequence continues at coordinate 111,797,916 of NC_081293.1, forward strand.
CAGGGTTGGAAATGGAGTGGTCATTTGGGTCACGATGTCATGGAAACGTAGACCCATTGGGCCAGGCCAGTTCTGCACAAAGGGAGATGGATGGACCTCATCTCCTGCATTCCACTCCCTATGAGGCTCAGCCTTGATCACAAGATGGTCGGAGGGGCACAGCCCCAGGCAATACATACCGAAATAAGGCGAGGGCGGGCTCTGGTATGACTGTGGGAGGCTCCAGCAGCCTTTGCCTTCCCTTCTCCCTCCTCAGGGACCTCCTCCTGAGGCGTGTTCCTTGCTTCGGCCCCACGAGGGGGGTCTGTAGTATTTTGGAGGAAACGAGTATAGTCTGGATGAATGGTAAGAAGTTTATAGGCTTTAGGTCTTAGAGATCCTGGCCAGTTAACACAGTTTGGCAGCCGAGAATAACAATCAGCTCCCCTCTCCCCTTCCTGCTGCACAAAATCTTGAAAGAAGGCTTGAATTGCAGTTAAGGTATAGTTCTTTATCTCAGTTACTACTTCCTGATTCTTCTGTTAATGCATGTGTTGTTCCTGGAAAAATTTCTGGGTGATGTCACGGTAAGCCCTCTTCCTAGGCAGCTGCTTTCCTTGCCAAGATATCCCAAGAGACCTCTCTGGGATTGGGGTCTGGCTCCACTAGCATGCTATGCACAGGGACTTTGGGGGGAAAGTTCCTAGGCCTTTGGACCTTAATACCAGAGTCTTGGCCTCTTGCTATGCATGGCACCAAGCAATGTCCAAGGAGACTTTGGGGTTTAATTTATCAAGGAGCTGGTGTACCTCCTTGGCATTCTTAGAAGACATTAGCATCAGATGTTTAGGGTGCTTATATTTGTCCATTAATTTTTTAGCAATACCATGTAAAGGATGGACCCATGTTAGCCCATCAGTTCAGGGATAAGAAGCAACAGCAGAGAGTTAAGCAGTGATGTGGGGTTGTTGGCCTTTGGTGAGTCTTCCCTCTGGTGGTGCACTTGGCTGGGAATGCAAGCTGGTACAACCACTCTGGAAAACAGTGTGAAGGTTCCTCAAAAAACTGAAAATAGGGCTACCCTATGACCCAGTGATTGCACTACTGGGTTTATATCCTAAAGATACAAATGTGGTGCTCTGAAGGGGCACGTGCATCTGAATGTTTATAGCAGCAATGTCCACAATAGCCACACTATGGAAAGAACTTAGATGTCCATCAACAGAGGAATGGATCAAGAAGATGTGGTATATATACACAATGGAATACTATGCAGCCATCAAAAGAAATGAAATCTTGCCATTTGCGATGATGTGGATAGAACTAAAGGGTACTATGCTTAGCAAAATAAGTCAATCAGAGAAAGACAACTCTCATATGATCTCCCTGATATGAGGAAGTAGAGATGCAATGTAGGGGGTTTGTGGGGTAGGAAAAGAAAAAATGAAAGAAGATGGGATCGGGAGGGAGACAAACCATAAAAGACTCAATCTCAAAAAACAGACTGAAGGTTGCTGGGGGGAGGGGGTTGGGAGAAGGGGGGTAGGGTTATGGACATTGGGGAGGGTATGTGCTATGATGAGTGCTGTGAAATATGTAAACCTGGCGATTCACAGACCTGTACTCCTGGGGCTAAAAATACATTATATGTTTATTTAAAATTTTTAATAAATAAATAAATAAATAAATAAATATGGAAAAACTGGGAAAAGGGGGGGGCATTTCCCTGTGTTAATTACAATGGCAGTGACGCATCCCTGCTGATTACACCGATTGTCTGGGGTCTGTCGGGGCCAATCCATAGTACTGTTCTGGCTAGAAATGCCTGGGACGCTCAGCTGGGCCCATGGCCAACTCCTCCAGGCATCTTCCCCGGAGCCAATCTTGTGGACAGACTGGCCCTTGTGGCTCTTAGTATGATGGCGAGATGTATCTCAGCAGTAACCCTCATGGAACTTTGCAAGACAAGGCTTATTGCTCACAAGTCCTGGAGATACACAACATACCCAGGGCCACACAGTGAGGCCAAGGACAGAACAAGAGAGAGAGAGAGCATGGACTTGGGGTTTCGTTTTTACTGAGGTGAAGGTTGAGGTGCCTTGGGTTTCGAGGTTCACTCATTATTGGTAGATATAAAACCTTTGAGTAGGAATTAAAGCTCCAGAAAGGAAAAGCAAGCGGTCAAAGTGTCAGTTACGGAAATCAGCCAGAGCTCTCTAAAAAGGGATGTATGGGTTCAAGGGCCTGGCTCTTCTCAAGGGCACTGTATTCCCTTGAGATGGATGTCTTTGGAGTGGCTACCTCAGCCATCAGAAACTTCATGCTAGGCACTCACTTTACAATCAGAAAAAGCTAATGTTAGGTGCTCACACCACAGGAGACTGGCCAGGCGTGGCCCGCTGGCCTTGGTTTGCTCATCTCCGCACTCCACTCCAAACGTCCCACCAGAGCCCCTCCCTCCTTCCCTTCCACTGTGCTCCGATCACACTGGCCCCCTCGCTTTTCCAGCTCCCCCCTTTGCTCTTGGCCTTGCTGCCCCAGAGCCTTTGTACTTGCTGTTCTCTCTCCTGGAAGCACCTCTTCCAGGTATCTGGCTGGTCTGCCAGCTCTGCCGGCCGAAACGGAACCTTCTCTCCATCCTGCAAGTAGCCCCTTCCTTCTGTTCTCTCTTTCATGCATGAATCACCATTTGCTTTCTTTACAGGACCCCTCCCCCACCCAAATCCACCTGTGTATTGATCTAGTGACTTGCCGCGTGTCTGCAGTCCCCAACTACAGTTCTAGGAAGGCAGGGGCTGGGCTCTCACGGTCATCATGTGTCCCTCATGCCTAGAATAAGATGCCAAAGACTCGTGTGTCCTCTGACTCATTTACAAATACTTCTTCAGTCTCCAGGACGTGTCAGAAGCTGCTCTAGGCTCAAAGCTGACATGCAATACATAGTGATCGAGTGAATTAAGGAAAGAATGCATGAATGCTGCCATTTCCAGACTCTTTCTACAGGCCTCACTGGGCTAAGCATGCAACCATCTATCCCCATACTTCCACACTTTTAGAGCGATTCCTTTACATCGTCACCCCCCTGGTTATGGGCGTATGTGCGGTCTCTTGACGTTTGAACAGAGGCCTGCCTCTAACCGCCGAGCCCCTTTGAGAAGACGCTATCCGCCCATGCAGGCTGGGGCTGTGGCACTCCCACTTGGGTTCCAGAAGCCCCAGGAAGCCGTGAGCATGTGCTTAACTCTATGGCAGGGGAAGGACAGGTCTTCCGCTAACCTGGGAACATCTCTGTTAGAAGGGATGACTCTTCTCCTTTCTCCTTCCACCCAGACAATAGAGCTCACAGCCTCGGGGACGGATAAGCACTCAGGGTGGGTGTCACTAAAGAAAGTGATGAGCCTACTTCCCCAGATCACCGGGGCAAACCTGGATGTCCCTCCCTCCGTGGCATCCCCCAGCTCTTTGCCACTCCCACTTGTGGCTTTCCCTGCCGTCCTATTTTTCTGGCTTTTTCTGGCTAAAAGGAAAAAAAAAGGGGGGGGGGTTAAAATCCCCTAAAAAGTGAAGATACAATTTTATATAATACTGCTGGATCCGATGTACGGAAACAGGCGCGGAGCCACTTTTCACAGGAACACAGTGATCGCATGTATTTTCAGAACAAAGCACGGCAGCCCTGAGTTATCAAAAGAATCGATGCCAGTCGAAGCTGCAGCAACTGGCATCTTGGTGCTGTCAGCGGACGCCTGCCTAGTGAGGGGGACGGGCACGGGGCGACAGGTGCAGAGAGCAAGCAGTCTTCAGCAGGGCGGGATGTGGGGGTCAAGGTCCGTTGTCTCTCTCCCCGCTCCACTCTCTGCCTGTCTCTCCAAAGGCACAAGGGCTAAATCCTATCACGGAGGTGGCATTAGGAGTCCCGCTTCGTTTGCAGGGAGCCATGGGGCTGCTCGGGGCTTCCGGGGACCTGTGAGAAGACCCCATTCATCTCCAGAGCTGTGGGGAAATGCCAAAGCACAAGGGAGGCTGCCACGGCCTCCGCTTTCTTTTCTGGTCACGTCCAGAAACAGAGAAGCGGGGAGGGAAGCAGTTTTGTAGGTCTTCACACTTTTTAAAATGCCCAGTGCAAAATCAGAAATAAAGGAGATGCCAAGTGTAAGCCTGACCGTGGAATGTGTTAGGGTTTCAAGTATGTCTTCCCCCAAATTCTTATGTTGAAGCCCAACCCCCAGTATCCCTGTATTTGGAGACAGACCTTTACAGAGGTAATTAAGGTCAAATGAGGTCATGAGGGTCCAGCCCTGATCCGCTAGGACTAGGGTCCTTACCAGAAGGAACCCCAGAGGGCTCGCTAGCTCACGTGCACTTCCCACCTCCCACCTCCCACCCACGTGAAGATGTGGGGACAAGGTAGGCATCTGTAAGCCAGGAAGCAGCATCCCACCAGGAGCCCGTGTGTCTGACGCCAGGATCTGGGACTGCCAGAGCTGTGAAATACATGTCTGTTGTTCAAGCCACACGGTCTGTGGCACTTTGCTAAGGCAGCCTAAGCTAAGAGATCATCCTTTGCAAATTACTTTATATCACATTCCGTCACCTCAGTGCAAACGATCTTTGTGGTGTTTTCCTACTTTTTGTGGGTTTTCAGTATTTAATCCTCTTGAGTTAGTAAGAATTTGTTGTGCTAAAATGAGGATGGAGAAGGAATGGACTAATCCATCTGCGGTGCCCATTAAGTGCTAGGTACTCCACAAAGCACTGCGATACATCGTTCCCACTTACTGTTCTCACCAGTCCTGTGAGGCGGCACCGCTTTTCTGTCCAGAGATCCCTCAGCTGTAGGAGAGATCTGGTGTGTGGACTCAAGCATGGCCGGCTCCCAGATACAGGCTCCTCTCTCCTTTACATGATTTCTTCTTGCACTTAAACTACATGAGGTAAAACTCCAGCGTTCAGAATGGGAGAAGAGTAGGGCTAGAGATGGGAGGTGCATCCGGCTGTGAAAGACCAGTATTTAAAAATAAAAAGAAGGGGGCGCCTGGGTGGCTCAGTGGGTTAAGCCGCTGCCTTCGGCTCAGGTCATGATCTCAGGGTCCTGGGATCGAGTCCCGCATCGGGCTCTCTGCTCAGTGGGGAGCCTGCTTCCTCCTCTCTCTCTCCCTGCCTCTCTGCCTACTTGTGATCTCTCTCTGTCGAATAAATAAATAAAATCTTTAAAAAAAATAAAAAATAAATAAAATAAATAAAAAATGAAAAGAAGGGCGCCTGGGTGGCTCAGTTGGTTAAGCACCTGCGTTTGGCTCAGGTCATAATCCCAGGGTCCTGGGATCGAGTCCTGCATTGGGCTCTCTGCTCAGTGAAGGGCCTGCTTCTCCCTCTGTCTGCCACTCCCCCTGTTTGTGCTCTCTCTCTGACAATTTAATAAGTCTTTTTTAAAAAAAAATTTTTTTTAAGATTTTATTTATTTATTCGACAGAGAGAGATCACAAGTAGGCAGAGAGGCAGGGAGAGAGAGAGGAGGAAGCAGGCTCCCCACTGAGCAGAGAGCCCGATGCGGGGCTCCATCCCAGGACCCTGGGATCATGACCTGAGCCAAAGGCAGAGGCTTTAGCCCATTGAGCCACCCAGGTGCCCCTAAAAAATTTTTTTTAAATGAAAAGAAATCCCATTTTTGAAGGTCCATCCAGAAACTATGGGAGGGAGAACACTGGCTGTTTGGTACCTGGGTTTGGGGCTGTCCGCCCAGGCTAAGACCCACATCTCACTCTTTTTGGATCTGTGCACAGAATGCCTGACTTCAGGACTGCCGTTTCTGAAGAATCCAGCTCTCCTGGTTGTGGGCCTGCCCGATGCTCTGGACGGTAGACCCACAGCTTCCTTGACTTTTCCCACACTAAAGCCCCTTAAACTCTGCTGAGACTCACTGGAGGTGGTCAGTGGTGTGTCATGGTGACTATTTGCCATGGAGAGGGGAAGGACACAGTATGAAATGAATATGAATGTCATGTCTAACTGCTTACCAGCTCCACTCTGGGGACCAAGTTCACAGGCAGACAATGGCTTTGGGATCACATCCCTCTACTTGGCTCAACCAAACTCCATCTTGCTTCTGTCTTTTTTTTTTTTTTTTTAAGATTTTATTTATTTTTTTGAGAGACAGAGCAAGACAGAGAGCGAGCATGAGAGTGGGAAGGTCAGAGGGGGAAACAGACCTCCTGCTGAGCAGAGAGCCGGATGCTGGACTCAATCCCGGGACTCCAGAATCATGACCTGAGCCGAAGACAGTGGCTCAACCAACTGACACCCCCAGGAGCCCCATCTCATTTCTATCTTAAGTGAGCCAAGGGAGGACGAGGAGGGGGCACACTGGGAGGTCTGGATTTGCTGCACTGCATCTAGTCACGCCACATAAGAATGGATCCCTCCTTCAAGCAATCTTTACATCCCTGAGAACATGGCCAGTGTGCACTGTTTCAGGAGATCCAGCAGAGCATAAGCAATGGGCTCTGTATTCAAGTCACCTTCAGAGAGATTAGAGAAAAGGGGTGATCTCATGCCCAACAATTAGGGATCTAGGACAGGGAGCTGTGGTAGTGGGAAGAGAGACAGAGACAGAAACAGATTTCACTGTGGGCTGGAGTAGAGGAGTCCCAGAAGAGGCCGTGGAAGATGAACGGAACTGGGCAAGGATGAAGATGGAAAGAGGCAGGCTAGTCAGAATACTGGCCCCCAACGAGGCCCACGGCCTAATCCCTAGAACTACGTTATGTTACACGGTCAAGATGACTTTGTAAATGTGGTTAAGTTGAGGATCTTGAGCTGAGGAAAGAATCTTGGGTTATCTGGGAGGCCAAATCTAATCGCAGCGTCCTTTAAGAGGGAGGCAGGAGGGTCAGATGAATACATGTGACAACAGAGGCAAGAGATTGCAGAGAAGCCAGCAGGGGGTCATGGAATGTGGGCAGACTCTTGATGCTGAAAAGGACAAGGACATGGACTCTCCCCCTCGGAGCATCCAGAAGGAGCCAGGCTTGCTAATGTCTGGACGTTAGCCTGATGACCTTGACTCTGAACTTCCAAACTCCTAACTGTGAGGTGATCCTTTTGTGCTGTTTCAAGCTGCCATAATTTATGGCAATTGGTTATGGCAGCAATAGGAACGGAATATAGGAGGTCATTCAATTTGGAAATAAAGCAAGATTAAGAAATCCAAAAGGCAGTGACTTGTAAATGATGATAAACTCCCAGTCCCAAAACTGGACTTATGGAGAAGGTGAAAATATGATGCCAAGATGTGTTCACCAAGGCACAGAGCACCACTAACCAGGCAACTTAAACAACAGAAAAGTTTTGTCTCATAGTTCTAGGAACTAGAAGTCCAAGGTCAAAATGTTGGCAGGGCCGTGCTCGAGAAGAATGTGTTCCAGGCCTCTCTCCCAGCTTCTCATAGGCCTTTGGCTTGCAGCAAAATAACTCACATGGTCTTCACATGGTGTTCCCCTTGGGTGCACCCCTCCGTATGTCCCAATCTCTCCTTTTCGTAAGGACACAAATCCTATTGTGTCAGGGCTCCCCCCACCCCAGGATGACCTTAATTGCTGACATCAGCAGTGACCCCATTCCCAAATATAGTCATTCTGAAGTATGGGGGGCTAGGACTTCAGATGAATTCAGGGATTGGGGGGGACACACTTCCACCCATACCACATGGTAAATGAGAACTTAGTCCTGCCAAGCTAACATGTCCTGTGGCTCCCAGAATATGCAAGAGATATGACACCTACTAAAGGAAGGAAAGAGAGTCTCTACCCTCAAGGAACTGACATTTTTGCCTTGGCTTACAGGAGGGAGAGGTGGTATCAAACTCCATGGGGTCTCAGGTTTGAGACCAGAGAATTCGTAGGTCAATCAAGTGATGACAAATCCTGTAACGGGACAAGGTGAACCGTTCAGGCCAGAAGACTGAGGAAGGGAATCAGCAGATTCAGGGAAGAATGTCTGCCAGTGTTGGGGACACTTGCAGCAACACAGTGCTTAGCTCCTTAGAAGGGCTTAGAGTTTTCTGCAAACCGTGTTCCTAACCGTATCATCATTCTCTATGCTGTTTATTGACTTGACTCCAAATTAATTCTTGAACACGACTCCTTGGCTCTTATCACCCATAGTGCCTTCTGAAAGTAGAAATTCAGAGCATTGGAAAGAACCAACAGAAAAAACCAGAATGCTGGACTTCAGGGAGTGGATAGCTCAAACACTTGGAGTCATAGAGGATGCCATGGACATGAGGTAGAAATGGCAAGGAGAAAGCAGAAAAACACCAATGAAGTCATGGACATGGGAAGACTGGGAAAGGCTTTGAATCCTATGGATAAGATGAGATGTGGAAAGCAAGAAAGATATTCCAAGGGGCTGCGCCACCTGCCTTGCCCTGCCCGACTTGGGAGGTGAGTCAAAGCTGGCCTGGCCCCCAAAGCTTCTTCAGCCGGTGCTCTCACCACATGCCCCCTTCATGGAGCGCAGTCACCGTGTGAGACCACGACAAGCTCCTCTTCATTACTTCTGCCTCCACTGCTGCCTGGCCATGTCATTTCTTTTCAGGGGAATTAAAAGAAATAGTGATTTCTGTTATTTTAAAATGGGTTAGTTCTTATTTCTTTAACCACCCCTCCCCCAAATAAAAAATAGAAATAGTTTGGCTACTGGTTGTTAAAGACTTATTCAGAAAGCTATAATGTTGAGATGCATTTGCTCAGAGGATGAGAGAAGCATTCATTCAACACATGTTGAGCGCCTGTTCTGGGCCGGGCACTCTCTTGGGCACTGGGCGTGCAGGGGCAGACAGAACACAGGCCACATCCTCAAGCAATGGGTGTGAAGGCGTAGAGGAGCCATAAGCACCACTCAGAGGGTGATTGCAGAATAGAAACAAGTGCAGCAGTTTCCCCGCACCCCAAGGGGGAAGCCAGGCCAGACAGGAGAGTGAGGGAGGGTCCTGGAGGACACGCCGAGACCTTAGGGACGTCATGTAGTTTACAGGTGTCTTAGTTCATTCGGGCTGTGGTCACAAAATACCAGAGACTGGGTGACTCACAAACAACAAATTAATTCTTCACAATTCTGGAGGCTGGAAGTCTGAGATTAGGGTGCCTTAACCAATTGCCTCATGATCAGCTTCTGGTGAAAACCCTCTTCCTGACTGCAGGTTGCCTACTTCTGTGCTCTCCTGTGGTGGAAGGGGCCAGCGATCCCTGTGGGGTCTCTAATATGGTCACTGATTGCATTCATGAAGGTTCTAGCTTTATGACCTAAGCATCTCCCCAAAGCCTCACCTCCTGATGCTATCTATCATTTTGGGGGGTTAGGATTTTAACTTATGAATTTGGGGGGAACTCAAAGATCCATTGTTAACCATAGCAATAGGTTAACAGATGTTTTCTAAAAAGGGCCAGATTGTAACTATTTTTGGTTTTGTGGGTAGTGTGTTTTCTTTCACCGCTTCTGAGCTCCGTCATTGGAGTGAGACTCTGCAGCTGTGTGTAAACAAGTCAATATGGCTGTTTCCCTCCAGCTTTATGTATGAACACGAAAATGGGCATTCTGTCTCATTGCCTCGTTCCACAAATTCTTCTTCCTTTATTATTATTCTTTTGACATAGTATTCTTCTTTTGAGAATTTTTTTCATCTTAATAATGTAAAAGCACATCTAAACTTGCAGGCCATTAAAAAAGCAGCTGGTGGGACTGACAAGGCCTGTGACCTGGGGACTGTCAACCCCTAACCCAGATGAAGGAGAGAACACAGCAATCACATGAAGAGGAGATAGCTCCTGGGGACGGGTATAGGCACACTCAGGAACTACAAGCTGTTGTTAAGATTAATTTTTTGCAACAATTAAATGATGGCTCTCATACAAATGTGAAACAAATGTGTCAGAGATTTTATTTAATTCATTAATTAGGGAACTAATACAAAGTGACAACTAGTTCAAAGGAAAATTTCTTTTAAAAAAACATATCTATAAGTTATCAGAAGTGCTGAAATCAGGGTGCCTGGGTGGCTCAGTGGGTTAGGCATCTGCCTTCAGCTCAGGCTGTGATCCCAAGGTCCAGGTGTTTGGGCTCTGGGCTCAACAGGGAGTCTGCTAGAAGATTCTCTCCTCCTACCTCTCCCCCAACTCACCCGTGCTCACCCCCCTCTCTAAAGTAAATAAATCTATTTTAAAAAGTCCTGAAATCAATTGGTCAATATCTATAAGCAATAATCAATTCCATCTCCACAGGACACAGATTGCATTTCTATGCACAAAAAATCATTTGCATTACCATCAGTATTCAGTTGTAAAATAGCTCAAAGACAAAGGATGTACTATTGGGGACACCAGGAATTTTTTTCCCATTTCACAATTTTTCTTGGCACAGTTCAGTGTGATTGCAGGGATTGGTTCTTTCTTTCTTTCTTTGTCCAGAATGTTCCACAGCTGGCCGACTTTAGAACGTTTTGGCATTCAGGCTTAAGGCACAGGATAGTCAGGGTATTTACCCATGCTAGGCCTCAACAACCTGGCTCTAATTACCTCGACTTCCTCTCACTTTCTTGTTGAATCAGTCCATTTCAAAAGAATGAAAGGCAATGCCGCTGTAGGTGTAGCAGAGGGCAAGTTACTTCTTCGTGCCTCAGCTTCCCCGTCGGCAAAATGAGAATAATTTAATGCCTACAAGGTTGTGGTGGAAATTAAATGATTCAGTATTCCTTGCTCTCCTGTAAAACACTCCCATTTCTCTGTACTCATTGAAACCTAGAATGGGTAAGCGTGACGCTGTATCAAAGCCACCACACCTAAGGCCGAAATCAAAGAAACATGGCCGTCCACCATGAGTATTAGGGTGGGGAAAATGGAGGATGGCTGTGGACCAAGGTGTGGCATTGGCCGAGTCATTTAACTCTCTAGACTTAGTTTCCTTATCTTGAAGGCAAAGAGTTAGAACTTAAATTATCCATGACTCTGCGTTAACATAGAAACGACACAGCTTTTACACAGATTACAAACAACCGAAAATTTGGTATGTTTCAACATTTTCCTCTAAGTATGGGAGTGCATTTTAAAATTCTGCTGGGAATTGTAAAAACTCTTCGATGGACCTGAGTCCCCTGCATCGCTCTTAAAGGCCCTGTGAGCTCCTGTGAGTTACTTCAGTTTGATACAGAGCGTTTCAGGGCAGATTCTGAGGTGGGAGTCAGCACCTCAGACCCAGGCCCCTGCAGACTTAAGGATCTTCTCATCTTCTTTGGGGGGAAGTTGGTTCTAAAACAAAACAAAGGGTAAATCTATCTTCTCTCCAGGTGCCCATGGCTCTCTGCCTGAGGTCACTCTGAGGTAACACACGGTGGCTGACATCAGTCCTGTCAGGGAGGGCTTTGCGGTTTCCTCACCGCCTGCGTAGGCAGGCCCACACAGATCTGTGCTTTCAGAGTTTGCACAGCTTGCGTCAGCTCCATAAAGCACTGTGATCTGAGTGTCATTCAGATCCACTGAATCTTATTACAGGCTGATCAGTTGTCTGATGTCCCCTGAGATTTGGTCATCCTCCCCACATCCTATCAGGGCATCCAGGCCTCCTTGCGACTTAGAAGAAGACTTCTGAGCCCTTGTGAAATCTTGAATTGGGGCAAATTTGTGTCGGTGCTTAGCCCCACAGTTTTGGCGGGCCACCATCCAAAAAGCTCATCGAGCAATTCTGGTTGAGATGAGGCTGCCCTGAGGAATTTCTTCCTAGGCTGCCTTCCAAGATATACCCTGTCCTAGAGCTATGAAATGTTCACTTCCCTCACATTTTTAAAAAATTGTATGATTCCATTTATCATACAAGGTCCAGGAGAGGCAAATTTCTGGAAAAGACCATTTCTGGTCAGAAAGGTCCAGAATAGGCAAATGTATGGAGTAGAAAGTAGAATAGTGGTTACTTGGGGCTGAGGGAAGGGTTAGAGGAGCAAGGGGGGCTGATGGCTACTGGGTATGGAGTACCCTTTGTGGTGGGGACAAAATATTCTAAAATTATTATGGTGATGGTTGTATAACCTTGTGATATATTTTTAAAAAATGAGTTGTACATGTTAAATGGGTGAATTATAACACAAATGAATGAAGGTGTTTTTGTTTTCCCTTTATACTCTTTATTTTTTCTAATTTTTTAAAAGTTTTAATTGTAATGCCCATTAGTCCACATACAGAGTTATATTAGTTTCAGGTATACAAAACAGTGGTTTAACAATCCATACATGACCCAGGGCTTGTCCTGACAGGTCCACATCTCAATCCCCATCTCCAATTTCCCCATCCCCACGTATCTCCCCCCTGGTAACCATCAGTTTGTTCTCTTGAATTAAGGGTCTGTTTTTTGATTTGTCTCTCTCTTTCTCTTTCCCTTTGCTTGTTTGCTTTGTTTCTTAAATTCCACATATGAGTGAAATCATATAGTAGTTGTTTTTCTCTGACTGATTTCACTCACCATTATACTCTCTAGCTCATCCATGTCCTTGCAAATGGAAAGATTTCATTCTTTTTATGGCTAAATAATATTCCATTGTATATATATACATATACCACCTCTTCTTTATCCCTTCATCAGTTGATGGGTACTTGGACTCCTCCCATATCTTGGCTATTGTATATGAGTCTGCTATAAACATAGGGGTGCGGGTATCCCTTTGATTTAGTGTTTTTGTATTCTTCGGACAAATACCCAGTAGTGCAGTTGCTGGACTGTAGGGTGGTTCGGTTTTTTTACTTTTTAAGGAAAATCCCTACTGTTTTCCACAGTGGCTGCACCAGTTTGTATTCCCACCAACAGAGCATGAACAAGGATTCCCGTTTCTCCATATCCTTGCCAACACCTGTTGTTTCTTGTGTTGTTGACTTTAGCCCTTCTAACAGGTGTGAGTTGATACCTCATGTGGTTCTCATTTGCATTTTCCTGATGGTGAGTGATGATGAGTATCTTTTCATGTGTCCGCTATCTGGATGTCTTCGTTGGAGAAATGTCTCTTCATGTCTTATGCCCATTTTTTTCCCATTTCCTTCTCCTTCTCCTTCTCCTTCTTCTTTTTTAGAAAGAATGCACATGTGTATGTCAGCAGGGGAGGGACAGAGGGAGAGGGAAAGAAAAAATCTTAATGTAGGCTCTGCACCCAGTGGGGCACCATAAGCTGGGCTTGATCTCATGACCATGAGATCATGGCATGAGCCAAAATCAAGAGTCAGATGCTCAACTGACTGAGTCACCCAAGTGCCACATTTTCTTAATTTTTCTTTCTGCTGCTTCATTATTGGTGTATAGAAGTGCAACAGGTTTCTGCACATAGATCTTATAACTTTACTAAATTTGTTTATCAGTTCTAGCAGTTCTTTGATGGAACCTTTTGGGTTTTCTCTATATCATATCATGTCATCTGCGAAGAGTGAAACTTTACTTTTTCCTTGCCAACTTGGATGCCTTTTATTTCTTTTTGTTGTCTGATTGCTATGGGAAGGACTTCCAGTACTATGTTGAATAGAAGTGGTGAGAGTGGACATCTTTGTCTTATTTCTGACCTTAGTGAAAAGCTCTCAGTTTTCCCCCACTGAGGATGCAGATCCCCACATCCTAGCTAGCTGTGAGTTTTTCATATATGGCCTTTATTATGTTGAAGTGTGTTCCCTCCAAACCTACTTTGTCAAGGGTTTTTATCATGAATGGATATTGCACTTTGTCAAATCCTTTTTCTACATCTGTTGAAATAATTATATGGTTCTTATCCTTTTCCTTATTGATGTGATGTATCATCTGATTGCTTTGTGAATATTGAACCACACTTGTAACCTAGGAATAAATTCCACTTGATTTTTTTAATGTATTGTGAATGATTTTTTTAATGTATTGTTGAATTCAGTTTCTTAGTGTTTTATTGAGGATTTTTGCATCTATGTTCATGAGGGATATTGGCCTGTAGTTCTCCTTTTTTAGGGGAGTCTTTGGTTTTGTAATCTGCATAATGCTGGCCTCATAGAATGAATTTGAAGTTTCCCTTCCTTTTTTATTTTTTTGGAACAGTTTGAGAAGAATAGGTAGTCTTCTACACTTGATCTTAGCCAAAAGGCCGAGAAGCGATGAGAATAGGTAGTCTTCTTTAAATGTTTGGTGCACTTTGCCTGTGCAGCCATCTGATCATGGACTTTTGCTTATTGGGAGTTGATTACTGAGTCAATTTCTTTGCTGGTTATCAGTCTGTTCAAATTCTCTATTTCTTCCTGTTTCATTTATGGGAGTTTATATGTTTCTCGGAATTTATCCATTTCTTCGAGGCTGTCCATTTTGCTGGCATATGGTTTTTCATAATATTCTCTTATAATTTTCTGTATTTCTGTTGTCTTAGTTATTTCTCCTCTCCGATTTGTGACTTTATTTGTTGAGTCCTTTCTCTTTTTTCCTTGATCAGTATGGCAGCCAGAGGTTTACAAACGTTATTGACTTTTTTCAAAGAAGCAGTTCCTGGTTTCATTAATCTGTTCTGTTGTTTTTGTTTGTTTGTTTAGTTTCTATAAATACAGAAACTAATTTTTACTATTTCTTTCCTTCTGCTGGTTGTAGAGTTTGTTGTTCTTTTCCTAACTCCTCTAGGTCTAAAGTTACGTTGTTTATTTAAGATTTTTCTTGCTTTTTGAGGTAGGCATTGCTATAAATTCCCTCTTAGAACTGATTTTGCTGCATCCAAAAAGTTTTGTATCATTCTGTTTTCATTTTCATTTGTTTCCCTGCACTTTTAAATTTCTTCTTTTTATTTCCTGGTTGGCCCACTCATTGTTTAGTAGCATGTTATTTAACCTGTATATATTTATAGTCTTCCCCAATTTTTTCTTGTGGTCATGGTGTTGTGGTCAGAAAACATGCATGGTATGACTTTGATTTTGAATTTGTTGAGGCATTTTATGGGGCTACTGTGTGACCTATTCTGGAGAATATTCTGTGTGCACTTGAAAAGAATGTATAGTCTGCTGTTTTAGGATAGAATGTTTGAATATATCTGTTAAATCTATCTGTTCCAGTGTGTCACTGAAAGCCATTGTTTCCTTCTTGATTTTCCATTTAGGTGATCTGTCCATTAATGTAAGTGGGATGTTAAAGTACCCTACTATTTTATTATTATTTAATTCTCCCACATATAGCTTGAGTTCAACTGAATGCACTGAACTGCACACTTAAAACAAGTGTTGTATGGCATGCAAATTATACCTAGTGAAATTTCCCAGTTTTGTGGTTTTGCAACTAAAGAAATCAGGCTAAGATTCCACACTGCTGAGTCTGGAACTTGCTTCTGCCCTTCAATCTGTCCAATGTCTATTTCTGAGAGATGACAGGGCAAGCAAGAATAAGAGAATGAGAGAGAGGAGTTATCTGGAATGATGTTTACTGCATAATGCTGGCCTCATAGAATGAATTTGAAGTTTCCCTTCCTTTTTTATTTTTTTCACCATAATCAAGTGGGATTTATACCAGGAATGCCACGGGTTCAATATTTGCAAATCAATCAACATGATACATCATATTAACAAAAGAAAGGATAAAAATTATATGACCATCTCAATTGATGCAGAAAAAGCATTTGTGCAGTGTAACATCTGTTCATGACAAAAGATCTCAACAAGGTAGGTTCAGAGCAGACATACCTCAACATAATAAAGGTCATATATGAAAAACCCACAGCTAACATCATATTCTATAGGGAAAACTCTCATCTTCTCCTCTAAGGTCAGGAACAAAGAAGGATGTCTACTCTTATATTTTCATTCAACATAGTACTGGAAGTCCTAGCCACAGCACTCAAACAAGAAAAAGAAAAAAAGGAATCCAAATTGATAGAGTAAAACTGTCACTATTTACAGATGACATGATATCATGTATAGAACGCTCTGAAGATTCTACCGAAAAATTAGGAGAACTGATAAATGAACTCAGTTAAGTTGCAAAATGCAAAATTAAAATACAGAAATCTGTTGAATTTCTTTACACTAGTAAAGAAATAGCAGAAAGAGAAATTCAGAAAACAATACCATTTACCATTGCACCAAAAGAATAAAATCTCTAGGAATAAACTTAACCAAAGGAATGAAAGACCTACACTCTGAAAACTATAAAAACACCAGTGAAAGACATTGAAGCTGTTACAAACAAACGGAAAGACAGTCCATGCTTATGGGTAGGGCAGACCAATATTGTTCGAAAGTCCATACCACCCAAAGCAATTCTACAGAGTTAATATGCAATCTTCAGCCAAATTCCAACAACAATTTTTACAAAACTAGAACAAAAAATATTAACATTGGTATGGAACCACAAAAGACCCTAAATAGCCAAAGCGATATTGAGAAATAAGAACAAAGCTGAAGGTATCACAATCCCAGATTTCAAAATACACTACAAATCTGGAGTAATAAAAAACAGTATGGGACTGACACAAAAATAGACACACAGATCAATGGACTAGAAAGCCCCAGAAATAAACCCACAACTATATGGTCAATTAATCATTTGACAAAGCAGGCAAGAATACACAATGGGGAAAAGGACAGCCTCTTCAACAAATAGTGCTCGGAACACTGGACAGCCACAGGCAAAAGAAAGAAACAGGCCCACTTTCTTACACCACACACAGAAACAGCCTCAGGATGGATTGAAGACCTATATGTGAGACTTGAAACCATAAAAATCCTAGAAGAAAACATAGTTCTTTGATGTCAGCTTTTTCCCTAGATCTGTCTCCTCCTCAGTCAAGAGAAACACAAGCAAAAATAAACTCTTGGGACTACACCAAAATAAAAAGTTTTTGCACAGGGAAGGTAATCATCCACAAAACAAGATTGCAACCTAATGAATGGGAGAAGATCTTTGTAAATGACATATTCAGTAGAGGCGAGTATCCAAAATATGTGAAGAACTTCTACAACTCAACACCAAAAAATAAATAATTGAATTAAAAATGGGCACAGGATCTGAATAGACATTTTTTCAAAGAAGACATACCTATAGCTAATAGACACAAGAAAAGATGCTCAATACCACTAATCATCAGGGAAATGCAAATCAAGACCACAGTGAGATATCACCTCTTAGGTGGCAAAATGGCTAAAATAAAAAACACAAGAAACAACAAGTGTTGGCCAGGATGTGGAGAAAAAGGAACCCCCCCATTCACTGTCAGTGGGAATGCAAAGAGGCGTAGCCTCTGTGGAAAACAGTATGGAGGTTCATCAAAAAATTAAAAATATGGGATGCCTGGGTGGCTCAGTAGGTTAAGCCACTGCCTTCGGCTCAGGTCATGGTCCTAGGGCCCTGGGATCGAGTCCCGCACTGGACTCCTTGCTCAGCAGGGAGCCTGCTTCCCCCTCCCCACCGTGCCTGCCTCTCTGCCTACTTGTGATCTCTCTGTCAAATAAGTAAATAAAATCTTTAAAAAAAAATTAGAAATAGAATTGCCATATGATCCTGCTGGGTATGAACCCAAAGAATACAAAAAACACTAATTCAAGGGGATACACGCATACCATGTTTAGAGCAGCATTATTTACAATAACCAAATTATGGAAGCAATACTAGTATCTACTTATAGATGAATGGATAAAGAAGATATGCTTTATTGGAATATTACTCTATCATTAAAAAGAATGAAAGCTTACCATTTGCAATAACACAGATGGATCTAAAGGATATAAAGCTAATGGAAATAAGTCAGAGAGAGAGAAATAGCATATGATTTCACTCATACGTGGAACTTAACCAAAAAATAGAAGAGACAGACTCGAGAACAAACTGATGGTTACTAGAGGGGAGATGGGCAAGCATGGGGAGAAGTAGGTGATTGGAGATGGAGAGTACCTTTGTGGTGACAATGAGTATTTGTTGAATCGCTCCACTGTACACCTGGAGCTAATATAACACTGTTTGTTCATTACACTTCAAAAAGATAATTAAAAACAAAGTGAAAAATGTGATGACTTGAAGAAAATTTAGGATTCCTGGTGATTTTTTGTTTTCTTTTCCATAATTCTTTATATTGTCTGATATGAGCACACATTGTTTTTTTAGGAAAAGCAACAAAGCTGTTTTCTTTTTGGAAACGAAAACAACCAAAGGTCAGATCTTTGCTTAAGATCTATTCTATGAGACTGTTTCTGATTAACTAATGGAACTTTTGGTTCAGTGAGCAAATTAGTTTTCTTGAAAAATCTCTCCTGGCTGACAACATTCTAACCTTGGCCTTAATCCTAAGAGGTAAATAATTAAGCCATTCTGAGATGAAGGCATATATCCTAAGAACCTGGCACCAATTTATCAGAAGAATAGCCTTGGTCACCTGTTATTTGAAAGCAAGTTTCTGAAATCTGAGTGATTGGTCATTTCCATTTTCATTATAAAACTGGAGATAAATAATATCCAGGGAAACACCCTCAAGGTACAATAGAAATCACCCAAGAACGCAGTAAACCCTTTAAATTTATGTATTTCAAAAAGAAAAGAATATTTTCATGGGATTCACAAGTTTACAAAAAGACATATTTAGTGTCTAGGGCTTTGTGTTTTTATTTTATTTTTTTGAGAGAGCAAGAGTAGGGGAGAGGGGAGGGGTGCAGGGAGAGGGAGAGAGAGAATCTTAAGCAGGCTCTATGCCCAGCACAGAGCCCAGTGCAGGGCTCAGTCTCACAGCCCTGAGGTCAAGACCTGAGCTGAAATGAAGAGTTGGACGCTTAATGACTGAGCCACCCAGGCGCCCCTAGGGCTTTATGTTTTGCACAATAAGTTAAACGACTACAGGGAAAAATAGTATTAGACTAATAAAACCAGTCAAACAAACAAACAGAGAAGTCCCTGTTTCACCCAAACCTCCTGCTGAAGTGTCTGCCTAAAACCAAATGCTGGGTTTGGGTCCCTGCCATGTACTGCTTGGTGGAACTTGATAGTTTGTAGAAGCTATGAACCAAATTAATGCAGCATCTCTTGACTGCAAGCTTCCTCTGGGCTTAGTCATCTAGTCTTCTAGGAGCTGCTTTCCAGGATGTCCGAAGTGAACGCATAATCTGACCTCAAGGGAACCCATTAAAAACAAAAGGCATCGATTTAAAGTACAGCAGTAAATAGGAACACAGAAATAACAGATAAGAAACTTTGGTAAACTCTTCTAAAAGCACTTACAGGTCTATAAAATTAATGGTGGAGGAAAGTTGGTTGAATCTTTTCTCACACTAGTCGATATTTTATAAAAAAGGATGATCAGGTGTTGCTCAGTTCACAGCCATTGCCTTCCATGAACTGGTAGGAATACCAAAGTTGTCTTTGCGAGCCACCAGCAAGCATACCCAGCTGATACTGCAGAGTCCAGGTGTCACGGATTCCTTAATATACAGGTGAGTAAAATTGCAGGCTCTGTCTTAGTTTCATTTTTGCCCTGGAGATCTTTGTAGGACAATGAAATAAACATGGCATCCAGAGCCATTTACACCTGTAATTCCTGCAATGGTTATACTTGGCTGCTCACGAGGCAAACAGAAGATGTTGACACTTAAGTTGACAGAGCACTGAAAAGCAAGAAGAAAATATTGCACCTGATCCCCTGGAAGTAGATTGGGGTGAGTTTGACTCCCTCATTTCTAAGAAACCAGCCCCTGGAGTTCAGCACATGTAACAGCTGGTAAGTATCAAGCTGCCTGAAAATGACGACAGAAGCATGAACCAGAAAAAAATGAATAAACAAAACAGGGAACAAGATATTCCTGCCTCATCCCTGGCAATTTGGATTGACTTTAGAGAAAAGGAGAAGCTCTAAGAGGGGGAAACAAAAGAAGTCTAAGAAATGAGGAAGAAAAAAAAAATGAAACAAAAGAGAATGACATTTTGCGGAAGAGGCAGACCGTGACTGATGAGAGAAATAACAGTTGCTTTAAATTACCACAGGGCGTTCGTTATGAGGGCCAGAAGAATTTTCCCGCCATTCTGTTACTAGACACTAGAGAAAATTGTCGCTCTCTCGCCTTGAATGTTTTACTCAAAGCAAATTCCCTTGGATGACTTTTCTGTGCCATCCACTCAGCTAACTTATCATGCCTGTTAAAAATCCAACAGAGAGCAGTTCAGATCCCATGGCCCCAAATATTAGACCATAAGTTCCAAACCTAAATTCAGGGGTTTCGATTTTTCTGATGTAAAGGTGTCTCCATATAATTTTGTTAGCAGTTTCTGCAGCTTAGTGATGCCTCACTCAGTCATACTGTGTGCCCTGCACGCGGCCTGGCATTTGGGAATACTGTGTGGTATAGTTTAAATCCCTGGTCAAAACACCTGTGGGGGTGGACAGTCATGCCCGAGGGAATTCAACACAGGAGGGCACATGACAGGCTCTCTTAGCTACAAAGACTGGCCAAGAGAGCAGCGTCTTTTTCTTCAAGTTTTCATTTAAAGTCCAGCTAGTTAACATACAGTGTAATGTTAGTTTCAGGTGTACAATAGAGCAATTCGACACGTCCATACAACACCTGGTGATCATCACGATGTACTCCTTAAGCCCCACCACCTGTTTAGCCCACCCCCCACCCATCTCCCCTCCGG
Source organism: Mustela lutreola (assembly GCF_030435805.1). Taxonomy (NCBI): domain Eukaryota; kingdom Metazoa; phylum Chordata; class Mammalia; order Carnivora; family Mustelidae; genus Mustela; species Mustela lutreola. Next base: position 111,818,523 of record NC_081293.1, read on the forward strand.
TAACCATGGGTTTGTTCTCTCCGCAAAGAGTAAGAGAGGAAGGGAGAGCGCATGCCTGAGTGGAGGGAGGGGCAGAGGGAGAGAGAGAATCTCTAGCAGATTCCCCACTGGACACGGACCCCAAGGCGGGGCTCAGTCTCACGACCCTGATATCATATGACCTGAGCCAAAATCAAGAGTCGGATGCTTAAAGGGACCGGCAACAGAAGCCCAGTCGTACAGAACAGGCCAACACAGGTGGAAGGGAAGTGTACATTGCATGTCAAAAGTGCTGCCCCTGGTGGCCATTAGAATACCCAGCATGAGGCCCCAGAGCACTGGACCTTGAGTCTGTGGATGACTTTATCTTCTGGTAAAGTCTGTGGACTCTACCTTCTGGGACTGAGCCCCTGGCTTCTGGGCAAGGGAAACAGGAGAGCCCAGCCACTGAGTCCGAGGGAGAGCAATAAGGATGGTCCTCCCTGTGGTCCTTGACCTTGCTCAGAGGAATGAGGGGGAGGCTGCCAGCAGCATATGGTTGTGCTTCTAAAGCGAGAACAGCCTGCTCTCCCCGGAGGGCTCTAGAAAAGCTTTATAGAAGGTGGCAGCTACAGGAAAAGTGGAGAGGGGAGAACGGTGTCACACAGGAGGGAATGGCCGGAGTCACCCGAGTGCATGATGTGTCCAGACAGAGTGAGCAGAGCCTCGCTCTCCCGCAGGCCCGGCAGAAAGCAGTGTTGGGGCTAGACCATAAACCCGTTTTGCCCTGTCCCACGCTAAGAAACGTGGATCCCGTAAGTGAAAGGCAACCAGTGAGGATCTGTCAGCAAAGAACCCACAAGCCTAAATCTGTGTTCTCTGGTGAGGATGAGGAAGATTGGCTCAGAAGATGCAAGGATAAAATTTGGGCAACAGTGGGGTGCGTGGGTGGCTCAGTGGATCCAGGGAAAGTCTGACTCTGGTTCTGGGTTCAGAATCCTGAAATCTAGCCCCGCCCACCCCCCTGGGGGGCTGGGCTCCGTGCTCAGCCGGGAGTCTCCTTGGGATCCTCTCCCTCTGCCCCTCCCCCCAGCTCCTCCGTGTGCGTGCACACTCTTTAAATAAATTACTTAAATTAAAAAAAATATAGGCAACAGAACCTGTCAGAAGTGATGACAGCCCAACGAATACATTGAGATAAGGCTAAAGAAAGAAAAAGTGCAGAAAAACAGCTGACTTAGCAGCATTTGGGAGTTTTCCTTCATAATAATATCAGACCATTCTCGGGAAGAGTCACCTTCCAAAATTTTCGTCCGACCAAAAATGTAATGTTTCAAAATGTTTCTGCTTTGAGTGATTGAGGCAGACATAACTCTGTTTTGGTCATCAAGACCTGGCCACGAGATTAATTAAATTTGCTCTTTGTAAGCAAAATGAAACAGTCCAGTCAGTAATATTTAGCCTTCTTCCCCCAGCACCCCCACCTGCCTGCACCCTACTAGACAGGATCTTAAGAGTAAAGCAAGTGAAAGTTTCAACCTGCTGACTGACAATCCCGGGGCGGGGGTGGGGGTAAACAGTGGGATGCGGGGACTGTTCCAAATGGACAGGAACCTGAAGGAAGCCCGGTGAGGACGGAGCCTTTAAGTCCTCCCGTTGGTGATGCTCTGAGATCCGGTGTGAGCCCCGCAATCGCCCTCTTAAGACGACAGGACGGTGTCCCAGTGCCAGCAAGCCAAGGCCCAAGGGAAGTCACTAACAGTGCCACGGGCCATCAAACGCGTTTGTGCTGAGGGGGAAACCACAGAACTTTGGGGGAAGCAGAGGAAGACCATGTCCTTGTCCATCACCAGACCCCAGGCTGCGCTCAGAGAGTGTGATTTTATGTCTCAGGGCAATGGAAGGAACTTCAGCACAGCTGAGGTTCCCAGCTTGGACAAAAGACTGGATAAAGGTGCCATTAACTGAGAAGGTAGGAAGATGAGGAAGAGGGAGGGGTTGGAACAGCAGAAGACTTCAGCTGTGAAAGTCTTAGGTTTGAGGTGCTGGTGATTCACCCAGAGAGAGGTGTCAGTAGGCAGATGGGAGCATGGAACCAAAGCTCAGGAAGTAGGTGGGGTTGGAGATAAAGAAGGAGTTCGAGCCCTGAAGCCCTCTGAATGAATTTGCCAGAGGAATACACACTCAGACTGCTCAGGTGATAAAGCCCAGGGGAAACACCTACTTTTAAGGGGAAGGTAGGAGACAAGAATGTTTTGTTTTATCTCTTTGGTATGTAACAACATAAACAATGCTTAACGACTCACCGACACAGTCAAATCCAATTAAATAATGGAGCAACCAAGCTGATCACTCCCAACCTGGGAGGTACAGGATAGCGTTTCCAGAATTTTCATAGCAGAGCGTGTGCTACCCAAGTATCTGGGTAAAGGTAGAAAGAGATGATTTTCAAGGCTGGATGTGGAAAGACTGATCTTCTCTGCCATGTCCTCTGACAGATGTCAGTATAAGTCAGTGAAATGGGTTAGTTAATTTTGTCTTAATGTTGCATTTGTAGAGAGTAAGTTTACTACCCAAATTCTAGGAGCCAAAGTATTCCGCGGACTGTCTCACTCTTGTCTCGCTCTTTCCTCCTTCAGACACAGATTGTTTTCTCCAAAGCACCAGAAGCCTGGTATCTGAAGGCAAAGCTGAATGGGCAAGCAAAAGACTATACAAGTTAGTGAACAATAAAAACAGTTGTGTTTATCAACCACTCTTCTGCAGGGTGAGATTTACTTTGTATCACATTAGGATAGTAAGCAGGAATATGCTTACCGCAATGTGCCTACAGCTTTGCTGGGGAGGGACTTAGAGCTGACAATTCATTTCTCAAGAAAGCCTGCGCCCAGGTTGCTTCTTCAGGGGCACAGTGTGAGCCTCTGATTCTTGGAGTCTTCCTTCTTAATTTCCTGCTGCTGCAGTAGCTAAGGGGAAGCTGCAACATTAGTTACAGATTTGGTAAGAAAGTTGCAGTTTTTTGTTGTAACCCTGATTCAACTCCTCCCAGCCTTGGCTTTCAGAAGTCTGGCATATAAATGAAGAATGTTTGCTGCAAAATAGAGCTGTTTGTATACAAGGTGTGTGTGTGTGTGTGTGTGTCTGTGCGCGCGCATGCACTTGCGCTGGCACGCGCACATGGCAAGTCAAAACCCAAGGCAAGTAACTTCACGCATCACCTTTTATGGCAGGTTTGGGAACATTTCTCATCTTTTCTTTCCCCTCCCTGTAGGTGCCTCCGGGGGAGAGGTTTTCTGCTTAAATTGACTCTCACTTTCAGGTGTGCCTTTACATGCCCTGTTTGCAGCCTGCGCCTCTCAACACAGCCTTGCAAGTCCCGGTGAGTCTTCTCTTCTCTCTCCCTGACATGTTGGCAGTTTGGGGATTAAGTGAAGGTATCAGCAAATTCAGGATTTTTTGTGTATGAGGGGAGCTAGCGTAGAGAGTAGTATATCAGAGCATGGAGTGCACTTATTACCTTCACAGAATGATAATCAGATAACATGTATACACAAGACATGTACACACAGTACAAAATCCAATGGGAAAAATGGGTGCTTAGCGGCGAGTGGGGTGCAGCCAATGCCTTGAGCTTTTCTGTTCTTTAAAGAAAGCTTCGAATGATGCAATGTTCAGCTGCACAATTTAAATTGTGTATTAGGTGAATAGTTATTTTTACCATGGCGCTATAACTTGGGACAGTTGGGAAAACATTCCAATTGTGTAGAACTAACCATATCTTCAAAATGCATTGTTAATATCTTAGGTATGTACAAGTAGTCAGTTTTGAGGAATGTATGGTGTATGCTGTAATTTAAGGGAAAGAGAGCTTTATAGCTTCATGTTCTGCATTCCTCACTGCAACACAATTTAAGGCAGTACAGTCGAAATATCTAATGATTCCTGATGTAATGTTGGAGGGAAAAAATGTGTTACACAGATAAGGGAAAGATTTCTATGAGAACTGTCATTTTCAAATGTGTAAAATAACCCATTTAAAATGTGTGCTGGAAAAAGAATTAAGGGCTAGTACAAATATGTGGATTATAATTGTCCCGTGTTAAAAATTACTGTGCAGTTTGCAGAAGGAAACCTGTAGAAAGGGTGTTTCCCACTCACTCTTTGCACCGGTGGGTCTGCCTAGGGCAGTGTTTGGACACTCCTGGGCAGCTTGACATTAAATGCCCCTGGTGTCCCCATCTGTTGCCTCCACATCGTTTTGACAAAAAAAAAAAGAAGAAACTCTTTGACAAGCTGCCACCTTGAGCACGGCTTTCCAGTACAGGCAGATGAGATCATGGTAATTGTTAGTAAATTAAAATAGATTAGTAATGCTGAGAAATTAGTTATTGTCAATTTCATGTACTTCACCGTTTATTGCGACGTTTACCGTTTACTGTATTTGGGACCAGGGTCCTCTAGCGGCATTCACTAAACCCTCACCAAAATGCATCCAGTGCCTTTGTAAATATATTTACATGCTCTTTCTGCAAATAAGGGGTGATATATATTTTTCTTCATTCCAATTACTTTTACAAATACCGCTTAAACTCACCAGTGACTTTAGCACGAAGGAAATTGCATGTGGCCTTTGGGAAGCTTCGCAAAGGTCAGGTCTGGTACAGCAAGCAGAAAAGCAGCACCAATGACGCAGAAAGCCTGTTGAAGGAAGGTATGGGGAACATGACCACCACGCCCGAAAATGTGCTCTGTACCGCCGTGTATTTCACAGTGACTGGGTGATTTTCAGAAATCAGACTTTGTGAAAGTTAATAGACTCTATAACATTCATCTAGCTTGGGACTTAGATTATCTCAAATGGGAAACAGAAAACTGGGAGCAGGACCAGACCTATGAAGCTTATGGAAATGAAGGGTGTGGTGACAAGAGCCTGACTAAAAACACTATTGATATTTGGAGCCGGCTAATCCGTCCTTAGGGGGATGGGGCTGCTCTGTGCACTGTAGAACTCTCCAGCCTTGTCCCTGGCCTCCGTCCACTAGATGTCAGTAGCTACCTCTGCCCAGTGTGGCAGTCACACATGTCCTCAGACCTTGTGTTCTCCGGTGGGCCAAAGGATCCTGAGAACTCGCTGTGCACAGGAGAAGCAGGAAAGCTGACCTGGGCCTCAGCCTTTCCAGCGTAATCGCAGGGATCAGCCATAATCCACCTTCGATGAGCAGGAGGGAGTTTCTATTTCAGGAGGTAGGATGGAATGAGGGAAGATAGAAGGAATGAATCGGTTAACAGGATGCCAGGAACCCATTGCAAAGTGACACCGAGAAATAAGAAAATGGGCGATGATTGAAGTCCCTTTGGCACATTTTGTTGGACATTTCAGGGAGAATATTTTTAGTAGCCTAAATTCATCAGAATTAACTCTCCTCTTCGTAACCTGGGCCTCAGGGGTTTCAGAGATAGCTGGGTTAAAGGATTTAAAACCCCAATGTTGGCCTTCCTTTGGGACCACTCCCACTACTCCCCTGGAGGAAAGGAAGCCTGGGACCCCAGCCCATTTTCTACCCAACATGCCAGTGGGCCCTGTAGATCCCCACATGTGGAGGTTTCCACCCCAGGCCAGTTCTTTTGACCTGAAAAGTTATAAATCCTCCACAGGATGTGATTCAGGATTGTTTCCCTAAGCAAAGTTCTAGATCAATTCTAAATGGAGACAAGGACTGGGAATGGCTGAGCTCCTTTAGAGTTTCTTCCAGCTGTGATATGAAAACAAAATTGGGAGTGTGGATCGTGGTTACATCTGTAGCCCCAAGTAGATCTCCCAAGTGCCTCTTGTTACAGGATTTAAACCTCTAGATTCACACTGGGACTCTGGAAAGCAAAGACCTATGGAAACATGGAGAACGTCAGAAACTAGAAGCCACAGAATATTAGGTGAAGGGGGAAGAGGCAGAGAAAGGGCCTCATCAGGGAACACCCAGGACTGGCACTGGTCATGGGGATCGTGAAAACAAGGCCAAAGCAGCCCCAGCAGGGATGGGCCCCGCCCAGGGCACAGTCAAGGCCTTCAAGTCAGGACAGATGAGGGGAAGTTCGTAAGAGAGAGACAGTAATAAAAATCAAGCTGCAAGTCTACATATGCAGTTGGCATATGTGTTGGCAAATACATTTGGTATTTTTCTCCATACCTCTGGGGACAAGAAGATGATAGTTGGCTTTCAAGTGCTTACAGTCTATGAGGAACATTTAGATGAGGTCATAACATTTGTTTAAGAAACAGAGTGTTTTTCTACGATTATGCACTTATCCCAAAGAAATGAAAAGACGTACATTCATATAAAAACTTGTCAATAAATGTTCATAACAGCATTCTTCATAACAGCCAAAAAGTAGAGAAAAACATCCATGAACTGATGAATGGCTAAACAAAGTGGTATATCCATATAATGGAATATTATTTAGCAATAAAAAGGGATTGCTGTGCAGATAGCAGCTACAATGTGGGTGAACCTTGAAAATATTCTGCTCACTAGAAGCCAGTCACAAAAGACCATATGTTGCATGATTTCATTTACATGAAGTATCCAGAACAGGCAAATCCACAGAGAGAGCAAATAGAATAATGGTTTCCAGGGGCTTTAGGAAGAGGCAGATGGCAGGGCGGGGAGGGGGTGGTTAATGCCAAGAGTATGGGATTTCTTACCGGGGTCAGGAAAATGTTCTCAAGTTGGCGAGTGGTGATGGCTACACAACTCTGAAAAACTAAAAGCCACTGTAAGGGTGAATTTTATGATACATGAATCATCTTAGTCAAGACGTTACCAAAAACTAAAGAGCAGAATATACTTTATGCCTTAAAAGAGGTCATAAGTTCTGTGGAGATGAGGGTACCCCCACTCAGAGAGACCTCATATAGGAGGGAAAGAAAGAGAACTCTTGTTTTTTTCTGTTTTCTCCCTGGAAGCTCATTAATAATATAAAAATCTGCTAGTCGAATGGGAAGAACCACTTTGGGATATAGAGAACCAGAAAAAGAAGGCCTTCATGGAGCAAGCTTTGAGAAGAGCAGGCACATTCGGATGGGAACGTCTAGCTGAGGCAGAGCTCAGTGAAGGGTGCCCACTCTGTCTCCCCAGTACCACAGCCTGGACCTGCAGTGCCTTAAGTGGGGGACTTGCCCCCCGGCCAGGCAGATAGTGGGGAATGCACACAGCACAAATTAGGTTCTCGTGCAGTGTTACAGCTGTTCCCAGGAGCAGCAGCAGCTCTGGTCTTCAGCCTTTCGACCCAGGAGTTACTGATGAGCAGTGGTTCTCAAACTTGGGCATACCTCAGCCTCCTCTGGAGGGCTTTGTAAAAGCCTACAGTGCTGGGCCCCATCCCTAGACTTTCTGAATCGGTGGGTCTGTGCCGGGGCCTGATCATTTGCAGGTGACGCTGATGCCACTGATCCAGGAGGGTGACCGACATTGGAGAATTTGCCCAGACCAAAGGGCATCCCAAGGACACTGGGATGAACTGGTCCCGTTGTTAAAGCCACGGGCCACGCATCGAGAACAACTGTTTAAGGAGAGGAGATCAAATTTAGATTGGGAAGCATGAAAGAGGGATCAAGGATGACCTTCCACATTCTGGTCTAAGCAAGCTGGGTCACGGTAACCCTCAGCGGCTCCCACACTTTCCTACTTATTGGAATGACCTAGAATGTGGACACGTTGACAGCTGGGTCCCACTCCAGCCATCCCGACTGAGCATCCATAGCTTAAAAATCTCCCCGGGTATATACAATGGAATATTACTCAGCCTTAGAAAGGAAGGAAAATCTGACATGTGCCACAACACGGGTGAACACTGGAAGTGGTATACTAAGTGAAATGAGCCAGTCACAAAAAGACAGACACCGTGTACTTGTCCCTGTATGAGGTACTTGGAGTAGTCAGATCATGGTGGCAGAAACCAGATCGGTGGTTGCCAGGGGCTGCAGGACAGGAGAGTGACGAGCTCTTTCACAGGTCCAGAGTTTCTGTTTTGCTAGATGGAGAGAGTTCTGGGGATTGGCTTGCCCAACAACGGGAATGTATTTAACCACTTTCCAAATGATTAAGATGGTAGATTTTAAGTTATGCGTACTGTATCAGAAAATAAATTAGTCTTTTTAAAAAGAAGTGATGAAAAAATAATCTTCCTGGGGGTGTCTGAGCTGCCACGGCCAGGGCTGTGGAGGTGGTCAGCCGGCAGGGGAACTGGCGATAAGCCTAGGAATTCTGCACCGAGGAGCTGGTGATATGTGTTGAGCAATTATGAGTAAGGGAATTGTACCTATTTTAGTCTAGTTTAGGTGCCCCTTCCAGTTCTCTCTCCTTTGGGGCAGGTTGGGCTGGAATCCGGCAGATGAGTGCTGCAAAGTTCACTTGCTTGTATCATGATCTTTGCTGCTGCTTAAAGATACGTAGGAAACTGACAAAATTCCCAGGAGTTCATTTGCATCACAGATGTGTGATGAACGGTGATACTGAGAAAGATTTGTCCCCCCCCAAGTGCTCTGCCAAAGGCATCCCTTGCTTTTCTTTTTTCCTTTTCTTTTTTAAAATTTAAATTCAATTAATTAACTTATAACATATTATTCATTTCAGGGGTCCAGGTCTGGGATTCATCAGTCTTATGTAACACCCAGAGCTCATTACAACACATAGCATCCCCACCTTATCAATCAATAACCCCATCCCCACCCCCTCCCCTCCAGCAACCCTCCGTTTGTTTCCTGTGATTAAGAATCTTTTATGGAGGGCACCTGGATGGCTCAGTGGGTTAAGCCTCTGCCTTCAGCTCAGGTCATGATCTCAGGGTCCTGGATCAAGCCCCGCATCGGGCTCTTTGCTCAGTGGGAAGCCTTCTTCCTCCCCTCTCTCTCTCTCTGCCTGCCTCTCTGCCTACTTGTGATCAATCTTTCTGTCAAATAAATAAATGAAATCTTAAAAAAAAAAAAAAAAAGCATCTCTTACGGTTGTATCTCCAAAGGCATTCCCTTCACACAAGCTTTTTGCTCCTGCGGTCAACCCAACAGGTCTTCTCCTTCCTCTCTAAACCTGGGTGGTTAGAATTGTGCCCTCCGCATCCCTCCCACCTTCCCAGGGGAGGGAGACTTTAGCCCAGGGTCTGTAACTGGGAACAGTGTTTCAGTTTGGAATCTGCACCATGAGTGGATTCCCCCCTGGAGAGAAGCAGGGACGCTTGGGTATTTCCTGCGTAATTTCCAAGGCTTTCAGCAACCCCGAGCCTGGGTCATTTCAAGCCCTGAACTGTAGGCTCTTCACACGCATCATGATCTCGCCGAGCTTAATTTCTCTGGTTATGGAGAAGAAAACCTGCACACTTCACTTGTGCTGCCCATTCTTGTTGGAAGGATAACCACGTTGTTAATCGTCCTGCATCTGACAGAATGAAGCGCGGCCTTGGGTTCTGAATCCACGACAATGTCAGGGCGGAGGACTTCACAGTATCAAGAGTGAAGCTGAGGGAGGAGCCCAAGCCACACGCCCTGACTGGGGAAAAGGCGACAAGAAGGCGTGCCACCCAGGAAAAGCACTCGGGTTTTTCCATACAGAAGGGATCTCCTGAAGGCTCCATTCGGGATTCCTCTGGAGGTCTTGACAAGGTTTTGTACGCAGGGAGCCATCCAGAATCGCAGGCTTGTATGAGGGATAGGACCCATCTTCAGCTGGAGATGCTGCGGAGGGCAGTGCTTCCCAGTGACTCATCTCAGGACATCGGGAGGTCCAAGGGAAGCCCAGGCTGGGGGAAGAGCTTGGGTCACAGAAGGGAATTCCCCTAAAATCAGGCATTTAAACAAAAGACTTCATAAGGAGGCTGGCACTTGAGTGTAGGAGGGTGGCATTCAAGGCAAAGCGAAGAGTGAGAGAGGAGGGTTCGGAGAGCGGAAAGCCCGGCACATCAGGTTAGCGGGACCCAGAGCGTGGGTGGGGAGGAACACAAAGAATTCGCTAGGAAAAGCCTCAAAAGATGGAAGCACAAAATTAATTCTCGCCTGTAAATACATGGAAAAGCATTTTTATACTCACTGCTATCTAAATAGAAACATTAAAACAATGACAATGAGGTAGAATTTTTTGCTCTTTAAATGGACAGATCTTTAATTTTGGGAAGGTCACAAGTGAGCAGCTGTTCTCATGGGCTGTCGGTGAGAGAGTGCACTGGGACGAAATGTCCACACGGCACGTTGGCAGTATCAGCTTTATACACACACGTGCTACATACATGTAGTATGTATGTATGCACGCGTGTATGTACTCTTGACTTACACATGTATATGTTTGTGTGCACACGGACACCCAAAGGACACATGCTCTTTGATCCACTCCTCCCACTCCACTTAATATATCCTGGGGAAAATTCAGGATGTGAAGAAAGATTTAGCAAAAACACCTACAACAGGAAAACACTAGAAACAAAGCACACATCGACCAAGAGGAGATTCGTTAAATTCTGGTTCCTGCTTCAGAGGAATACTCTCCAGTAATTTAAAAATACTGGTGCAAGAGAGCATTTTACCTTCTCTCCTCCCAACCCCGCCAGGCTGGTATTTGCCCATTTCTATCAGGCTTCCCCACAAAGTGACTTGGGGGCGCCCTCCATCCAGAGGGACATAGCTGAATCTGCAAACGGGGATACAGATTTGGTCTATGGAAGCCCCCAGGTAATCCTGTTGTCCCTCACTAGGCTGAAAAATTACTGATGTAAAATTATATTTGCTGTCACAGAGAGATGTCTGGGATGCGTTGATTGAAACAAGCATACAGTATGTTATTTTTTAAAAATTCTTATGTGAAAGGGAAGCACTATGGAAAAACACATAGCAAGATATTAACCGTTGTCTCTGGGTGGTAGTACTTCGGATAATAATTCCTTCACTTTGCCTGTCTGATTTTTCTACTTTTTCAAGAATGAGTATATCTTGATTGCATAATTTAAAAAAAATTTTTCTAAACAATAAAAGGGCAAAATTAGGTTAAAATAAAAATATACAAAGGAAATCATATTTGTTTCATATTAGCTCCTACAAACTATTGTATTCTTTGAATTCAAGAAAATAGAAAATAAATATTGGGTAAAAATTACTCCTACTTTTTAAGAAATTGGACAATGTAGATATTTTGTGCCCCTAAAGAATTGTCAAATTTTCAAATCATTCAAAATTGATGGCAATTATTGATTCTGTCAGTGACTGGCTTTAACCTCTTTTCCTTTTTTTTTTTTTTAACCTAGCAAAACTGAATTTAATCGGCGCCTGACAAAAGAATGCAATTTCAACTGGTCTTTTTTTTGCACCTTGGTGAGTATTAGTGGTCAAAATCCATTTTCTACTTTTACTAAATTGTTCTGAAATATTTAGTAAAGATTTTTAAAAACATATCCACCTCTTTTTTTCTGTTCTTTTTGCTCTCATGGTTCTTCTGTTGCATGACTGCCACCAGTAACTAGAAAATTCCACTCTAACCTGTTACTCACACATAGCTATTTCAACAAACTTTAATGGAATATTACTATCAGCAGATAAGTAAGATACTGAGGAAAGTAAAAATACTTTAGATTCTTTACAAGTAGAATGCATTTTAATTTTTAAATAGAGGCCCATTTGAATGTAGCACTTGTACCAGTAATGAGGTCTTGTGAAGAATTCACAGGCAAAATTCCCTCTTCTGAGTAAGCAGCAGCAGCTTTCCACTGAAGGGCCAAATCCTCCACGCCTCTGCCATCTTTAATAAACTGAGAATAATTTACATTGGTCATAGAGAGGATGTTTCCAACAATTACGCTCTTTGATCCTGACTTTTCTGTAACAGCTTTGCTTCTAGTTACTAAGCGCTAACTAAATTGCTTAGAATCTTCTCTTCAAAGATTCATGCTGAATTTCTTCATGGCAGCAACGAAGAATCTCATGTTTCAATGTTGCTATTCCCAAAACCCCGAGGCAATCTCCCAGTTAGATTTGCTGGTGGTAGAGGAAAGAAGAACAGCTCGAAGAAGGAAATGCTCATGGGTTCTCTGTTGGAAATTCTCTGCCTTGGGGAGATGAGCCACAAATTGCTGGGAGCAGAGACTTACACTGCCTCTCCCCCAGGACAATGAAATTTAGGTCTGGCCTCAGACGGTCAGAAAAGAGCTGTTTTCCTCTACATCTGCCTCGGGTGCTCTTTTTTGGGACTAAACTCGTGTGCAAAATCAGAAGCAAGTATTGAGGATCGCTGAACCTCCGTATAGGATGGCTTCCCCACAACTTGCCAAAATCCTAAACCACAGCACGGTTGCTCAGAGACCCCTTCTCCATCAGGAGACCTTTCTCTAGGATGAAAGATTTTCAAAACCAAATTAGCTCAGGCAGAAAAGGACCCCGTGGTGCGTGGCTGGCTCAGTTGTGGGGAACGTGCTGCTCTTGATTTTGGGGTTATAAGTTTGAGCCCCACATTGGGTGCAGAAATTACTTTAAAAAAAAGTCTTGAGGGGGCTCCTGGGTATCTCCGTGGGTTAAAGCCTCTGCCTTCAGCTCAGATCATGAGCTGAGGATCCTAGGATCCAGGATCCCCGGATCGAGCCCCACATTGGGCTCTCTGGTTGGCAGGGAGCCTATTTCCTTCTCTCTCTCTCTGCCTGCCTCTCTGCCTAATTGTGATCTCTGTCTGTCAAATAAATAAATAAAATCTTAAAAAAAAAAATCTTGAGAAAGAAAAGACCTCACTACAGTAGTTCCTGGGTTTCCAACTATAAGCTTACCCTGATCTAACCCAAATCTCTAGGGTTGCCTGTAGTCAAACTACGAACCTTATCATCAGCTTGGGCATTTTCTGGTTTGTAGTTCAACCATAGGCATTTCTATAAGAACTGGAGCCTGTTAAAGCACTTAGTCTTGCCTTCTGACTAAGGAAGATTCAGAGAAAGAATCCTAATATGCACATTGACCAGGTTTTAGGAACTAGAAAAAAGTACAGAACTTACCTAACACACATTCTTTGTAAATTTTCTTACCCAAAATGGGACGCCTGGGTGGCTCAGTTGGTTAAGCAGCTGCCTTCAGCTCAGGTCATGATCCCAGCGTCCTGGGATCAAGTCCCACATCGGGCTCCTTGCTCCGCAGGGAGCCTGCTTCTCCCTCTGACTCTGCCTGCCATTCTGTCTGCCTGTGCTCGCTCTCGCTTGCTCTCTGACAAATAAATAAATAAAATCCTTAAAAAAAAAAAAAATTTTCTTACCCAAAGTAAGTAATGTGTGTGTGTATATTTACAGCCTTTAAACTCCAACGTGAGCTCTAAAGTATATGAAAACATCCCACTTGTTTAAGAAAATGAGAACAACATACAAAATGAGAGACATATAATAACTGTTATTTCTACAAAATGATGCTTTATGGAGCTGTGTATTTTCTTTAAATGACCAGGTCTCCTCAAAGTTCATATTTAACCAGACCCTATCTTCAAAATGCATGTTGTTTTGAGGAATGCATTGATTCTCTAAAGACATAAGGATCTTTATTCTCTGAATCAATTCCAACCTGTTGCTAATGGGATAATCTGGCAGTTGAAAATTTCAACTCAGGAAGGGTATTGCTAAGGCTCTCTCTGTTCAGGCATGAAGCTTTAACTGCTTATGCTGCTAGCTACTTTTTGCCAAGTATTTGAGGCCGGAAATTCATATTCGCATTTAGACTATTACAAGAATAATAGTTCAATTTCCCTAAGTCCTGGGATACTTTTATTTCTGAAAAGTACACATCTGATCAAAACAAGTTAGGCCAAGTCAAGTTATAAAAACATGTTAAACCTCTAAGGCAGCAATTCCAATAAAAGAATTCAGGACGGAACTTGTCTAGAAGAATAAATCCCTGGAAGGGAAGTCTTAGCTAATCCACACATAACAGCATTAGCAGAGATTTTTAAATCTGACCTTGTCTTTAAAAGCCTCTATCTTTGGGAGTCCAAACTTCTGATTGGTAATTTATCCTACAGATAAAAGGAGATCTGGGTTTGGATTATTGGGTGAATAAAAAGAAAAAAAATCCATGTTAACCAACCTGGGATCATTTATTATACAATGAAACAAAAGTATGCAACGGTGCTAACTTTTTGCACGTATCTATCTTCAAGAAGGAGAAAGCACTGTTGTGTCTTTGCTTTGGAATCAGAGTAATCTTTGCAATGAAAGTGAAGACAGAAAATGCCTTGTCCAAAGGGGGATCTGGTAACCTGCATGGAAGGAGACATTATGTGTCATATTCTTAGCTATAGAACTGTGATCTGTGTATTAATGTCTGATAATAATCACAAAATGACCAGATGAAAAGAATAGTTTATATGGGAAATGTGGACCTAAGAGAAAGAAAACACTACTTTTCAATAGCCTCTATTTTCGGTGGAAAAGAAACCCCTGCAATGGATTTTGCAATGCAAAACAAGACCATAAAAAAATTCTTATTGTTTTACAGTTGAGAAAGCTGGAGAGAAACCAAGCTTATTGCACAGTATGGGAATGATTTTCCATTTTATGCCCATCCCTCTCCTGTCTGCTGGAATCAGGGCTTGACATAAATCTCTGTGTCTCAAGGGAAAAGTATAGAAGAGCAGTTAGAATAGGCTGTGTATGTGCATATTATTGTAGAGTGTACAGTTTACTTGATTTACCGTCCAGAGGCTGATGGGGTGATTTTGAAGGGGCAGAGGATTCTGTGGGCTTTTGTACTTTTTATTTTGAGATTATTACCGGTTCTCATGCAGTTGTATGAAATAATAGAGAGAGAGCCTTATGCCTTTCACCTAATTTCCCACAATGGTAACCCCCCCATCCCACCCCCCCACGCTCCCCCCCCCCATGAAGAAATTGACAATGAAATTTACAGTGTTATAGTCAGGTGACCTTATTCAGATTGTATCAGTTTTACCCCCACTCATGTGTGTGTATTAAATTCTGTGCAGTTTTATTTGCATGACGATCACTGAAGATTCTGAACAGCTCCATTACCCTCAAGGAGCCCTAGTATGACCCTTTTCTGTCCACACCCTCCTCCCTACCTCCCTAATCCCTGATAACCACAAATCTGTTCTCCCTCTCTATAATTCTGTCTTTCAAGAAAGGGAGCCGTGCAGTGCATAACCTTTTAATTGGTTTTTTTCATTCAGTGTAATTTGCAAAATTTTCATTTTGATGAGGTCCAATTTATCGATTTTTCCTTGGACAGATTGTGCTCTTGTTGTCAATCCTAAAAATCTTCACCTAGTTCTAAATCTCAAAGACTTTCTCCCATGTGTTATAGTTTTATAGCTTTACAGTTTTATATGGTACACTGAAGTCCAGGCCCATTTTGTGTTAATATTTGTATAAGATGCAAGGTATTGGTTACAGTTCATTTCCTTACCTGTGGGTGTCCTGCTCCTCCAGCCCTGTTTATTGAAAGGCTAGCCTTCCTCCTTTGAACTGCCTTGGTGCCTCAAAAATCAGTTGGGCATTTTTGCGTGGGTCTGGAACTCCATCTCTCACAATATCCCAAAGGGGCATGGTTTGTTCCATGGTGAGTCCAAACCCAGCAATCCAGATTATAAAGGAGGTCAGTTGAGTTTACCTGTTTTAAGAGAAAGTTGTTTCCCAAGGATTTCTTAAATTCTCTGAATGACTTTGTACAGGTTGGAACAATAAGTATAAGAGGCTAGATTAAGATTTTCCTTCCTGGTATCTATGCACATTATTGTCATAATTATATTGACATTATATTGTCATAATGTGCATAACTAGAAATTATAAAATTTCTAGTACGTACAGGCTGTCTCAAGGTAGGTTTCCTCCATGCAGAGCCTGAGACAGGGATTTATGTGTCAGTGATTTAGTGAGGGAAGACTCTGAGGAGTAAGAGTGAGGAGGTGGGAGCAGGACATGGTTCCAGTGGGAGTGGGGCTTCAACCTCCTCCATGAAAAGTTCTGAGCACAAACCGCACCACGGAGTTGCCCCCAGCCGGAGCTAGTGGTGCCAGCCTTATGAATTGTGTCCATCGGTCACTGTCTACGGGCTGGCCCAGGTGGAGTCATGAACACAGATGGTAAACCTGGCAGGCTAAGAGATTTCCATTAGGCCAAGGGCACAACAGCATCAATTTTTATTTTAAAAATAAATAGGACTCTTAACTTTCCAACTTAACCGGTTGCTTCTTTAAGCCCTTTGCTACCCTTAGACTGCCTTGTATGCAATGTGTCTGTTGTGTTCAAGGGTTGTTCAGTTACACGAAAGCCCACGATGAACGCAAAAGGGGCTCCTGTCACCCCACCACCGGTGATCTCCTGGTGGGTCGCAGTGCACAGCTCACGGCTTCTTCTACCTGCGGACTGGACGGAGCCCAGAAATACTGCATCCTCAGCTACCTCGAGGTGGGTGGGACCTGGTTTATTTGTGAGGATATTATTCTGTGGATGACATGGGTTTTTCCAAGTGTATCAGGGATGGGAGCAGCCCGGCAACATGAAAGAAGGACACATCACCCTTTCCTGGACATCAGAGGCACAGGCAAAACGATTCCAAGTCCAGGAGCCCTGGACTGATCAGGAAATAGGGAAGATCTGCTTCTTCTCTTTCCTTTTACCTTTGGGATTAGACAGAAAAGGCTCCTTGGTTCAGTCTTTGAAGGCAATTACGATACAATGTACTGTTCTTTGTAGCTGCATTAGTGACTCCTGGAGAGTAAATTTAGTTGATGGATCAGTGAAGAGCAAAGATTCCTCAGAGTCTCAAGGCCATTAGGCTGAATGTGAGTTCTCATTGTCCTGCCTCAGGGATGGGGGTGGTTGTAAGGATATCAAATTGATGGTATGCCAGCCTTGCAATGCCACTTGGAAATTGTCTTGTCTAAAGGCCAAAAGATTCCAATATGAACATATTTTCATGCCTTTTTCGCCCCTCAAAGACAAGTTTTATAAAAGGACCAGCTGCTTCATGGTCGTTTCCTTCTCCATGCTCTGGAAGGAGTTCGAGCATCCAAGGTCATCTGAGTATCCTACCTGCCGAGTAGCCTGGGGCCATCACGTCAACCCTCTATTTAAGATGATGTGCAGGAAGGAAGTTGGACATAAGCCTAATGTTAGTGGCCCAGGCTTTTCCATGTATTGTTCATTGAAAGCAACTCCTGGAGGTCTCTGGGAAATGCTTTGTATTCTAATTGGTTTCTAGTAAAAGAGGATGATTATAAATAAGTAGAGACAATACCTGAGTGCTTAGCGCTGTTCTAAGTTTGGGAGGGACATGTGTCAGAAAGCAGAGTTTCTACATGTGCAAGGAAATGACACAATAGAAGTTTTGTTCAACTCTAGGCCAGGTGGGATGGATGGCCCTTCCAGTGACTTCACTAATTCCAGGCCCTCTGGCCAAAGAAGTGGTACTCAACTCTAGTATTAGAAACGCTCCATCTCTGACATCACCCATCTTGTTCTCCAACCACTGGCATTTTGCTGACTGTTGCCATAGCCAACTCATGACATACTCTGAAAATAATTAGGTTGTGGTACTCCTATCTTTCAAAGTCACACCACCAAAAGTAGAAGTAAATCAGACTTCAAGGTTTCTTTTGTCTCAAGAATGCCAGACATCTTAAAATCTTAGAGCTGGGAAAAAAAATCTCAGGATGTCTTCAGGTCAACCAAGTGTTCTGGATAGGGCTACAAAGATGACCTTCTTAAACATTTGTGCAACACAGAAGGTGGTTCTTATCCCCGTCAATTATCTAACAAATTATTACCAAGCAAAACATTTTTCTTGGAAGCTTCAAGTCAACATTGATGCACAGTGTTACCCAGGTTGGGACTCCCCCTTTTGGTTAACTGCAACTAAGCAGCCCATGTAGCCAGTCCATCAAAGACTAGGTTTCTAAAAATATTTACAGAATAAGCTCCCAAATTAAACATTTTCCCCCAGTTATTTCCGTAGTATTATTGGAAATCTTTTGAAGTCTTAATATCTTTTGATGGAATCATAGGGTTTCTGCTGCTCTTTCAGAACTGGTCTGGGGCAAGATCCCCCATACGCAGAGTAGGTCTCATTTCCATTGCTCCTTAATTTCCAAAAGGCATTTAGGTGTTTCTTGTAAGTATAAGGCTTGTAATGGTCAGTTATTCTAAAGAGATTATATGGCTCTCTTGAAAGGCTGGTTTACTTTGACAGATGTAAAATAGCTAAAATAGTCATCAAAATCACCATGCATTTGGTCAACAAGTTTTATTGAGCATCTCCTATGTGCCAGACACTGTTCTGGGTAAGGAGGATACAACCTTATATAAAACAAAGTCCTTGCCTTCATTCAACTTAAATTCTAATGATGGAGACAGACAATAATCCAACAACTATCTAATCAGTATCAAGTAATGATAAGGGCTTGGGAAATATCACAAAGCAGAGGAAGAAACAAACAGCGGCAGAGGCCCTAAGGGTAGGGAGATGGTGGTATTTTAGGCAGACATCTCTCTGAGATGAGGGCAGTTAAACAGAGCCCCCAAAGAAGGGAAGGAGCGAGAGATGCGACTATTTGAGGGCTGGAGAAGAGGCGAGCTGAGAGCAGCTTGTGTCAAGACTGGAGGGCAGTTAAGTTCCTGGTGAACTCAAGGAAGATCAAGGAGAGAGTATAGGTAGAGTTGAGTGAATCTAGGGACAACTCGATTTTTAAATGTGGCTAATAGATGCATTAAATTGGGCAAACTCGAAGGCCAGTATTGACTGTTGTAATCTTTGGAAGTCCATCCCAAGTTAAGGAGTTCCAGTTCACTAGTAAGACCTTCTAGTCTGCAAGACAAGGGGACAGGCCTCCCTATTACAAGTTCAGTGAGAGTCTTTTACAAAATCCACATGATTTTACAAAACCCATGATGTAGAGGTTTTGGTGACCGCAAGTTTTTCTGCCAAAAACCATGTCTGAGAGAGAAAGGAGCATGGTTGCTGAAAACCTGGTGGCCAAGTGTTCCATTAATTTCTTGCCACATAGTCTTTTTCTAACTAAAGAAAGTAATCCGTACTCAAAGACGGTATCCTATTTCTCTATAGTTTAACGTAACCTCCAGGTCATCCACCTCTTCTGTAGGACAAAAATTAGCAAATTTGTGAAAGACAAATTTATGTGGAACTACGAATTTATATTTTTACCTCAAATATATCAATCTATAAAATTTCTGGGTCATATTTTTATTGCATCGGTCATTGTTGTTAAGTACCTATTGATGGAAACATTGATGTCTTGTTATTTCCTTTGCTCTTTATTTTTAGTCATATTGAAAGACAAATATAGCAAGTACAGCTTGTTTTTAAATTCAGATCAACAATAAGTCATTATGACTCTTTATTTGTGATCTAAATGATGGTCTTTTCCAGGGGGAGCAAAAATGTTTCATCTGCGACTCGAGATTTCCGTACGACCCCGACGCCCCCTCCCTCAGCCACACCATTGAGAACGTAATTACCAGTTTTGAACCGGAGACAGGAAGGAAATGGTGGCAATCTGAGAACGGTACGACGGAGTTCCTTTGCAGCTTTTCATTTCTCTGTATTTTTAATAAGATGTCTTTTGCGCTCTATGATCAGAACAATTTCACAGCCAGGAGCCCTGTTGGAATGGAACCGTCTCTACGGAGAGTGGAAGACCGCAAGACCGCGTGTAAGAACAGATGGGATTTTCATTTCAGGAAAAGGTTATTTTCCTCCAGAGAACTCAATGTATTTTAAGCATCTAAGTCCGAGTGCTTCACTCTTTCCATGTGCGGGAAGAAATTACCTGTGCATCCTTTTGTTCCTTGTGGAAAAACAAAACAGAACAAAACAGGACACTTGCAAGGTGCCGGTAAATGCAGGCTAATATAAAACACGCTGGTGTACTTGGAATTAAGGTTGCCCCGGGGGGAAATCTGAGAGTTAGCACCGCGTACATTTTCCTTCTGCAGCACATGCAGGGGAGAGAGAAAAAGAACATTTCATTTCTTGCTGGGAGCCAAATATTTTCATATAAAAGTTGAATTGAAAGGATAGTTGGTACTAACTGAAGGTCTTTCCTTTCCTGGATCGGTGCCCTTCCAGGTTCGTGAACGATTGTGGTAGTTAGGCTTCTGTCGGCCCTCACTGTCTCCACTTCCGAGGTGCCCCGATCAGGACTGGACAGGGATTCCTCACGTCCCACCCAGCCTTGGGCCTTACGTGCTGGAGTGGATGTAGGCCGGCTCCCTCATGCCTGGCTCCTCTTAACCCATCTGGGACCCTCAGCCCACAAATAATTCCACTTGCCACATCTCTATACGTTGTACAGGGGCCACAGTCCCCCATCCTCTTCCGACGCCCAAGCATATTTCTCACAGTGGATCTTGGGCCGTTGGGGATCATGGGAATAATCATACTGTGTAGGATGATAATATATAGGGCAAACATAATATGGGGCTCTTATTCTATACTGTCCATCGGGCAAGCAGGGGATTAGTGTCAACTAAAATGCCAGCTCATTTGGAATCCCAGTTACTCATCTCTAGCTGAGCTCTCCTTAGTGCATGGGCTGGCTTTGCCACAGCCGCCTGCCTTCACTGATGCCGTTTTTGCTGAACAGCTGTTTTTTGTTGTTGTTGTTCTTGAGAGAGAGAGAGAGAGAGAGAGAGAGAGAGCGCACAAGCAGGGCGTTGAGAAGCAGAGGGAGAAGCAGACTTCCGCTGAGCAGGGAGCCTGATGTGGGTCTCGATCTCAGGACTCTGGGACTGTGAGCTGAGCCGAAGGCAGATGCTCAGCAGACTGAGCCACCCAGGCATCCTGCTTAACAGCTGTTTTAAACCACGTGTCCAGCATCTGTCCGCATCTCCTCATGGAGGGAGCGCCCCTCTGACGAGGTTTGCATAGAACAAGTGTTTTCAGCCAAGAACTTGGAGAGGGGAAAGGAGATCTCCTTTCTAGAAAGGGTGAGGCGCCCTTGACCCAGAGCCAGGAATGGGGCTGCCCTTTGAGCAGCAAGCCCTCCCGCGTCATTCACCCCCAAAGAGAATGGCCTCCCGTTCTCTACAGCCCAGTTACTGCTCTCTGGGCTCTGTTGTTCTGTCCTGGAGCCCCTCGCCACGTGTGCTCCAGGGCACTTAGGACACGGCTGACAGGAAGGGAGATGTGCTCACAGTGTAAAACCACTCCAGATTTCCAAGACTTCATTTGGAAAAAAAAATGAAGCATTGTTAATAGTTAACAGAGAGCATTATTAATTTTTTCAAAAATGTTGACCGCATGTTGAAATGAGGCTGCTTTTGATATATTGGGTGCAATCCATTAAAATTAGTTTCACCTGCTTATTTGTACTTTTTGACGTGTGGCTGCGAGAAGATCTTAAATGACACGTGTGACTTCGTGTGACTTCTATTCCCACAGGATAGGGCTGCTCTGGAGCAATCAGGGCTTCTGTTAGGTCCAGAGTGGGGCTGGTCCTCCACGTCCAGGCTGCAGGTCCAGGGCCGCTGACTCTCTCAGGGCAGAGTCCCGGCTGGGCTACCTCTCTTCCTCGGTCCTGGGGGAGCCGCAGAGCCTTGCTCCAAGGGGAACAGGTCAGCTCTGTTCTGGGCTCAGTGACAATGAAACTAGACCAAGGGATCATTAAGCAGCTGCTGAAAGAATAAGGGGTGTCGGTTTTACCCGGCTCTGGCTTGCTCGCTCCCAGTTACGCACACATGAGTTCAAGGACATGCGTTCTCACCTTCTACCTATGGGGACCGTCCAGGAAGTCCCTTGCACGAATGTAATCCTGCCACTATAACATGAATGTGGCGCACGGTCCCGGTAAATCCTATGTTGCTCTCAAATAGACCTTCTCCTGTGCAT
Source organism: Mustela lutreola (assembly GCF_030435805.1). NCBI lineage: Eukaryota > Metazoa > Chordata > Mammalia > Carnivora > Mustelidae > Mustela > Mustela lutreola. The sequence continues at coordinate 111,840,340 of NC_081293.1, forward strand.
GGAGTGTTATGGGAAATCATTGGAGGAGACTGGGAAAGAGTCTGGATCCCCAGCTATGTGATTTCAATGGGTTTTACTAGGGGCAAGCCACAGGGGGGATTAATGTGATTAATAGGGGGTCTCTCAAAATCACTCATTTTCTTCTTTCTGGATTTTTCTTTAGGTGTTGATCATGTCAGCATCAGATTGGACCTAGAGGCATTATTTCAGTTCAGCCACCTCATTCTGACCTTCAAGGTACAGATGTGTGGGCTTGCTGCCCCCTCTATCTACCTATCAGATGTGGTCTTGCCTGGGAGTGCACTTCCTTGCTTCCTGGCAGAGCACAGAGGGCTTTGTAAATCTCTACTGAAGCTTTGTCATTTGGTTTTGGTTCCTGAGCAGAAAACAGAACAAAAAGAACAAAAAAAAAAACCCAGAACAACAACAACCACAAAAACCCAAAACCCCACTGTTCATTAGTTAATCACTTAGAAGGTCAACAGAAGAAAGAAAGAGAGAAATCTTACAAGATAGAGCAGAAAGGAAAACTCCAAGCCCTGGGGTGATAGGGACTGCAAGAAATGGAAAAATATATTTAAGGAGAAAAAGGCAGGAAGTGGAGATTATTTCAGGAAATCCAGAAAGGTTGTGATAAAAGAGGCAGAAAAATGAAAGGGTCTTTACGAAGGATAGTTAGATGCCAGAGAAATCCTGGGCTGTAGTTCTTCCCAAATCATTCATCAAAATTCTAATTCTGTCACCTGGCCAGAAGTAGAATAAAGGTAATAAAAAATGAAAATAAATTAAAAATGAAATTTTAAAAAGCCCTGCAAGTGTCTGCCCTCAAAGGGCTCAAAGTCCAATCAAGGATACGAACATACATAGAGATTTAAAATCATAATACAAAAATGGTGATTGCGGGAACTGACTGTGTTCAGAATGCTGGTGGGATCCTTGAGGAGATGAACTCTGCACTTAGGAATCAGAATCAGCCTCCTGGTAGGTGTTGGAGGGGTTTGCCGAGAAAAGTGTTCTCGTCAAAGAAAACCACATGTAAATAAATCGCTGTAAAGTATCAATCACATTGGCTTTTTAAAAATTGACAGGCTCTCCCGTCTTCAATGAATAATTCACACAGCCTGTACACATCTTTTAAATGGAACCAGATTCGAGGCCAAGTATATGTTCATGAAAGCTTACTCCTGATTGGAAAGAGATTTCTGTATGTTTATTGTATGATAGATTTTCAAAGATACAAATAAAGTTTGAAAAACGGAGACTAGGAAATCTAAAAGTTTGATCTGAAGTGGGTAACGAAATCTGACTTTGTGAAGCATTACGAGTTTACCTCGTGTTTTCCTAGACTTTTCGGCCTGCTGCGATGTTAGTTGAACGTTCCGCAGACTATGGACACACCTGGAAAGTACTCAAATATTTTGCGAAAGACTGTGCTGCTTCCTTTCCCAGTATCTCTTCAGGCCAGGCCCAGGCAGTGGGAGACCTTGTTTGTGACTCTAAATATTCGGATATCGAACCTTCCACTGGTGGCGAGGTAGCCTTTCCTTTCTTGGATTTCTCTGGTAGAAATGAAACCTTTTTTAGCTCCTGTGGTTCATTTAAATGAAAACAACTTAGGTAGTGTTTACTGAAATAGAACTCAAACAACTTAGGTAGTGTTTACTGAAATAGAACTTTTTAAGAATGAAGGTGTCTAAATTGAACTCAGATAAATAGCAATTACCTTATAGGAAATAACTCTGCACAGGGCATCTGGGTGCTCAGTTGGTTGAGCTCTGAGTTTTGATCTCAGCTCAGGTCTTGATCTCAGGGTCATGAGTTCAAGCCCCTTGTCTACTTAAGAAAGGAAAGGAAAATAATTCTGCAAGAGGGCCCAGCTGAGGGTGAGTGGGGACTGAGACCCAGGCTGGGCACCAGGGCACAGGGCCCACAGAGGAAGGAGCCTCTGTTTTTAACCCTTTGCTATAGGCTGGTGGCCGCCCTGGTTAAGTTGTGTTCTCTCCATGTTCTGCCAACCAGCAGCCAGCTGGAGCCTTCCAGGAGCTTCCTCTGAGCAAAGCTGGTGCCTGGCAGAGAGTCAGGGTGGGAGTGGTGTTGGGCTGTATTATTTTATCAGTTAGAATGAAAGAACTGGTAACAGAGGACAGACTCTAGAATTCCCACCTGATCCAGAGGGATGATGACCTACTGAACTATGACCCCATCCCTCCACCCCAACCCTGGGCAGGAGCCATGAGCGCTTCTGGATCCTTCATGGACCACGTGGGCATAAAGAGCCATAAAGAGCCAGAATGACTGTTTAAGATCTTTCTCTCATTTCTATTATTGGGACTTGTATTCATGTGAGAACCCAAATTACAAATCTGTATTTTAGAGGCAGCGGGAGAGGCAATGGCTCAGCCCTTTTGCAAGGTCAGGATCTCTCCTTTGAGAGTATATTTAATAAGGCTGTTTTGGATAAAATGCGTATACATTTACCTGTATTTGTTTTACAGGTCGTTTTAAAAGTTCTGGATCCCAGCTTTGAAATTGCAAACCCTTACAGCCCCTACATCCAGGGTATGACTCGCTCTCTCTGTTCGCACCAGCTCCTTTTCTAGAATTCCGGGTGCGGCGTATTCCTCGCCACTGTGGTTCCATAGTTCATGAAGGGGCTGTCATTCCGGGAGGGGCCCTTGACCTGAGGCCACCTAAGGGTGCTTTGCTTTGCTGTTTTCCATTTTCTAGACCTCGTGACATTAACAAATCTGAGGATAAACTTCACCAAACTCCATACCCTGGGGGACACTTTGTTCGGAAGGAGGGAGAATGAGTCCCTGGGGAACTACTACTACGCTCTGTATAAGATGGTGGTGCAGGGCAGCTGTTTTTGCAACGGTCATGCCAGCGAGTGTGGCCCGGCGCAGAAGGTGCGGGGAGACGTGTTCAGCCCTCCCGGGATGGTGAGTTCCTGAGCCATCCCAGAGGGCACCCCGGCCGCTCTTACCTTCCCTTCACTGTGCTGCCGCTGGATGTAGATGAGACTCTCTCTGGGGGGTCCATCATCGGAGTGACAGCTCTGCGTGGGCGCAGGTGTCATTCAGCCTGGCCTGCTGCACCAGCTGGGGGGGGGGGGGCGGGGGCGGGGGCAGGGAGAGGGGGCGGACTTTGTTTCTCTGGCCAGAGGTTCTTCTAGATTCTGCTACAGATGAATTAATGAGGAGCATTTACCATTTATGATCTCAGGGGAGCTCCATCTTGCTCCCTTTTTGTTTTATTTGGTTTTGGAGGGTCCCACAGAAGTGCCTGTGGGGGGTGGGGTCTCTTGTGTGAGAGAGCCTCTGCTCCATGCCAGGGTCTTTGACTAAAATCTGTCACTGCAGAAACGGCCCCTCCAAGTAACATTCTTGGTCTGGGAATAACTGTTCCTAGCCCTGATCTCTCCTGTGCTTGGGACGAGTCTCCAAAGAGGGATGTAGTAGGAGAATTGTGTTTTTATGCCGAGTCCCGAGGGTGTGTCCACGAAGTAACTGTAAACTGTTAGCCACGATCAGAGAAGGCGGGATGCTTCCTTGTCAGCCACCTCATATTTCACTAAAAATAGAACTTGTCTCTTTGAACTTGGACATACACGGACTTTTGTGGAAAAGCCAAGAGAATCACACCTATTTCTCCAGCTTCTTTCTGTTTTCTAATTCTCTCTTTTCCCTTATGCTCCTCAGCCACCTTGTGCACACACGCACGCGAGCACGCACACACACACACACACACACACACACTCCCCATCCTGTCTCTCCTGGTGCGTGGTCTGCCATATGTTGCCTTAAAAGTAGAACTCAGGAATGCCAAAAAATATATTGCATTTCTTAAACTTATTCCAAAATTTAAGAGCTGGTTGAACAAGTAACAAAGGCTAGTCCCAGTTGGTGCTGTCACCAGGAAGGGACCCTAAGTCCCACAGAGGCGCCTGGCCTGCTAGTTCCCTTTCCACGTGACAGACCCCAGCATCCTTCCAGCAAAGCCCGCTTGCCACACCACGCAGGTTCACAGTCGCTGCGTCTGTCAGCACAATACAGACGGCCCGAACTGCGAGAGGTGCAGGGACTTCTTCCACGACGCCCCGTGGAGGCCGGGAGCAGGCCACCAGGACAGCACGTGCAGAGGTACACAGGGAATGTTCTCAGCCTGGACCCAGGGTGCTCTGCGCTGCCCAAAGGCCAGTTTAGTCCATTTCAGTGGGGCTGCGGGCGGCAGGGGTGAGGGACTGTCCTCCCGGCTATGACTGTGGGATATCCTAACATCTCCCATGACCTCGCAGAGAAGGATAGCGACTTCTCAAGCCTTCACACCAAACGTGAGCAGTAACTTACACCCTAAAACAATATGCATGTCATGTGGAGGTCATGTGGTCACTTTCCGGAGGAAGGGCAGAGCCATGGACCGGTTGTGTCATTGGGGACAGGGCTGGGCCAGGATCTGGCAAGCCTGGGTTTGGTATGGAGATCCCTACCCTTTTCCTGAATGATCATACATTCCATGAACTGGATCTTTTTTTTTTTTTTTTTTTCCAAGATTTTCTTTATTTATTTGACACAGAGAGCACAAGCAGGGGGAGAAGCAGGCAGAGGGAGAAGGAGAAGTAGACTCCTCTGTGAGCAGGGAGCCAACCTGGGACTCGATCCCAGGACCCTGGGATCATGACCTGAGCTGAAGGCAAATGCTTAATCACTGAGCCACCCAGGCGCCCCTCCCACACCGTCCCGTGAACTGGATCTTAAGCACATATGTCAGGTGGGATGAGAACAAGGACCAAGTCTGACAGGCCGTTGTATTTTTTGTGAAATATTTAGGCTAGTAAGTTAGAGGGGTTTCTTGTAATGTGTTTGCTGCCTCTGAATTTTGATGAACTTCCATACAAACTTGTTACTTGGTTTCCTTTCCCAGACTGGTAGAGGTGGAGGGGTGTAAGGAAGGTGCTGGAAGGTGACATTATCCTCTCTTGATAATGTGCCATCCGGGAGAGTCACAGTGAGCCACACCCAGCAAAATGGAGCCTGAGATTTTGCTATTTACAGGGAATCCCCAGCAAGGCATACAGCACAGACTCTACCACCAAGACAAAGTCCTTTCCCGCTGGTGCTCCGGTTGAGCCCCAGATGGGATGAGAATGACCCACAGCCGCCCTTCGCGCTCTCCTGCTGCCCGCAGAGGTGGAGAAGCAGGCGGGGGCCCAACTCTGACATCTTACCTGAGGGTCCCTGGACCCGCAGAAGATGTGAAATAAAAATTCAAGTTTACAAAGCCTGAGTCAGTAAAAGTGTTCTTTACTGGAAAACAAAAAAATTGCATTCTAGGCCTTCTGGATCACCTAAATGATTGACTTTTGTTTATTTGATATTAAAAGAAAAGCAAATATTAAACGTAGGGAGCCCATTTTACAGAGAGCACCAGGAAGATCCTTTGAAGGCCCCTGTTTTCGATTGTGTGTACTGGGGATGCCCGAGTGGCTCTGCCCATTCAGGGTCTGCCTTGGGCTCAGGTCTTGATTCCAGGGTCCTGTGATGGAGCCCCCTGCCAGGCTCCCCACGCAGCAGCAGGTCTGTCTCCCTCTGTGAATTCTTTTTCTCTCACTCGCTCTCAAATAAATAAAAATCTTAAAGCAAAAACAAAAACAACAACAAAAAAAAAACGTGCCTACTTGGTGTGTCTCTAACAAGAGGGGAAGTGGCAGGAGATGGAGGATGGAGGGCACACAGCTGCGGTGATTGGCGCCGACGCAGTCCCGGTGTCCCCCAGACCTTGGGCAATCTCTCATAACCCCCTCCCTCCTCAGCTTGTCACTGCAACAGCCACGCCGACCACTGTCACTTCGACATGACGGCGTATGTGAGGAGCGGCGGCCGCAGCGGGGGCGTGTGCGAAGACTGCCGCCACAACACCGAGGGGCAGCACTGTGACCGCTGCAGACCCCTCTTCTACAGGGACCCACTCAAGGCCATGTCTGATCTGTACGCCTGCATCCGTGAGTCCCCAGCCTTGGGCCCGTCTCTCCCGCGTGTGTGAGCAAAGGCTGACGGAGAGGTCTCCCTCCCAAGCCCCCCCGCTCAGTTTTACAGCATCCCCAAAGTGCCTGATTTAGGGGTCGGGGGGCTTGCAAAAGTGCCGCAGCTCTAAGAACCTTCGTTCTCAGAACAGTTTGGGCTGGATGATCCAGGTCCATGCTGGCAGCCCCGCGGCAGTGGGAAACCAGCCTGGATTGAGCCGGGAGGGGGAACGTGGTTTCAAAGGATGCTGTGGACACCTGCATGTCCTGGAGGTCAGTGGGGGTCAGGGGAGTAGTTAAATCACAAGGACTCGACTTAACCCTGGCCAGCTGGCTCTACTTAGGATGATTTAACTTGGCCATGTTGCCAAAGCAACAGGCATTCTGTAGAAACTTACTTCGGATTTCGAACTTGGGTCTGTCCCCAGGCTGGCCATAAGGGGATGGCCGTCGCTCCCATGCTGTGAGGGGCAGTGGTGGGCAGCTCCCAGGCAGCACAGCTGGGCAGGAGGGAAACAACCAATAATCCACCCACAGCCATCTGTACACACACAACCATTCCGTTTTCACTTTCAGCGCAGTATTCTGTAAATTACACAAGACGTTCAAGGCTTTATTATACAACAGGCTGTGCGTTGCATGATTTTGCCCAACTGTCAGGCAGTGTAAGTGTTGTCAGCACTGCCAAGGCAGGCTAGACTCAGCTGTGATGTTTGGTAGGTTAGATGTATTAAATGTATTTTCGACTTCAGAAATTTTTGCCTTATGATGGGTTTATCAGAGCCCTGCCTTAAGTCGAGGAAGATCTGTAGTGAAATTGGCTGCAACATTAGTCTGGCCGTAGACCATTCAATTTTGCTGATAAGATGCATAAACTAACACGACCTTCCTCCTCCTCCTCCCCCTCCTTCTTCTTTTTCTTCTTCTTCTTCTCGTTCATTTACTTTAGAGAGAGAGAAAGAGGGAGCCAAAGCAGGAGAGGGAGAGAGTCTTCAGCAGCCTCCATGCTGAGCGTGGTGCCTGATGCTGGGCTCCGTCTCACGACCCTGAGATCGTGACCTGAGCTGAAACCAAGAGTCAGTGGCTTAACGGACTGAGCCGCCCAGGCACCCCACCTTGCTTCTTTTTTTTTTAATCTTAAAAAATCTTTCATTTTGTCTTAAATCTCCACTTTTAAAAATGGAATATCTTATGCATATACAAATAATAGAGAATAGTATAATAAGCACCCTTATGCCCACAAGCAGCTGTGTCCAAACATACCTTACCTTTCATCTGCAAGACCTTGATGAACACACCGATGCTGCTCTGACCCCACGTGCACACCTGCCCCATTTGCTACTTTCGTGCGGATACACTCACGTATTTGGCAATTATCATTACAATACTGGTGTTTCTATTTTTGCGTGTCCTTGTGTACAAACAATATATGTTGGCATGTCTTCAGACTTCAGGTAAATGGTATCCCGCTGTATGTATCCTTGATTATTTTGTTCAACATTATATTTTGGAGATTCATCCATATCACATAGCCCTCAGTCTCCAGTTTCAATATCTGTGTGTCGTATCTGCATAGAGCTCGCTCTTCCATAAATATGACTAAATCTATTTGGCCATTTTTCTTTTGATGTTTCAAAAAACACTCTTGTATATGTGGCCCTGTGCACATGCACAAAACCTGTCCCTAAGAGCCATACCGAGAAGGGAATTACTGGACTAGGGTATGAAATTCTTCAAGTCAGTTATATGATAACAACATTATTCCCTAAGTGGGGGTACCAGTTAACACCCACACCAGCCATGTGTGAGTATTATTGCTCTGCATCCTGGCCAGCCCTGGGTTTGTCCCACTCCAATTTTTGCTAACAAAAAGCTGTCCCATCATTATTTTCATTTAACGTCCCTGCAGGAACGAGACTAGAGCGAGACACGCCAAGCACTTAGGTCCCAAAGCTTCAGGGAGAACTCTCTGTCTCTCTCTGAGTGACGTAAGCACGGGGTTGACACGTGCCATTTGCACTAATGTGGTAGTGAGCGCCTCGTTGAGTCGCTTGTCTCGCTCCAGTCCCAGCACTGCTGTCTGTCGAATACCGCATGGATAAGTGCTCTAACTTGATTTCCAATATCAAGAGCCAGTTCCTGGGTCTGTCAGTCTCTACTCACAGACTGACAAGGAGCTGGTTACTGTTTTGTGGATGCTGGTGGAAGACATGAAATTTCAAGGGGGAGGGCAAAGGACTTCATGACACAGCAAGCAACAAGATGCTTGTATGGGTGTGTGTTCCCCTGTCCCCAGACCCTGAGTCCCAAGGGGCCATTCAAAGGATGGCAGGTGGATCCGCATACCTAATGAGTTTATGCCCCAGCCAAGGAACACTAAGCTTGAGGGATTCATGGCTTTTATCGCAAGGGGAAGCATGCCTGTCCTTTGTCCAAGGGAAGAAGTTACCTCATCCCTCAAGGTAGCTTGCTGAAAACACAACCTTGAGAAATGGCCCAGGGGGAAGAGCAGTCAGCACCTCGCATTGTTGGCACACTCAGCAAAAAATGTTCGTATGTCCAGGGCCCAGGAAGGTCGCCTCTCCCAAGACCCAGAAATCCTCTCTCTTAGGCAGTATCATCAATATTTTGTTATTTTGGGGGGAAGGATTTGCTATAAAACCACAACTTCAGACTTTGTATCATCATGATATATAAAATGAAGTCATATACAAAAGTAATTCAAAACTACCTGAATATATACAACACCCTAGATTTCAGGCTTTAAATCCTCACAGTGTAGGAAAAGCATAAATGAAGGTTTTGTTCAGATTACTTAGTGGAGAAGTTGGGGGATGGGGTACCTGGGTGATGGACATTAAGGAGGGCATGTGATGTGATGAGCAGTGGGTGTTACAGAAGACTGATGAATCACAAGCTATACCCCTGAAACCAATAATATAGTATATGTTAATTAATTGAATTTAAATTTTAAAATGATGACTTAGTAGGTACCTGACTGCATAACATTTCCCTTACGTGACCTGTTTAAAATTGATACAAAGACGTGAATTCTTAGAAAAAATTTCTTTAAATGTCCTACATTTTTTTTACCAAAACCTGCAATTCACTCCCCACTGTCTTACACACGTGCGTGCACGCATCCCCCTCCACACGTATTTTATTGTTTTAAACCCTATTCGTTTGTAAAAGAAGAAGAAATTGCTATCTTAGGTGGAATCAGGGGAAAATATAATGTTTTGAAACAGATAATCTAGGGACCTGGAAAGAGATTAGAAGTAACTAAGCCAGAGAGTCACATTCACCAAAGCCTTGATCCTTAAAAACCACTTCGTGTTGGAACGCTTGGGGGCTCAGTGGGTTAAGCGTCTGCCTTCAGCTCAGGTCATGATCCCAGGGTCCTGAATTCAAACCCCCCACCCCAGGTCAGGCTCTCTGCTCAGTGGGGAGTCTGCTTCTCCTTCTGCCCCTCCCCCTGCTTGTGCTCTCTCTCAGTTGCTCTTGCTCACTCTCAAATAAATAAATTCTTAAAAAAAAAAAAAAACCTTAGAATTAATGATGTCGCTTCTGAAGGAAACTAAGAAAACTAGAACCCAGATATGAGATTAAGAAGTAGTTCTTTATAAACAAGGAGGTTTTTTTTTTTAAAAAGAAAGAAAAATGAGGAGCTTATAAAAACCGCCTTCATGAGACCCCCCACTTTCCCTAAGTACATGTTTATGTGTGGGGGAGTATGAGTGTACAAATGGCATTTATTAAGACTGACCAGCATTCTCATATAAATTTTCTCCAAATTGTCCTTGTTTGAGCCTAAATATTTATATGATCAGACTCTAGGCCTAAGATTGGCTAAATTTAAGTCTTCTGTGATTAAAACACAGTCAAATGTGATACAGGAAAAAACACAAAGATTTGGTTGATTCAACCACTGACAATGTGAGTTTGCTGGAGTTAAGCTGTATGATGCCAAGAAATTTTACTGGACTTCTATCCTAAAGGACATGACACAGGGTTATTTCTGTGTAAAGTTACTACCTCCTCACCCACATCCTTTCCCCAAAGGATACTTCTGTACCTAATTACATTATATTCTGGAGCTCAATACTGACCCTTTGGAGTGGCTCCCATGTAAAGCTGACCTCTTTCCTTTGGGCTACTTCTAAAATGCATCCGGCTTATCCCTTCCTTTCTAGAAGCAAATGTATTTAATTAAAAGAAAATTCTGGTTTTCCCAAACTAAACAGAACTGAATGCTGTTTTTCCATAATAAGATTTTATTACCAGCCACCATCCAATAACAGTTGAAAATTGAAAGAGTCTGTCAGGCAATGACATGTTCCAGCCTCTCCTGGACGCTACCCCTAAAAATGAGGGGCCACTGCTCTACTGGGCAGCTCTAACTGCCAGAGAGCTCTTCCTTATACTCAAGTCAAACTCTGCCTTTTATTACTTCCCTCTGGAATTATTCATACTCTCAGTATCCCTTTTCATAGCATACTCCCTCCTGTAGTCTTTCAGGTTCCTGCTGAACAGAAAAGAGGGTAGGGGTGGGGTGGTTCTTTTGTTTGCTCCTTGGCTGTAGGTGACTATCTCATTTTGCAGAATCTCTTCGTCCTAGCTTCTGCCCTGCCAGCAGATTTCCAAAAAGAAAACAGTGATATAAACCCTTCTTGTTATTCTCGCCCTTTCTTTCTTGAAGGTGCTCCCAAAAGGATGAATTAAAGAGAATGAGAGCATTTATCTTTATTATTCGGTGATGGGGAAGGACAGACTTACTTTCTTAGCCAGATTTCAGAGATTGGGTAGACAGTTTATGTAATGTTTTTTCTCTTACTTCTCACAACCCTGGATGATATATATGCGTGTCTGTGTATCTGTATTTGCATATTTGTGTATATAGATCTATATTTGTGTATTACATTATAGCGTCCCATGCTTACTTGCCTCTGGACTTCATGCTCACCATTGGAGTCTTATTTTCTTCTTTTAATCTTTCTTTCATTGAGGCGAAACTGACATGATATAAAATTAACCATTTTAAAATGTACAACAGGGCACAAAGTTTTATGATCATCATCTCTAGCTAGCTCCAAAACCTTTACATCACCCCCCAAAGTAATCAATGTACTCTTCACATCCAGTTTTCATAATATCAGTCTTCCTCTGATCCTCTTACTTGAGAATCACTTAAAAGCCGTTAAAAAAAATTATATATATATATATATACACACACACATTTGTTCAGCATTTTCCAAAGCCTGAAATCTGGGAGACATATCTGAATAGCCCTCACCCACTAGTCTATTTGTTTAAACATATTTAATTATTTAAACAAAATAAAATAGTTGTAACATGAGTAAAATGCTATGTTTATATCTCAGGTTTCCCACAATTTGCAATTAACTAAGAGACTGCTGTGTCTGTGTCCCCAGCCTGTGAATGTGACCCGGACGGGACCTTATCGGGTGGCATGTGTGTGAGTCAGTCTGATCCTGTTTTGGGGACTGTGGCCGGCCAGTGCTTGTGCAAAGAGAACGTGGAAGGAGCCAAGTGTGACCGGTGCAAGCCCAACCACCACGGGCTGAACGCGACCGACCCAATGGGCTGTCAGCGTAAGTCAGCAGCGACAGTCTAACAGCCGGATGCGTTTTAAAACTTGGGGCTGTCTCTGTCAACCCTAAAATTTGGTAAACACTGAAGGTATTGCCTGCCTCTGGGTTTTCTAAAGCGATGCAACCTCCGCCCCCCCCCGCCCCCCCAAAAAAACCCAAAAATACCCTCCCACAGATTTTGGTAGATTGATTTTTCTCTTGGTGGTGAGCTGAGGTTATCATAAGGGACCAGCAGGGGGCGCTCACATTACCCCACTGGGGCCAAACATGGGAAAATGCCAAGAAATTCAGAGCCAAGTTGTGAGACCTTTAGAAAAATGGTCTGACTTGGACTCTCTTATACAGATTCAATAAATTACATTATACATTTGTGCATATATTGATAACTTCTTAAGCAATCTTCAAGTGGTGGTTTCTTTTCTTTTTCCTTTTTTTAAAATTACTTCTCCCCTTTCGTCTCATACCCCTCCTGGACTTGGTCCTTTATACTCTGGCAAAGAAAAAAAGAGCTAAGAGAGAGGTTGCAGGGAAACAAGAAGAACCTCAGAGTTTTCTGGGGCCAAATGGAAGACCCTTGGCCCTAGGATCACAGAAATTTAGAGCTGCCTGAGGTCTCCTAAAACTGCAGATTCCCCCGGGAATCCTGGGGAAATAATTTCCCTTTGGTCACAGCATCATGTTCTGTATTTCTGCCCATTTGAGGAACTGTAGATTATTTACATGTTTAGAGAGCAACATGCCTTCTGGAGTTGAATGGCAACATTAAATTCCAAGAGAGTGAATTGTATAGTCAAGCCAATTCCCATCACACCTGAGTGTTTCCCTGGTTCAAAATTGACCTGATGCCCTCCCAGAATAGGACAAATATTGTGTGCTTTTTTTTTTTTTTCTTTTGTAACAGCTTCAGTGAGCTATAATTCACATACCATACAATCCACTCTTTGAAGTACAATTCGTGATTTCTAGCTTATTCAGAGTTGTATAGCTACCACCAGAGTCAATTTCAGAACATTTGCATTACCGCCGAAAGAAACCCTATACGCTACATCTGGCTATCTACCCAAAAGCTTGGAGAGATGTGTGCGCTTATGTTCTTAGCAGCATTGTTCACAATAGCCAAAAAGTAGACACGATCCAAGTGTCCATCCGTGGATGAGTGGGCAAACATAGTGTGGCATATACGTACAACAGAATATTCATGAGCCTTTAAAAGGGAGTCTGATACGTGCAGCAGCATGGATGAACCTTGGGGAGGTTAGGCTCAGTGAAATAAACCAGTCCCAAAAGGTCAGCTACTGTATGATCAGTCCACTTGCACGAGGTACCTAGGGCAGCTAAGTCCATGGAAACACAAAGTAGTGGTTGCCAAGGGCTTGGGGGAGGGAAGAAGGGGTGGAGATGGTATTTCATGGGCATTGAGTTCTGGAGATCGGATGCACAACAGTGTGGGTGTATTTAAAAATTTTAGATGAAATGTATTTTGCCATAAGAAAAAAAAAAGAAGCCCCTTGACTAACTACCACCCCCTCCTCCTTTCCCCCAGCCCTGGGCAACCGGTCTCTGTAGATTTGCCCAGTGTGGGCATTTCATTTCGTGCAAATGAAATGATCCAATATGCGGTCCTTTGTGGCCAGCTTCTTTCACTTAGCATCATGTTTTCAAGGTTCGTCCACGTTGCAGTGTGTGTCCATGTTTCATTCCTTTTTATGGCGGAGCAATATTCCGTTGTGTGGAGAGTCCACATATGACCTATTCATTCAGCATCATCCGATGGACATTTGGGTTGTTTCCACAAACAGTGGTTTTTTCCTGCAGGAGAAATGTATATCTTGCTCTGGTAGCAAATTTCTTAGCCTTTACAACATAGGCAGGACTCAAGGATGCCTCTGTGTGGCAGAGACAGAGGAGAGAGACAATTAAAAGAGAAGGTAACTAGGCAGTAAGAAGAGAGGGAAGAGAAAGACATTAGATGCAACAGCCACAGAAGGAGCCACGGTAACGACCAGGACCCTCAGAAACCCTTGCCTGCCTCAAGCAATCTGACCCCACCCCCAGCATCACTAGGGTTACTGTGCCACCTGGCCCTGCTCGCACAACTTCTTTTCCTTTGTCTCCTAAGTGTCGTCCTGCAAAACCGCACGGGGTTCTCTGCAAGCATCTGGCCCTGGCTTTCCTATGTGGGGGTGCACGCACCACAGTGATCGTGCAACAAGACGATACACTAGGCAGGCTGGCTGTTCTCTTCTTGGGGCCATGCACTGGGCTCACTGTGAGCTCTTCAGGACAAGAATGGGGTCACAAAAACGAGAATAATTGTTTGCCATGCTTTCAGCCTGTGACTGTAACCCCTTTGGGAGTCTTCCCCTCTCAGCCTGCGATGTGGACACGGGGCAGTGCTTATGCCAGACGTTTGCCACAGGACCACACTGTGAAGAATGCACCGTATGTATTTGCCTAGGATTTCCCTTGTATGTTTCCTTTGTATGTTCCCTTGTATGTATGGGATTTCTACTGCCATTGCCCAGAAGAGACCTGGTCTTGTTAATTGCTTTCTTTGTCCTGATGTATTTCAGACTTCCCTGGGAAGAGTTGTTTAAGCTACAGAAACCAGCAAATAGTAGAGTTTTCTATAATTCTTCCCGAGAGAGCCAGTTGTTAAACACTCACTGGTACACCAACTTTTACCACCCAGGCACCGATGCTAGAAGTGTTATGCGCTGTTCTTCTGAAAGCGCCAAGCAGGATAGATTGTGACAATTGATCTGCTCCCTTCTCTCGGCCCGCCAGATCATGGAGCCTTTTCTTCTGTCTCTCACATACAGTTCCCTTTACCACCCCTACCCACTCCTTGCCTAAAAATATTTTGGACGAGCTCGTTTCAAAAAAAATAAAAACCCCAAACCACAGGTTTACATGGGCTGGAGATTCCTGTGGGAAACAAACTCCTGGATTTTTCACAGACTCCTCTAAACATATGAGCACATATGTCTAAAGTTAGTAAAAGAAAACCTTTTTTTACGCCATAAGAAATGTGTCATGCAGTTAGGGAGTTCAAATCCAACTCGTCCCTTTGTTCTTCAATCTTGGCAGCCCACCATGACATTTTAGAAAGAAAAAAAAGTTTAACCTAATAAAAGAACAGTGACCTTGATGTGTCTGAAGAAATGCAGCTGATAAATAAGAAACATATGCCTATTACAACATAGTTTTGTGCTAATATTTTAAGTCATTTTACTGAAAACCTAGGTGGATGGGGCACAGGAGGTGGGGAAAGAAATCCAGGAAGCACGTGCAAAGCAGGAACTCTCTAAGACAGGGCAGGTGACCTAGAAATTATGAACCAAGGTGGGCCAGGCCAACTGCGTGGCCATGTGGGGACAAGACAGAGAAGGAAACAGGAAAATAACTGGGCAGGTCCACCCCACGGAGGCTTATCCATGGTGGCTGAGCCCACGCCTCCAGCAGGGGCCCCCTTCCTCCTGTGTCCGGTGGTGCCCAGGCCCCCTGACCTGCGCCAGGCTCCCTCTCCCCTCACCTGCTCCCCATCCCCTGCTCCCCATCTCCCACGCCAGCATGCCTGGACCGGGGGAGTTTTCACAACCACATCCTGAGTAAGGCCGGTCATGGCACGTTGTTTTTGCTTGAACTGACGTTTAGTTTTGGCAAAAATATCAAGAGTCCTGTCCTGTGTTTTGTAACAAGTTATGTCAACTTCTAATGTTTAAAATAAATCCTTTTTTTAGTAAAATCAGGCATAAAATTGTACCAAGCTAATGAAAAAAAAAAGGTATATCGATACTACCTGTTATTAAGAACTTAATTTTTTCTGAGCATGTTAACTGGAGATCTGAGGGGGAAGTTTGTGTTTTTTTTATTTGAGCATTTAATAGTAAATGTTATCAGATTTAAGAACTGGTTGTTTGTATCTCACCAGCTGCTTATATTTAATAAAGGTCAAGATGTTGCAATGATGAAAAAAAGTCTCGAACAGAGCTGACTCTCTCACATAAAGTTTACTGTGCCAAAATGACTTATTTATAAACAAGTGAGCCTACTGAACTATGATATTCAACTAAGATCTCAAAAGCAGCTTGATTGAATTTTTTTTTAATCCCCAAACATTTTGGGGCTGTAGAAGCAAAAATCCCCAATGATTCTGTGGTAAGGGAACCTATTGGTTTTACAAAAGCAGTTGCGAATCAGCTAAAGCCCTTCTCCCCAGACTGGTCTGAAATTGGTACTGCTAGAAGACCCCATGGTTTCCACCACATCTGAGCTCGGAGTCATCTGCAGACAACCCACCTGTCCCCCTCCTTTTGAGTCCCAGAAATGAAAGATACGTGTCCTCCAAGATCATTACCAAGTGTGCAGGCAAGAGAGGCTGGGTGATTGTCCAGGCCGTGTGGCTGTTTGACGTGAGTCAACAGTCTTGGACTGGTTTTAATATTACACTTCAGATAGAATCGGCTGAGCATTCTCTCCTTGTAGGCTGGATACTGGGGACTGGAAGATGACCTCCACGGCTGTTCTCCCTGCGACTGCGACATTGGAGGTGCTTATTCCAACGTGTAAGTCAAATGAACGGCAGTGTTCTGTGCCTACAGTCCTCGCTCACATTTCCACGTAAAAGCATCTTTTATCCCACTTTGCTCATAGTCATCAGGGATGGACTTTATTCCTTGACAAGCAGAGGGCATTTAAAGGTGATGATCCTGAAGCATGTGCTACAGCCCAGTTGATTTATTTTGCTTGAAATATTCCTAAGGAAGAGGGAAACAGTTGTACCCCTGGGTATCCCAGGGGGTGGAAGGATGGATGCCTTGTGCGACTTGACCTGCCTAAAACACCAACTTTTTGCCACCCTGTAAAGAGAGGTCCTACACTCCTTTTTGCAGTCTTTAGCGCAGAATCAGAGGAAAGAAGTGCTACTTGGGTTTTGTGGATCTGGATTGGCTTTTCAAGACCAGACACATGGACTCCATGGCCTCCTAACTTCCTCGTCAAGATGGATTGATCGATTCAAAGAGTGGGTCCAAATTCAGAGGGCTTTGAGCTCAGCACCCCCTGCCTTCATTTTATACCTGCCCGCTCCCCCCGCAACATTTGTGCCTGATGGATTTGGTCTTCCCCAGGTGCTCCCCCAAGGATGGACAGTGTGAATGCCGCCCACACGTCACTGGCCGCCGCTGCACGGAACCGGCCCCCGGCTACTTCTTTGCTCCTTTGAATTTCTATCTGTATGAGGCAGAGGAGGCCACCCCACTGGAAGGACGTGCGCCTCTGGTTCGTATTTCATCTAGTCTCCTTACAGATTTGATCTGATGGTGTGTCAGTCCATATATCAAACACACCCTTGAGAACAAGGGTAAGGTCGAAAAGAATGGTTTTGCCCACAGATGCAGATCGGAGTAGAGTTGAATTTATCACAGAACTGAAGATTATAGAAATTCTTGAGGGCAGAGTCTGCATTTTATTTAATCTCCGTAGTCCAGTTCTAGTACAGAGCCTGGCATGTAAGTGGGAATTGGATTAAGCTGTGATTTCAATTTTGCTCTTTTGATGTGCCCATCAGATAGGACATGTTTATTGAGCATCTACTTGTCTGCCTTGCCCATGGCACTATAGACCATGAGCAGGAAGGATGGAAGTGCATCGCATTCACCACCATTGCCCTAGTGCCGACCACAGTTCCTGACCCATGGTAGGAACATCACAGACTCTGGAATGAATGAATGAGTAAGGTGCCTAACAGACGAGGATGCTGTGTTCTCTGCTCTCCTGAAGCCAGTCTCAGCTTAGCAGTTCTCGCTGAAGGCAGCCATGTTCACTGGAGTGTGTGATTGCAAATGTCCCTTGACACGCTACCTCGTTTCCTACAAGTCCCAGGCCTGTGGGGTCTTTTTCCTAAACATACTTTTCTAAAAGTCTCATTAGAGGAGCTGACACACACATATGTGGAATGATTAGAGAAAATACCAGTTAGACTCCTGTGACATTCCCAAGCACGTGACACCAGCCACAGGCAGGCAGGAATGTGACAAGGGAAAAGGTAATGCGAGGTGAAGGTCTCAAGGAGAGAAAGCATGTGAAGGTCGGTTTGGAAGAGGGGATTTGGAGGGAAACGGGAACTCATCCAGGTTCCAGCGATGAAGCCATTTCTTGCGATCTCTTCTTTATCTGGACACTGTTGGTGGGAGGGATGAAAATGCCCCTTAGGAGGCTTGGAATATTCCCTTTTACTGACTGGAATTGGGGTAGGGGACAGGAGGCTTTTACTGTCCCTACTTAGACTTACAGCTGTGGTGGGGGGAATAAAGCGAAACAATTCTATGTCCGCATTCTTCGCAGGTTTTTAATTTTGTCTTTATGATGGTGACTGGGAAAAAAAAAACCTTTGGGAAAGGAATATTGGTATTTATAGTTAGGTTGTAACTATTGTAAAGTAATAGAAAATATGTATTAGTCCCTACCCCTGATACTTGGTACAGAGCTCCGAACACCCATGTAATTTCTTGAGTGACAGGAGCGCTAGAATACCTTTTGTTCTAATATTTGGTCTTTGACCAAAATATTAGAAGGCTCCTGATGAAGGGCTCCTAAATCCTTTGGAATTTCCTGGATGATAGGAGTGTCCTTTGTTCCAATCAGGTGACTTGATGGGCTTCTGGATAGGGGTTGGCCACCAGAGAAGAACCAGCCACGATTAGGAGCTGGGAATCTTCAGCCCCACCCCTCACCCATTCTCTGGGAAGGGGAGAGGGACTAGAGATGGAGTTAATGATTGATCATGCCTATGTGATAAAGCTTCCATAAAAATCTCCAAAGTATTGTGTTCAGAGGTGTCCTGGTTGGTGAGCACACCCATGTGCCAGGGGGCTGGTGCACCCCGACTCCAGAGCCCAAAGCGCCTGCTTCCAGAACCTCCCAGTCCGGTCCTTGCTCTGTGTATCTCTTCCTCTGGCTGTTTATCTGTATCCTTTATAGGATCCTTTATTGTATGATAAACTGTGAAACCTAAGTGTTCCCCTGAGTTTTGTCAACGACTCTAGCAAATTATCAAGCTCTTGCAGCTGGGGGGGTGGGGTGTCATGGGAATCCCACTTTATAGCTGGTTGGTCAGAAGTCCCAGGAACAACCTGGCTTTTCTGCTGGCTTCTGAAGGAGGGTGGGGCAGTCTAGTGGGACGGAGACCTTAACCTGTGGCATCTGACGCTGAATCCAGGGAGATGGTGTCAGGACTGAAAGAAATTATAGGACACCCACCTGGGGTCAGAGACTTGGTGGGTGTGGGAATAAACCCGCACATCGGTGTCAGAAGCATTGTGAACGTGGTAACTAACAGTGAAACAATAGAAGGGACACACGGTGGTATCTTTCCCACACTACTATAAATACAATCGTTCCCATTGTTTCAGATAAGAAAACACAAAGCAGATGTAATTATCTAGTGTAGACGGACTGATACTGACCATTCATTCCCTGTGCACCATGTGGCGGGTGCCAGCAATCCATTAAATAGGATCATAACCTGTGGGGATGTAGCTCTGAACTGAGACTAGCATTTGATGTGAAGACTTGCTCCTCTCTCCATGGCTTTAAGGAAATTAAAAAAAAAAAATCAAGGCTATAAAACAGGCTTAAAGAGCCAGAAAGATTGCTTGAAGAGTTAGAAAGTCAACGGAAGACAACGGAAAGTAAATTCATGGTGGAACTGATGTTAAGTGTTTAAAAAATAGCATCATGAATAATTTCCTTTTCACTGAAAACATGATCGATAATTGTGGCAGAAAGGATTTAAGTTAGATAGGAATTATTTGTGCACTCATATAACAATTACACATTGTGTGCTTACTATGCCTTTGCTGTTGTGACTAAGAAAGCTTCCATGGGCCCCTGGCTGGCTCCGTTGGTAGAGCATGCAACTCTTGAGTAGGAGTAGAGTTCACTTTAAAAAAGTAAAAAAAGTTTACTTTAAAAAATTTTTTTAAAAAAACCCACAAGTTGGGGTGCCTGGGTGGCTCAGTGGGTTAAAAGGGGTTAAAAAAGTGGGTTAAAGCCTCTGCCTTCAGCTCAGGTCATGATCCCAGGGTCCTGGGTTCAAGCCCTGCATTGGGCTCTCTGCTCAGTGGGGAGCCTGCTTCCTCCTCTCTCTCTGCCTTTCTCACTGCCTACTTGTGATCTCTGTCTGTCAAATGAATAAATAAAATCTCAAAAAACAAAACAAAACAAAAAACCCACAATTTTCCATTTCGTTAGTACCTTGCACTTTGAGCTTCACATGCATTATCTAATTTAATTTTCCAAACAACCTAAGCGTAGGCATCTTTAATTTCCAGGCAGCTTCTCATATGATGAGGAGAGTGTTGCTTCGTGCAATGTGTTACAATTTCAGAGTGAGTGATCTTTTATGAGCAGGTCTAATGCACAGGTAGAATAATATGGGCTGAGACTTGAGAACAAGAAATGTTTCAGTTGGTGGCCTTGGTGAAAAGTTGTAAGTAATGACTCACAGGAGAGACAGGGCAGGGGCGTTCATGGAACAGGAAGTTTGTACAGGGAAGAAGTATTGGAAAAGAACATTAGATTCTCTTATTAGAGAAACTGTATTTTATTCTCTGGGCAATGAGAACTCACTGAAGCTTTCTGAGCAAGGGACTGCCCTGAGGAAGACTGTCCTCAGTTTTCCTGTCAGTGCCATCTCCTACAAGTGGGGCCCGGGATGGAGGGAGGGTGGACTGCAGTAGTCCAACAGGAAGAAGGAAGGGTTAATAGGTAGCAGAGAGAAGAGAAAGGATGATGGACACATGAAAGGGTGTGACTCCAAGTCCACAACTTACAAATAGTTGTTTAAACACTCTGGGGAACTAAAAATGATGATTAACTTTCTTGTTGGGTCTTCAAACAGTATGTGTATGTGTATGTGTGTGTGTGTATCTGAACTTATCCAGGCTGCTGTAACAAAATCACCATAGACTGGGTGGCTTATAAACAACATAAATTTACTTCTCCCAGTCCTAGAAGCTGGGAAGTCCAAGAGCAGAGCTCCAGCAGATTTGTGTCTGGCAAGAGCCCGCTTCCTAGTTCTTTTTCCGCTGAGTCTTTGCACAGTAGAAGGCACAAAGGAGTTCTCTGGGGTTCCTTTCATAAGGGAACTAATCCTCTTCATGAGGATATGCTCTCATGACCCAAGCACCTTAAATACCATTGCCTTGGGGAATAGGCTTCTATATATGGATGCTGCAGGGACACAAATATTCAGTTGATGGCAACATCCTTGCAACTCAACCAACAAGGTTGGCATGACCTGTGAGTTCACTGCATTTGGAGAAGCTTAAGCCTTACCCCACACCTACTCAATCATATCTTTGTGTTAACAGAGAACTAGGTGATTCATAGACAGTTTGGGAAACACTGGTCTGTTTTCTTATAGAAATGATTTGTGGTCACAAAAAGTTAATATTGATTGAATTTAACATAGTATAAAATTTAATACAGTATAATATAAGGCTAATTCTATAATATACTGTCTGTATGAAATTAATAAAATAGTCTCAAATTTTGTGTTACGTGATGAACTCAATTGGTGAGGGGAAAACAAAACAAAACAAAACAAAAAACAACAAAGATGAGGACAAATTGACATAATCCAGTGTAGCCTGTCCAAGGGTCCTCATCACAGAGTTCAGGCAGCTGGTCAGAGTGTGGCTGAGAATCAGAGCAGTCAACACTGGAGTAAGAGTGTTCCGGAAGCAGGCCACAGCTGAGCCTAGGACTGCACGCTCGAGACAACCAACCAGGGAACCTGTGAAATTAAAAATCTTGGTAGTAACACCAGCAACAAAACATCAGCCAAGGAAACACGCATGTCCAGAGCCCAGCAGCAATCTGGAACGGAGCCACTGGAGATTCTGACTGGGGTCACCCTGAGGACAAGTAGCAAAGAGAAGGCCGCGAGGCCAGGGTCTTAAGGAACCCCAGAGCGGGATGAATGTTGTTCCGCTGCTTCAGTTTGGCTGTGGGGATTTGGCTCTCCGGCTCGAACCTCTCACGGGAACCCAAAAGGCCAAATCCCACAAACTGTGAGAACTGCCAGGAATGGGTCTAGGGAGTGGCCAGAGAGACAATAAGCTAATGAGTCTGAGTCTGGCCGCCAGGCCTGTTGTGGACTTTCTACAACTTTCTTCCTGAGATTTCACATTAAGACAGCATTTGTGCTTTTTTTTTTTTTTTTTCACACCGTAGAACTAATAGATAAGAATAAACGTTTCCCCAGTCTTGAATGTCAATGGGACACAGCATCCTTTAAAAAGAAAACCCAACACGTGCTCATCAGACGACCAAAAATTTCCCATGTTCGCAGAGGAACAGAAAAGTATCAACTGCCTCATGGCTCCTTCCTGAAACTGTGAAATGAGAATCAGGATTACCTTCAGGCTATCGGTTAATCGGAAACTCTCACCCTGCAGTATAACAGGAACTTTTGCCAGTTGCTTACCCTGTCGTTTCTTTTCTTGTTAAGGTATCGGCAACAGTGCTGCCTACATGTGATGTGTATTTCCAGCAACAAGGGAGCGATTTCACAGTTGACAAGGGCTGTATAATACTGAAGAGCAATCAGAAGCAGAGTGTGCCTGCTGACGAGCGGAGTGAGGTAATCCACTTCTTCATGGCTGTTGTCTGTCCTGCTGTTGAGCGAACAAGGAACTGTGCTCAGAACCAGGTGGGGCCCGGCTAAGTGCTCAGGCCTCGTGAGCTCCTCGTATCCTCCAGGAGGGGATGGACGAAAGGAGGAACCCAGCTCAAAGTAATTAGAGCCTCTGGGCCACACTTCAGTAGCTTTATTTCTTTCAAGACAGAAGTTTCTGGAAAGCTGGATTCTGGAGTCAGAGAGTCAGGCATTGCATAATTTCTTGTCATTTTAGTAAGGAAAGGTATGGTGCTGAGGAATAGTTCCCCCCTCTTTGGAGGGTAAAGGACATGGGGATATCCCTGGGGCTGGTGCATGGCTGTGCCCTGGAATCTGAGGCCATGGGATGTGGCCAGGGCATCCATCCCACACTCCACAGGACCCCCTCCAATGGCTTCAGAAGGCCGGAGGAGACCTGAGGATTTTGTAGCCATCCCACTATATTAGCGGAAGTTGGGGGTGCTTGAGACCCAATCATTCATTTGTTCATTCATACCCTGGGATCTTTGCTTACTGAACATTTCCATGTGTGTGTGCACGAGTGCACGTGTTGGAAAGCAAGTGAAATCAGCCACTGGCTGTCTTGTTCATGAGTCTAGCACCTGAGGCAGTTCCTTACAGATAAGAGACCTCCTTGAGGGAATGAAATGCTTGGATCCATAACAAAACTATGTAGACGTGAAGCCTGCACTTTAGATTGTTGTTGTAGACATGAGCCATGTACACAAACAGCTAATGGTGGTGGGGTGGAGGGAGCATCAGAGAAGAGGTGCCCATAACGTGATAGGGACTCAGGATTAAAGGGAGCCCCCTCCAGCCGAGAGGAGCAGAGAAGGCTTCCTGGCCGGGGCTCTTCCTCCTGGGTCCACGCACACCAATATGGCGGTCTCGCTCTTTCTCTTGTTTCTGTTCCCACACCACATGCCTATGGAGCCTTCTCTGACTCTCTGCACTTCTCATTCTGAGTCCATCTGAAAGAAGAGAGTGGGAAACAGTGACTCCTCCCCTCCCCTGAAATGACCACCTCTGTATGACTGATTTGTAAAACTTCTCCTCATCCCTGAAGACCCAACACAGATCTATCCTCCTCTGACATTGCCTACCATGTCCTGCCATGGGACACAGTTCCCACTGGACACAGTTCCTTGTTTCCGTCTCTGGGGTCCCGTAGATCAGTCATTTTAAAACTGGAAGTTCTGTCTATTAGTAAGTGGGTTATGAAATCAATTGGCTGGGCCAGCTTGGTGCAACAGAAGAATACAAAACAAGGGCCTATTTTTGTGTGAAAATTTTATTTCTGTTTTCTATACATGTGGACATGGGGACTGAGTTGCTGTCTTGGGTTGGGTCCCCCAGAAACAGATATGACAGAGGTTAGGATGTGCATGCATTACTGGGGGACACTCATCAGGAGACGCCTGTAGGGGAGCAAGAGCAGGAAGCTGGGGAGGAGAAAGCAAGGCAAGGACGAGTCTAGGATAGAGTCTAGCCTTGGCCTGGACCCGCGTGAGGTTGGAAGCAGCACAACAGAATTGTCCCCCATTGAGGCCCAAGGGCAGGCGAGTGGTGTCCATCGGTCGGCCGTGGTTGAGGCCATGGTTCAGGCCTGTCAGCGCAGATTCAGACGACCTCTCCGTGGAGGGGGCTCCCATCCAAGGGCAGTTCTCAAGAGGAGGGAGCAGTGCAAGACAGCAGCCAGCAGTCACAGCTGCTGTGGCTTGAGAGGGAGGCCCTGTGAGGGGCAGTGCTCAGATCCCTGAGCAGAGCCCTGTGTTCAGAAATCCGGGGAAAAGAACACTGAAGGTGCTGAAATATCTAGCTTCTTAGTTTCTTCCGAGGTCTTTCTCTCGTGACTTGTTAGTGATTTTTTATTTGCTGTTTAATGTCGTTTGAGGAAAAGAAATACGTAGAAGTTAAATTATTAGCCTGAATTGTACCATTTATCTTTGTGTCGTGCAATGCCAGTTTCCACTGCAAACATGAGAGCATTTGGCTCCTGTGTAGGTCCCGAGATTGCAAGTTTGTGGTCACATATGCATCTCTAGCTTGTTCTTTCCAGAACAATGGTAGGCTGCACAAAACCAGCTCAACTTAGTTTTCATTTCACTTCTCAGTTTGTGTTGTACCAACACTCCCTGCATTCAGCATGCTGATGAGTAAGGCAGGACTGCGAGATGGGCACCCAGGAGTCACCTTATCTTTTATTCCTTCTAATCATCCTTCCTTGTAGGCTGCTGGCTGATACGGCGAAGCCACATGAATAATGGCTTTCTTCGAATGCCTTTGCCTTCTTTCTGTTTCAAAGCAAGCTCTGGTTGGAACGGAAAGCCTGGCTTCTTGGAGCTGTCAGCACCCTGCTTACTCAGTCATAAATGTAACACATTTGCCTTGTATGCACTCTTAGTCTTACCGAAAACATGCACATAGTAGGTCCACTTGAACGCTATGCTCACTGGCATCGTGTGAGCTCTTTGCAAATGGGAGCAAGCAAGCACATAGTTGGCACATCTCTTCCGCTCAGATGTGCCCTCCATTATCCCAAGAGACTTCCTTCACAAACAACTTCAAAGATAAAATTACGATTTCAAGATGGTGACAGCAGAGCAGGAAACCAAACCCTAGGCCCTTTGGAGCATGGGACCCTCTGCAAGTACACACATTGCATGCCCGTGAAGCCGATCGTGCTCATTTGTTTCTTCCATTAAGTTCCTTCCATGCAAGCATGGGTTCCCCAGGAATTCTCATGGGTCACTGTTCCCAGGAAGATTTACAAAAGGAGACTAGTGGGACAAACTGCAGCCTCAGCTGTGACAGTTGGTCCCAAGGTTGTAACTGATACTCTCTATCTTCCGCCCTTCTTGCCACCCATTCTAGAGTCCCCTCATCCTCAACTAGCACGTCTGTTGGGGTAGGATGACCTAGACCCTCATCCCTCCAGGGTCTGAGCCTCTGGTTTCTATAGTCTCATCAGGCTACACGTAGGGCAGTGCCAAGTGTGTCTTAGTTGGGCCACCTCAGTGCCATGGATATTCCTCACGTCCTGATTATATAACATCAGCCCTTCCAGTGATGGTCGTTTCTTTCCAGGCCTGCTGGCCTACTGGCATGAGGGTCCTGAGTGACTAGGCAGCAGCCGTAGCCTTAAGTTTAGTGGAGTTCTTTGTTCCTACCCAAGAATCGAGACGTCAAGACCTACAGAGCCTAAAGTTGAAAGCATGAGAAGCCCAAATTCCCATGATCACCATCAGTGACAGTGAACTTGGCTACTCCCACTTGATTTCCAAACCCATGTTTTCTGCCTGTTGGGAACACAGCATTACATAAAAGACTTCACTCTAAGGAGTAAACAAACTCCATAAGAATACTATCCTGCCTCGCATGGTGTCATTTCCAAGCTAGCTGAGCTGATGCAGCTTTAAGAGACCCCCATTCCAATCCCATCTGAGATTAGAATCTTCTGGAAGGCTAGGTTTGTGTAGGAGCAGTGGATCTCAAAGTCACAAGGCCAGTGCTATATTTCTTTTGCTGTAAAGTGAGTCCCTTGAGCCGAGGAAGTGTTCTGCTTTCCCTCACTGGTGGTTCAGACACTCTGTGAGCCATCCGGGAGTGGTGCCAAACAAGTGCATAGACTGTGAGATTCTCTATGGGAGACCATGTAACATCACTTTGGACCAAGGGACCCAACTTGATCTTCATGAAGATGAGATGAAGACTCATCTTCACCCAATTATATCCTTTAATATAGGAAATTGCTGTAATATTTTGTGGAATGCCAGGATGATTCAAACCCTCTGGGGCTAAACTATTAGAGAGTGAACAGAGAATGAACAGCCTTGGGGCAAGACTGAATACACACAACTGCTCACCCCGAGTCAATACAAATTGCTTCTGTTCCTTCTTCTATATGAGAATGGAGAAGAACACATTTTGCATTTGAATAGCTGTATATCGTATACGAAGGTGGCGTTTGACTGCTCTGGTAAAGACAAAAGTGGGACTACGCTGGTTAGGTTTGTATTAAGTCTGTAATGAGGATATGATGGGAATCGCCACTGAGTCCTGACAGTGACACTTGGAGGATGCCACTGATTTGCAGTATTGTTTTTTGTTTACTATATTGGCTTGGTGAGGAGAAAGTGGAGGAGGATGGGCACCTCGGAAGATTTTACTTGGCATTTCCTACTATAAGAGCTCTTCTGTTACCTTTCAATTCAAAGAGTCAGTGTCCACTGCTAAGCAGGTCTATGCCAATAACATACTCAGGAATTGGAGGAAATAATCAGTGGGTGGTCCACTAAGTGCAGTAAATCCACTGCAAAAAGAACTTGGGCCAGGACTCCATATATTACCTGACCCTTATAAGCCCCTCTTCTAACAAGGGGACCATGATGGCTGGGTACATGGTTTACACTTGCCTTGGTTTTGAAGAGTCTTTCTTCATGGGGACCTGGCCTCTTTTTGGTCATCAGGTTCTGGATCCAAGAAGTGGCTCAAATCTAGGAACTTGACAAAGCATCATGTCTTTCCATGAGGGCAGCTGACCTCAACTTTTCACTAATTCATACCGGATCACTTCTGATTACATATATAAAGCTTTGTGGTCTGCTCTTCCACCTTGCTCCTATGAATACCATGTTCTGTTAATCATCTGCATAGAAGATTCCTATGGGGCAGGTCCTCTTGTCTCCTACTCTAATCCTTGCTGCCCATTTTCATAATTGTACCCATTGTGCTTTTGAGAGTTAAGACATGCCCTGTCTTTGATAGTTTGTGGTCCTGTCCTTTGCAGTGACACTAAGGAGCTCAGTTCTGTAATGATGAATCCCACCAGCCTACAGAGGATACTCAACACTCAGCTCTTCAGGGATGCTGGTGCCCTACTCACCAGTTCATTGCTTACTGTCCTGATACACAGCACGTTCCCTAGGCCTTCAAGAAACATAATTAATGGGTGTGTTTTCTGGTCTTGTATTTTAGATCCATTCTAGCATGACTGCATGACTTACTGACTGTGAGCCTAGTATCCCTTCTTCCAGAGCCTGCTAAAGCTCTTCTAGAACCTCTGCTTCCCTTCCTGAGAGTCACATTTTTTGCCAAGCTTCCAAGAGCTGCTCCAGCAATATATTGGATCACTCTCTCAAGGCCCCAGGGCTCTTGCCAGGCTAATTAAATCCTACATTACTAGTGACCCCAAGTCCACATACTGTCTTTATCCAGTTTCATATTCCGCTTCCCTGCTCTAACAACCTCAGGATCCATAGCCAGCCATTCTTTCCCAGTTGCTACTGGTGTATGTTAGCCAGTCCCTCTCAGACATCCAGCCCTTTCCCAGTCAGATCATGCTGAAACTTGACCCTAATGCTCAGGCAGGTGGTCAGGAGGGGTATTATAGGCAGGTCCGGGGGAAGGTGCACATTTTCTTCCAAGGCACCTGCATCATTTGAGGTTTCTACATTGTCCTCAAATATGGCTGGGGTGGAGTGGAGGGACTCTATTTTCCAGTAAGGGTGAGTGGATTATTTCTATAGTCAGAGGGTGTTCAGGAGAACCTCAGGGTTCAAGGTTCTCGTGTGCTTCACCCGTGTCTTAAAAGCCCTCTTCTTCCCTGTGAGGGGCCTGACTTCAGCATAGGTGACTTACCGAGAATTCAGGCTTTTCTGCAGTTCTGCAAGTCCTACAGCGAAGTCCTGTGCTTGGTCTTCAGCTCTTCCTGCCACCTAACTAAAGGAGAGGAGTCTTTAAAGACCTCCAAGGAGGTGGGCCCTCTGATCCTCACACTAGGCTTTGAATTAGTGAATGACTGCCCTGAACCCGTCATCTTCTCTCATCCAAGCATCAGCGGCATTCAACAACTACCTCCTATTGCTGCAGTCCACAGTCCTTATAATTACTGCTCCCTTATATCTCTCAGTGCCAGAAATATCCAGTGGGTGCCCCGCTTCCCCCTTGCTCTTGTCCCAAGTTCTCCACAGGTGACAGCTTTAGTAATTGCTCTGCTAACCACGTTCCAGGGATCATCATACAAGTTACACACTGGGGTCCTCATCACCAGCTGACCCAAAAACCATCCTCCTCCCAAAGTGCATCTAGGAGCCTGCTTCTGGGTAAAAAGTCAGGCACCGACTGTCTTGGGTCAAGTGCCCTAGAGACAGAGCCGAAGCCTGGATTCAGGTGCATATGATTTATTAAGGAAGTGCTATTCAGGAAAACTCCAGAAGAGGAAGACAGAAACAAGGGTGAAAAAGTAAGATGTGGTCTCAGGTAAAACAAACTTTGGATTGATCCACGAAGGAGCTCAGAAGCATAAACCATGGACAGAGTTGTCCTCGGCTTTTTATAGCCTTGTATTAAGAAGCCATTGGTTGTGAGCTACCCTGGGAGCAGGGATGGAGGTGGGCTTGGGGAGGAGGTATAGGAGGCCAGTTCTCCGGAGAAGGAGGCAGCTGTGAACTCTTAGAAGCCACACACAGAGCAACTCATGGGTGGGTGCTCCAACCAGGGAAAGGGGATCCCCGAGGGACACCTACAGGGTCTATGGTGAGGGTATACAGATATGTTACATGTATCTGTTCATTGAAAGCTCACCTGGCCGATATGGTTTCTTAATTACATTTCGGTCTCCAATGCCAGATTCTAAACTCTTCCACATCAAGGACTCTGTCCTATTCATATTCGTGTTCCTAACCCAGGGATTGGCGTTGAATTGTTACTGAATAAGCCTTTATCAGACAAAAAGGAGTTTGGGGTAGATCACAGAACAACTTGAACTCCAGACAAAGTAATCTGGGTGTGACTCCGTTGGCGGTTGGAAAGAGTGTGAAACACTTATTGGCAGGGGTGGTGATGAGGGCAGAAAGCCACAAGAGGCAGAGTTCCGGTAGAGGCTGCAAGCCTGGGGAGGCAGAGGCGAAGTCATTAAAGTATTATCTACAGGATCCAGATGGCCCCAGGCTGACAGCCAGGATAGAGACCATCAGGGATTCTAATCAATCAAGTGTGTTACAAGTTTTATACTTCTATGCCTCCAAGCAGATAGAGGAGCATGTCTTATATTTGCATGGAAGATTTATCCAAAAAACAAAAGCCATGTGGGTTTTCTCAGCATCATGAATAATTAGGAAAAGCCCATGAAGTAAGCATGGGAATATTTTCTTTCCTTCCATATTTTGGCGAGAGTCCCATAGTCATATCTGAGAAAATCCAAGGTCATCAGTGTGGAATTTGTTCAGTTCATTAGCACGTGGGGTACTTAAGCTTAAAGTGATTTCCAGTGACATTGCTTTCAAATCAATCATTCCATATGGTAACATATGCTGCTGATTCAGCAAGTTATCCTCAGCTGCCTTCTGGACCTGGTTGGAATAATTTATCCTTGACTCAGATGTATCATATACACATCAGGAAATATGTGCTTTTTTTTTTTTTTTTCCCCCCTGAGCTCTTCCAGGACTCGACTGCAGGCAAAGCTGTGTGCATTCCTCTTCAATTTTAGGGCTCAGTGACTTTTGGCCAGGTGCCTGCCTTTCACATGGTTTTCCGAGAACCAGTTCCTGGAACCCCTGTTACGTGGACTGGACCTGGATTTGCCAGCGTTCTCCCTGGGGCCGGCTTGAGATTTGTCGTCAGCAACATTTCCTTGCCCATGGACTTCACCATCGCCCTTTGCTACGAGCCTCAGGTATCCGGCTGCTTCTTCAGGGGTAAGAGGCTGACTGAAGTACATTCTGGAGCTACAAGTTTCCATCCCGGTCTTGCTAGATAGGGTCAACAGAAAATGATTTGCAAAAAGTCGAACATCTGGAGAGCATTAGAAATCAAAGAGTTTCCTAAAAATATTAAAACAACACAGTAAGCCAGAGGCACACATGCTTTATTCCATGGAGAGAAGCTGAAGTTGACGCTACGTATCTCAGGTGCAAGATCTAGGGAAGCGGGGATGGCATGTTTGTGTAAGAACAATAAAAAACTAAAATAACACGAATTCTGCCCTCCTGGGACTTTTTCCTTAAAATTTTCTAAAGCTTCAGTAAGCTAACCTGTGTGCAGAGATTCAGGTTCATGCAGAAGAGACATTTATTTTGGACTTGGACTTGACCCTGAAACAAGAGAAGAGCTAACGGCAGGCTGCTCCTCTTGCCACCTCCCCCTGCCTGTTGAGAAAGATCTAAGACAGAACAGAAACCAAACCAGAAAAACACTCCATCTAGAGCAGTGGCCCCGAACTTTTTCTCTGCATAATCTTTTCTTTGATAGTCAGAAGCCCCACAGACCATTTCCCCTGAAAAATGCTTTATGAGACTGGAATGGTCTCAGAAACCCCAGGGTTCCTCGAGGGACCTCGTTCTGGAAACTCTCATGGTGTTGTATGACCAGAGCGGCTGATCCACTTTGAAACTCTTGATATGACACAAATCTCTATGGCTCCCTTCTAAATGATAGCCAAGGAGTTTCAGTGAACTTGGACCTACACAGTAGGATGAGTCATTAAAAATGTGGTATATATTTTTTAATTTTTCCATTAAGAAGACACATCTCTGGCATCTTTAAAAAGCATTTCCAAATTGCATGGCTTTCAGAGTATAGTGAATTAGCATATGCTATAAATACATATATGCATATTTAGACGACACCTATAGATAGATTTAGCCATATAATAAGCAAATATTACATAACAAAATCTGTGTAATGATACATTTATATAATAATATTTCTGCAGTAACATGAAAAAAGGGATACAAGCTTTTGTGAAGGATTCCAGATTTCCACTTTTGTTCTGTGATCCAGGGACAGGGTGTGGTAATTGAATCTTTGGGAGACAGATGTTAAAAACAAGGCCCATCAGGAGCACCAGGGCTTTTCCAGCCCAGGAACTAGAGCTACGACCAGAAACAATATTCCTGGGTCTACCTGGGTCACCATTCCGACCCCAGCAAGCGAGAGCAGAGAATGAGCCTCTCAGACTCTGCTCCCAAATTCCATTTTCCAAGAGGGCTGGGGGTTGTGGGTTCAAGTCCAAGGGCTACCCATGAGGTGTGTTTTGTGTGTGCATCTTCACAAGGGCGTGCTTTTTATGTCCTTCCTGTCTAGCCTGCAGCCGACTGGACTGTCCAGGTCCTGGTTAAGCCCCTTGGAGGGAGCAAGCACTGTCCACGCAAGAGTCCACGGCCACGGCCTTTGTCTTTCCCTTTACCGGCGGCTTCCAGGTATGCTCGGGACCTGTCCTCAAACATGGAAGGTTTCTTAGAATTTTGTTCCTTTATCAGTAATTTGTATCGAAGACCTAAGCAGAAGAAGTAAAGGAGACGGTGACATTTATTGCTTGCTGTGGACTACACTAAGCTTCACATTTAAGATCATATTTTATCTTGCTAACAACTCACTAAGGAGACTTTCTCTTCATTGGGTGAGGAGGCAATTGAGAATGAGACTTCTTGGAGACCAGCCCCAGTCTTGGAGCTAACATACTGCAGAACCAGGATTCTAGCCCTGAGCTCCTCATTCTCAGTCTAGAACTTTCCTTTCCCGTTCACCAAACGGCCTGCAGAGGTGAGAAATTAATATGCTACAAGAGTAAGAATCAAATATTCAGCTGGTATTCCCAACAGCTGAGAGTCTATAAGGTTAAAAAAAAAAAAAGAAAGAAAAAAGCTACTAATTTTGCATCAAAGATTTGTGGCAAAATAAAACAAGAGACCCTGTTGAGATTAGCATGGTAGGTAGAATAAAGGACATTTGTTCTGTCTGTCCTTTTCCCAGAGTAGTCGCGACAACCCATGGCTGGTAGTCCCTAAGATTTGCTATTTGGCACAATCCTATGCAAGAGCCACACAGAGAATCTGAGAGTGAATTTGCTCTCCCCCCAACCCACCGGAGCTGGTCTAGACCCGGCCTCTGCCCCCACCGTCAAACCCACTTCAGCGCAGGTTGGAACACCACCAAATACCCTGGCGGCTTAGGTTATATAATTGTACTTTTGTCACTGAATTGTTGCTTTATTTCTCTTCCTACAGAATCGTGCTGCTGCCCACAACCATCTGTTTAGAACCAGATGTACAATATTCCATAGATGTCCATTTTTCCCGGCCTTTGGAAGGAGGGCCCCACGCTCAGTCCCACATCCTGGTTGACTCAGTAAGTATCACGGAGCGAGGGAAGGCACCGCCTTCCAAGCTGAGCCCTGTTATCATTCGACTTTTAGACTCCCTGGTGACCTGTTTCTTTAGAAGTATAAATGGGTTTGTGCCGTTAGAAAAATCACTGATTCTCTGTAAACGTCACCTAATACCAACGGCACACCTTACCGAACAGCGCTCATCGACAACGGTTCGACGGTTTTACTTACTCTGTTTTCTAGTCTTCACAACTGCGTGAGCAAGGTGCTGTCATTGTCCCCATTTTACAGATGACAGAACAGAAGCACAGGGTCACAGGGCCAGTGAGTGAGGAGGCTGCCATCAGAGCCAGACTCTCTGGTGCCAGAGCCCCCGCTCTGGGCCACGACAGCGTCCTGGCATGGCAGAAAGTTTGGGGAGAAATTCTACCACTTGAATTGTCAGTACCTTGTAAGTTCTGCTCTGGACCTCCTGCTTGTGTAGTGTTGTGACCAGAGCACTCGTGCAAGTCCATAGACAGATACTTTTTTAGTTCCCATTATATCCTAAGCATTTTCTTATAGTCCTTATGTCGTCTTCTTTATTTTCTTTTAAAGATTTTATTATTTATTTGACAGAGAGAGAGACAGCGAGAGAGAGAGCACAAGCAGGGGCAGTGGGAAAGGGAGGAGCAGGCTTCCCGCGAGCGGGGGATGCAGGGCTCCATCCCAGGACCCCGGGATCATGACCTGAGCTGAGGCAGACACTTAATGACTGAGCCACGCAGGCGCCCATATGTTGTCTTCTTATCCTTTTTAGGAGCAGTGCATAGTATTTCCTCAAATGACTTCTTTCAACCTCCTTCTCCATAGAGTTGGGCCACCGATATTCCTTTTAAACCTTTCACTCTGTACACAACTTCAGGCCCAGGCTTTGGCCTGGGCAGAGTTTGGGCACTGAGGAAATTTAAGCCTTCATTTACCAGTATCTATACCCTATGCCTCAAGGTTTATGGCTCTCGAAATAGCCTGTCAAATTAATTTCTGGAAAGTATTCTCCAATTAATTCTCACGATCGTTAGAAATATGTGAAAGGATCGCGTTCATTCCACCTTCAGCAGAATCGTATAGAATGGTGTGGGCTTCTTTAAAAGTAATTTTGTGAGTAAAAATCAGAATCATTTCTTACAACTGCATTTTAAAATATTTGTGAGAGGGCCGCCTGACAGACTCCGTCCGTGAAGCGTCTGCCCTCAGCTCAGGTCATGATCCCAGGGTCCTGGGGTCTGGTTGGCATTGGGTTCCCTGCTTGGCACGGAGTCTTCTTCTCCCTCTCCCTCTGCCTCTCACCCCTGCTTGTGTTCCCTCTCTCTCTTTCTCTTTATCAAAATAAATAATAAATAAATAAAATATTTTTAAAAATATTTGTGAGGGTCTTCTGATATCATGATTTAATTGCCACATTACTGCCCTACAAAGTTTTATTTGAATGCAGCTATGGCCAGTTGTTTAAAGATTTATTTATATGGGGGGGTCAGAGGGAGAAGGGGAGGGAGGGGGAATGAATCCAAGCAGACTCTGTGCTCAGCACGGAGCCTGACTAGGGGCTCCATCTCACATCTCGGAGATCATGACCTGAGCCGGATCCAAGAGTCAGACGCTTAACCCACTGAGTCCCCCAGGCACCCCTGGTAAGTTGTTTATATATTACCTACAGCAGATTTCAAGCTACAAAGACAGAGCTGAGTACTTGCCACAGACGCCTTATGACCCACAAAGCCACAAAGCCAAAAATATTTACTGTCTAGCATTTTATAGGAAGCTTGACAATCCCCTGTTTAAGTAGTTGTATGTACGTATTTCATGAATTGTGTCTTCAAAGTTTAATTTTTAACCATTGAACATTTTAAATTTATAACCTGGAACTTCGCTGTTTCATCATCTACGATGGAACTCGGTATGAAGCAGGTGTATCTTGTATTCTAGAAATCAGGTATTGTAACATCTAAAATAAAAAAAAACAAGAAACCCCTGCCATTTATAAGATTATTTTACCAGAGATAGAATTGCAAGATTTAGAAAGCAGGGAGGGAAGGAAGGAGGAAGAACGGGGGAGGGAGGAAGGGGGAGAGAAGAAACAAGACACCAAGTTAGATTTGAATATTGTATAAATATGCCCAAAATATTGCCATCAAATACTGTCTGAGACCTACTAAAAAATTATTCATTGCTTCTGTGAAATTCAGTTTCACCTGGGTGATTTGTATTTTAACTGGCAACCTTAGCCAAGGATGGTCTAAATCCTGCTCCTGGAAGGCCTTGGTTCTACCAGGTAAAGGGAGAAAGGAAGTAAAAAGTAGAAACAAACTCTTGAATGAGAGTTTAAACTACTGTGATTTCCCTACCCATGGAAGTTCTGTTCTCTGCCCAGGAAGTTTGAAGAGACCTGCATTCACAGACCAACACATGAGTTACAAAGAAAGAAAATCAAATCCAACAGATTTAATTTAGGGGAAAAGGCTAAAAGTTGGGAACCCAAGCAGAGTAGAGAAAGGAAAAGGAAAGAGAAAAATGAAGGAATTCATACATCATGTAGAGATTTTATTATTATGATAGTCATGAAACTCAATAAGAGCCAAGATACTCCTCATCTTAAACCTATATCCTGAATATTTCTAATTTTGTAAATTTTGGTTTATGACTTGATGCTGCGTTTCATGCATCCTTGCGAATTATCCATTCACCACCCATTCGTGGAGCCTACGTGGGCTGATACTGTGCTGGTGCCTGGGGTGCAAGCTTTGGTCCCCTTCCTCAAATAATTCTCAGCCTGATGCAGAAGACAGATGTGTAAATAAAATCATTGCAGTGATATCTGACAGATACATAATACAAATGGGTAATTTGAAATTACCTGAAAAATACTTCCATTTGATCAGTTTTCAAGCTTACAAATAGCTACAAAAACCATGAAACCTGAATGAAATTTAGGAAAGCAGCCTGATCTTGGCAAAGTATCAGAACCTCAGAAGAGAGGCTAGATCCCTCATTCGGGTCAGATTCCCCAGAAGCCAAAACTGAGATAGGGACTTGGGTCCACCTGATTTGTTGAGGGTATGCTTGTGGGAGAAGAGGTCCAGGGGACCGGGGAAGGAACAGAGCGAGGATGTGATTTGCACTGAAGCGTAGCTGATCCCACAGGGAGCTTGGGAGCATAATTGTACCAAGGAGCCAGTTGCCCCGAGAGGCAAAGTGGCGGGCCCGTGTGCCCAAATCATCCACCGCCCCAACCCCCCAGTGAGTGCATTCACTTCTGGAAAAGTTGGCTGAGTCCCCGGAAAGAGGGACAGCTGTGAGCAAAGAACAGCCAATGCCGTAGCAGCTGGCAAACGGGAAGATCTGGGCAGGGCACCTACAGTGTCCCTTCGAACCCCTGACCCTGGATGCCCAGTGGGAGAAAGCCAATGCACATTTTCTGATTACAGACTAAAGCAGTTATTTCTACCCCACTGATTTTGCTGCTCTGGGAAGAGGCTTGGCTGCCTGAGCCTTGGCACTTTCCAAGTTCATTCTTCTCCTGCAGCCAGATTAACATTGATATCTAAGACTAGGACACATTTCCAAGAAGTCCCAGTGAAAGCTTTGGTCAACCCTGGAGGCTCCTTCTGCAGAGATGGCTTTTGTTCGGCAAACAGAGTGAGACAGCTACAAATTTCCTTCCCGATTGCATGATATGTGCTTCCATGAAAATGTATTTAGAGTCAAAAGTATATTGGCCATTCTAGAATATAAAACCACTGTTCTTTTAAACCATGGGATGGACTCCACTTGGTCAACAAAATCTTTAGAAGTTTCTAGAAGAAGTGAGTCATGACATTACAAAATCCTATAGCTTCACAGGGACTCTTATCATCTGAGCCATCTGCTTGGTGCCAGGACTGGCCCCCTCAAAACTGCCTCAGACCAGCAACTATAGATAACATACCCCTGGTTGGCTCCCCTCAACCCCAACCCTAGCCTGTCCAGCTTCCTTCTGCATCTCTCTTCACTTGGTGTGTGTTTGGAGAACCGTCATTTTAGTATCAACTTGAAGAGACCACACTAGACAGGTATATATGCTTCTTTATTGAGCAAATATGTATGAAGTAGCTACTGTGAATTAGACACTGCGGCAGGCGCAGGTGAAGACAAGCACCTTCCCCGACATGCGGGGACATAGGGAATGGCAACGTGGTCTGAGAGCTTCTGGAAGCCATGACGGGTCACTGGACAGAAAAGCTGGGGATGCCTCGAGCGGTGATCCCCAGCATCCTCTGACTCAACCACCTCTTTCAATTGCAGATATTTTGCAATATCCTTTACCAATTTGAAATGCAATTCACAAGCATCATAGCCTACCTGCTCACATACCTTCCAAAGCATGTCAGTGTCATGCACAAATACAAAGAGACATAAAAGGAAAGTAATTTATAGAGAAACATTATGTACTTCAATATGTTTGTGCACTGGCAGGAATACACCACAGACCCATGAGACAGGGACAGGCTCACAGGTGTAGAATGACTCAGTGTGACACAGACAGGAAAGCAGGTGTGTTGCAAACATGTTTTTAAAACATAGACTAAGACGTTCAGCTCGTAATTACAAGCAAAGACGTCTCCTTCATGGATGTTCGGTGGAGCATTCGAAAGCTGTAGGAGACTGGGCTGATTTTCCTTTGTGTCAAAACATCTGGGATTTCTGATCCCCACCCACTAAAAGCCAGTAACACACCTCAACCGATGGCCGTGACAACCAAAACTACCCCTTGGAATTTCCAAAATGCCCCTTAGGGGACGGCCCCTCCCATATTGAGAACCACTGAACCAGGAGGTTGGAGGGGCGGGGGTAAGAGAAAGAAGCCACTGAAGGTTTGAAGGAGGGGTTATCTGAACAAACTGCCTTTTAAGGAATCATCGTAACTACAGGGTAGAAAATTGATGGGGGAAGGGGAACAAGAGTGGAAGATGAGACATCTGTCGGGCTGCCATCATGGTAAACTGCATGGTCTCAGAGCAGTGACAGGGGGACGAAGAAAGATAAATGCACCCCAGACACATTTAAGAGTTTATGTGGACCAGGCTCGTGATTGATTTGTTGTAAGGGCGAGGAGATGAGGTGGGTAGGCAGTGTTGATGATGAAAAAGTCAGTATCAAAGATGACCTTCTTCAGTTTTCTACACTGAGTAGCTTGGGAGATGCTGGCACTGTTTCCTGCCAACAGGCACAGAAAGGAAAGCAGGTGGCAGGTGCATTGGTTTGCAGTGCTGTGGGGTGACCAGTAAGCTTGTCTGAGCAGATCTGGTGCCCGCAATTGAGCTGTGGGCAGGAGACCTAGATTGAGATATCAGCAATCTGTATCGACGGTAATGGAAGGCACGCCATTATCAAGGTCACCTAGAATGGGGGGGTGGGGTAAGGAGGGGGCCGATGGGAGAACACTGAGGGATGGGGGGAAGGAGAGGTGTGGCACTGGTCAGAAGAATAAATGTGGGAGGAGGCAGGGAGGATTCC
This sequence comes from Mustela lutreola, assembly GCF_030435805.1. NCBI lineage: Eukaryota > Metazoa > Chordata > Mammalia > Carnivora > Mustelidae > Mustela > Mustela lutreola. Next base: position 111,878,304 of record NC_081293.1, read on the forward strand.
AAGGAAACAATGTTTCAAGAGATTTGGGCATCCAGGAGTCAAAGGGCAGAGATGGAGGCAGGGGCAGAAGGAAAGTACGAGATCAAGGAGGTGATTTTAGAGATGGGAGAGATTTCAGCACATTTAAGTGCCAGTTGAAAGGAAGAGATTAAAGAAAGCATAATCCACAGAAAAGTTTCCTGAGGGCAAAGGGGATGGTGGCAGACATCTCCTCCACTGGGACACGTCTTCGTGGGTGCTGAAGGGACGGGGGCAGTGGTGGGGGGGCTAGTACCTGAGTGCCAGGAGTCTGGGAGGCAGGAAGTGGGAGGCTCCCTTTCCTTTGTGAAGGCAGAAGAGGAAGAGGCAGTGAGCGGCCCCTCCGGGAGCGCAGAGAGAATGAAGACACTGTGAAATGGGCATCTAAGGCTGAGAGTCCACCACTGGTGTGTCAGACAGCAAAGGGAGAGGGACCAGGGGTGTGGATGGGTGCTGGAGTGGGGGTGGTTGAAAGGGGGTTGAAGCAAAGGACTATAGGAACGAGGTTCAGTATGGACAAAACAAGAAGGTCAGGGGAATCTATCTGGGTCACCTGGTTCACTCTTCTAACTAGAACTGCTGAATTAAATCTTAATTTCAGTTGTGACCAACTTGGTCTTACATTAGCATGTTCTCCACTGTATCAGCCATGCCACTGAAAAACATTTAAAGTGGCCATAGGTTATAACATGGGTAAAATCTTCTCAAGAAATATAACTGTATGGTTTTTCTTCACATAGGTATCAAACTATAGATGATCCCTCTTTGAGAATAAGCCTGGAACAATGCATTTGTCTTTCTAATAGGTGTATGCGCTAAGCCAACAATTCACAAAATGCATCTGAGTTGTATTGAATTTGTGGGATGTTAGTGTTACTTGAGTACAGAACAAAGTAGTTAAATAAGCATGGAAGCACTGAGGTGTTTTGTTTTGTTTTTTTAGTTTTATTTATTTATTTGACAGTGAGAGAGAGAGATCACAAGTAGGCAGAGTAGCAGGCAGAGGGAGAGGGGGAAGCAGGCTCCCCGCTGAGCAGAGAGGATGATGCAGGACTCGATCCCAGGACCCTGAGATCATGACCCAAGCCGAAGGCAAAGGCTTAACCCACTGAGCCATGGAAGCATGGAGTTTAAAAGTATCTTTCTTGTAGGACTTCTCAGAGCTTTAGTATGTTAATCTATACTGTGACTCTCCAAGAGGCAGATAGTTTGATGTAGGACACTATTGTTCATATGTAATTGAAAAGGACAAAACATTTAAAAGGAGAGTTTTGTGGAATTAGAGTTCCACAATAATACAATGGAATGCGCTAAGCCATAATTTCTGAATTTATCACAAATAGCCTAGTTTAAAGTCTTTGAAATCTAAGACAAATTTATGAACAAGCTAAAAAATATAATAAGGAAGGTAAAAAGAAAAAAGTCTTATTTTCTTTGTCTCAAGTCAATAAATGTAAATATTTAAAGATTTCTTAAACACAATAAAAATCTTAAAATCTTCAGTTGTAAGCATTTTCTCATAGGTCTAATTGTTTATACAAGTAGAATCTTAAACGGGAGACGGTTATGAACCTCAGACTTCTTTTTGTATTATTTCAAAAGCTTGTTCTGATTCCCCAAATCAATTCACTGGAGAATTTCTGCAGCAAGCAAGACTTAGATGAATATCAGCTACACAGCTGTGTTGAAATTGCCTCGAAGACGGGACCCCAGGTGCTCCCTGATGTGTGTGAAAGGCTGATAGTCAGCATGTCCGCCAGGCTGCACAACGGGGCAGTAGGTGAGTGGTGGCCCAATGGGCTCTACTGACACACAGCTTTTTAGAATGTGAATGAATCGATTTAATTTATTTTAGCATCACCTCCAAACAATCAGTGTCAATGCCAATTTCCCAATGATTAGATATATAACAAAGTCTGCTGTGTGTTGGAATCCCAATGCACAGTACATTAAGTGTATAAAAAAGGAGCTTTGGAGTAGCATTGGGCTGCTAGGATATGGAACATTGGTCCTAAAATAGTTATTTGGGGTCCTGGACTTTTAGGGCTGGAGAGAACTGTAAACAACGTCCTTCATCATCAAACTTTCATTCAATGATCAAGACTCTTGGAATCCAAACACATTAGGTAACTTGTCCATTTCATTAAGCCACAGAGCGGTACTTCTCACCCTTAGCACATCTGAAATTTGGGGCTGCATAAAGCTTTGTTGTGGGGAAGGGTCTTCATGGGGGGTTTTCTGTGCTTAATAGGAACTTTAGCATCATCCCTACTGTCTGACCACCCAAGACCCATAGCACCATCCCTCCAGTTATGACATTCAAAAATTTCTTCAAACTTTGTCATATGTTCCCGGGGAATGGCTTTTACAAAATCTCCCCCCAGTGAGAGCCCGGAGTTCCTGAGTTCTGGGCAAATGCTTATCCCATTACACTGCAGGGTTCCCACAACCCCGTGAAAGATACAGAATAAGGGAAATGAAACAGATAGTCCAGCACCAACATAGATCATCAGGAACTGAAGGAATAATATCAATAATAATAATTATCTTGGAACAGCTCATTTTTAAAACAATTTCTTTTAAGCCTTTCACTAACCTGTTAAGTAACATTTATTAAGATATGTATATTGTCATATTTATTGAGCACTTACTTCCTGCTCCATGGTTCTAAGTATTTCACGGGCGTTATTGTCTTTAATCCTCATAATCCCCTGGGGTAGGTGCTATAATTTCCCCATTTCACAGATGAAGGAGTCAAGAATGAGAGAAGTACCAAACACAAGTGAAGTGAACTAAAGCTCCCAACAGGACCAGGTGTTTCTCGCCGCTTCCTTCACCTCTAACTGTCCTCTTTTGTCTCCCCACAGCCTGTAAGTGTCACCCCCAGGGCTCAGTGGGGCCCCGCTGCAGCCGACTCGGGGGCCAGTGCCCATGCAAGCCTCATGTGGCCGGGCGCTGCTGTGACAGGTGCTCACCAGGAAGCTATGGCTTGGGACATCATGGCTGTCACCGTACGTAGCAAAGAACAGATGAGGGAGGGCATGCGTGGTCACAACCTTGGAGTTTTGAAGGCAGGAAAATCAGTATGGCACTCCCGAAAACGAGGGGACTGGGAAATTGATGCCATGATTCAGGCTGTCTGTCTGCGTAGATAAAATGTACAGGAGAATTTTCTCATCGTATTTCATCCACCCCTTCTGAGGGCACCCACTGGATTCAGAGCTCCTTTAGTAATCGTGTGTGATGGTGCTCGCTTTGATGGCACATATCCTAACACTGGAAATGATACAGAGATCAGCACAGCTCCTGTGCAAGGAGGACACGCAAATCTGCGAAGGCAACACGGGTGATGGTAAAAACACAGTCCGCACTTCTGGGAGCGTGCAGTGTGTATCAAAGAGATGGCAGTCCAGGGAGGTTGTGCGAACACCGGGAAAGGTGTTGGCTGTGCCAGCCCAGCTTTACAATCTGGCACAGAAGCCGCACGGCTGGCCAGGTCGAAAGAACAATGAGATTGAGGAGTCAAGGATGGAGTCAGCTCTGCCACCTGGATATCACCCTGTCTGATGCTTGGGTCGCAAAAAAATGCGGAACTGATTTTAGAAGCTCCCCATTAATAAGGGCTCAGATAGGTCTTTATTCAGATGCAGTGGTAATCCAGTCTCATGGCTCCCATGTTCAGGGGATATAGTTCTCTGTTCACACTGTAAACCGTCAGTGAGAATACTGTTCTCCGCAGAAGCCTAGCTTGGTAGGTATCTCCAGATAGGTTAGTTCTTCCAGGTAAAGGAACAGCATATCTTTTTAGTCATGATTCAGAGAGATGGCATACCTTCCTGGTCATTGCCCAGCAGACAGTGCTTAGGTCCATGATCACTGCTGTTTCCCTTTCTTTAAAAAACAAAAACAAAAACAGGAAAAAAAAAAAAAAAAGAAAACAAAGAAAAGAAAAAAAAAACAAAGAAAAGAAAAAAAAAAGATGAAGCGCTTACGATCCCCAAAGGGGTAAACACAGAGGAGCAAGCCTGTCTTCCGCCTCCTGTCTTCATGTAGGGAAGACTGGCTCCAGGGAGTCAACAATTCGCTTGAAAAGGATTGAGCCTCTATGACCTCACCTAGGAAAAGGAAAGATCCAACCACCTTGAGAAGGGTTTTTATATTCTTTAGAATCTTGAAGTTTGAGTTGATGAGTGGAAGTTTGAGTCCTTAAGAACACGCTCTTTGTTGAGGTCCGGTGTAGAAACAGTGCTTAGAAGCCCCAGTGGCTCACAGCGTACGGTTCCCTGGATGACTCAGGGAATCATTTGACAAACACTGACCCGGTACTGGGAGGGTGCATGCCCGGCTCTCGGACTCACCTTATGTGCCTGATCGGGATGTGACAGTGAGTTCAAGTTTACAAAATCAGGATCGTCGCTCATTCCCCCAGCACACCACCTGCCCCCACTCAACATGTCCTCTTTCTTTGTCTAGCATGTCACTGTCATCCGCAAGGCTCAAAGAGCCCTATATGTGACCAAATAACGGGACAGTGCTCCTGCCAGGGGGAGGTGGCCGGCCGCCGTTGTGACCGGTGCCTGGAAGGCTACTTTGGGTTCCCCAGCTGCCGCCCTTGCCTTTGTAATGGATTCGCGGAACTTTGTGATCCCGAAACAGGCTCGTGCTTCAATTGTGGAGGGTTTACGACTGGAAGAAACTGTGAAAGGTAGGAAATTCACACGTACTTTAATTTTGTTTCTTTTGTTCCGATGTCACAACACCCTCTGAAGGACCACTGGGTAGAGACTCAACGGTATTTAAGTGTAGACGATTGCTATAGGGAGTGGGGGAAGGTAGAGCGTCATTCCTGATGTCCTTCAAGATCTTGTGATGAGCCAGACCATGTCTGATTAAATTAACAAACAGGCATTTATTGGTCTGGCACCTTGTTTTTTATGTCTCTAAAGTATAACATGTACATTCACTGCTACTATATTGAGTTTAATGACTGTACATCTTGGGACTTTCAATGTAAAGCAAAAAAATCCCTTCACGGAAGCAAGAAGCATCTTCTAAAATACAGTTTTGGGAGTTGCACTGTCCTCGAGCATAACAAATCCACACTGGCTAATGTGAGCTTTCTCCAGGAACGTTTGGTAAAAAGCAATTGTCTTCCAGATGCATCGATGGTTACTATGGGAATCCTCCTTCGGGACAGTCCTGCCGTCCTTGCCGATGTCCAGACGTTCCCTCAAGTAGCCAGTATTTTGCCCATTCCTGTTATCAGCATCCTTGGAGCTCAGATGTGATCTGCAATTGTCTTCAGGGTTATGCAGGTATGTAGTCTAGTTCATGTTGCCTTTTTGCTTCTATCCCATAATGCTACCTAAAAACAGATCCCATGTTCATAATTTATCTGCTTTGAACAACTGAGTGGTCCTGAATATGTTAATGGTAAGAAGACGCAATCTGGTATCTTGCTGCTTTACTGAACAAAGGATTTGAAGGATTCAGAAACAAACAATGAAAAGCTCATTCCTCCAAGCTTTAATTTTTTTTTTTAAATAACATTCTGGAACATTAACTGACCAAATGAGTTTAAATCAAATAGATTTATTTAAAATAAAACCATCACATGTTAAGTAAGATACATGGGTGATTAAGTAATATATATGTCTCATATAACATATAATGTAAGCAATTAAAACATAAAAAATTTTAATCAAATACTTTATGTAATCCCAACCAGTCAATTTGACTGATATTTCACGAATATGATTTATTTTTTTCAGATCTTGAAGCACTGATTTGGGCCTCATATAGACACCATATAAGTCAATTCAGTATTTGTGTCTGTCCCTCTACCAAAACTTTTATTTTGAGGAGTTTAAGCATGAGTGTAAACATATAAGGCAAACAGGGAAAAAACATGAAACCTACTTGATTTAATCATAGTTTGGGAATATGGTGCTGCTATTTTCTCCAACGATAGTTACCATCATGGTAATAAATGATGTGGCTAGTTTTTTTTTGTTTTGGTTTGGTTTTTGGTTTTTGGTTTCTTTTTGCTACCTATGTCTCTACTTCATTTTGACCTCTTCCCGTGTAGTTTCTTGTCTATGTCCACTCTGGCTTGGTTGGTCAGTGTTTCAGAACGGAGACCAGGATTGGCTGATGAGAGCATTCCTAAATAGAATGAACCAAAATGGGGGGGTGGGTAGACCCACAATTTGGGCACCTAACTGACTACAGTTCCCTGGTGGTTGGAAAGGTAGCAGGTAAAGGAGGAAAGGGATATTTTCTCCACCCAGTGCTTGATAAAAACACCCTCCAGTGTGCACACATCACGAAAACCACAGTCACCATCTACACTGCTAGACCCCATCTCAGGTGCTGCTGCTTCATCTCCAGAAGTAGGTGGGGGTGGGGATACCCCAGAGAGAACACAAGGTGAGATTGGCTTTGGGTCCTGAGACACTTGAGTAACCCCTGTTATAGAAAGATCCAGGGATCCTGTGCCTAATACTCTAGTTTCTTATATAAGGACTAGAATGTGTTCCTCACCAAGGACTTTTTAGTTCTGAATAATCATTGTATTCTCTGACTGGATAATAAATTAAAATGAATGTTTTAATTCAGAACATTTTTCCTTCTACGTCCCCAACCTGTGACATCTCATTATCCCTTGAAGAGCCTAATTATTCTCTGTGCCCGTCTCCACCCTGCTCCCCTACACCCATCCCCCCCCCCACACACACACACAGAGACACACACGCTTCTCATGTCATTCCCATTTCCTCTCCCTTCTTTTCAGGTAAGCAGTGTGGAGAGTGCTCTGCGGGTTTCTACGGAAATCCCAGAATTTCGGGAGCACCTTGCCAACCGTGTGCCTGCAACAACAACACCGACGTGACGGACCCTGAGTCCTGCAGCCGGCTGACGGGGGAGTGCCTGAAGTGTTTGCACAACACGCAGGGGCCCCACTGCCAGTTCTGCAAACCAGGTCACTTTGGATCGGCCATCAATCAGACCTGCCGGAGTAAGTGTGCCCGGCTTCCCAGGGAGGGTGGATTGGGGGCTGGGAACATGGCAGCAGAGCAAGGTCCTCCATGCATGTGCCGGGATCACCTGGGGACAGGGCTGGGATATTAACAGACCGATTCCTAGACTATACCTTCGACCCACTGAGCAGAATTTCCCAGAATCGGTACTGGGACCAAGTTCATCCAGTGTCTTTAATGTAGCAGTTTGGGAACCACTGAGGCAGAAGAGGGCCAGGGGTTGAGTCTATAATATAAAAAAAAGGGGGGGTGGCAGAAGTTTTTAGAAGATATTAACTATTGCAGTTGACTGAAGTCAACGTAGTGAACTGTTTTCAGATCGTGAATGGCAGGCAGAAAAGCAAGGTTTTCAGTCATCCTAATTGCGAGCTCTCAGAATACAGTCGGCAGAACCACATGAAATCGCTATGTGGGACGATCAGAAGTGCTGAATGGGTTTAACCTACTTAGATTCTTTGGTAGGCCTGAAACATAGTGAGGTGCCTCCTCCGTGAGCCCTTCTGAGAAACGATACATACAGTGTCTGTATGTTTGTTGAATGCCGGTGTTGTCCCTGAGTTTACCTGCAGCAATGGCTCTGTTCCCTCAGGGTGCTCCTGCCATCCTTCTGGGGTGAATCCTGCCAAGTGTCCCCCTGGTCGGGGAGCTTGCCTCTGTGACCCTGACACTGGCACGTGCCCTTGTCTGCCCAACGTCATGGGCCGGGCCTGTGACCGCTGTGCCGATGGACACTGGAATCTCGTCCCCGGCAGAGGATGCCAGCCATGCGACTGTGACCCCCGGACCTCTCATGGCGGCCACTGTGACCAGGCAAGATGCTTTGAACTTTCCAGGGCGCTAGAGTGGGAAGGGAGGGGGAGACATAGTTTCCAAATTTGCAAATAATGTCTTCTTTATATACTCTTGTTAATTAGTGTTTTTGGACAGGATTGGCCTCATAGAGGGATAGAGTCTGCATTTACAAGGAATGAAAAACACTAAAAAAGAGAATGAGGGTCTTAAGGTCAAGTTTGGCTTCTTTTGCTTTTCTCCAAGCCTCTCTGTGACTGGGGAAGTCAGAATTCATGCACAGCAAAACACAAACAGCTTATCTTTCCCTACCCTCTATGTATGATCATAGGGAAGCTACAAGAAATTGGTTATTAATCAGAATTGATGATCAGAATGAAAATCAATGCATGCCTGCAAAACCGCAGTTCCATTTTCAGAAATTAAACTGTCATTCCCTACAGCTCACCAATCACTTTACATATGGGGAAAATAAGATGTCCTCTTTTCTTACCAGACCAACCTCAGTTGTTTCAAAGGAATGCAGGGTAGTGTACTAGGAGCAAACCTGTGTTCTGTAACGTACCATTATTGCTGCTTAGCTGCACATGCGATTTTTAGTCCATAAAATAACGGGCATAGAATTTTTGAAACAAATATAACATCTATATGGAAAAAAAGTATTCATGGCATGATCAGGGTCTTTGGCTTAATAAATACAGTCTTTGAAACACTTGCCACATTAATAGAGATGGGAGGGAAGGGTAAAACAATGAGAAGAAATTTTAGAGTCTGTCCACACTGCAGGGACCAGGGTTTAATTGGAATCAAAATGCTAATTTAAGAAGCTGGACCTTTCCCAACTACTAAAAATAATGAGAAGCGTGGCTCATCTCCAATTTCAGTTCCACTGTTCAGCTGATGCAAAGGTCAAATCTTAGGCAAGTCAACTTTTGAAGGTAGTTCTCATATATAGAACTGTTTTGCTTTCTGTTTCTTCTTCTTTCTAGCCCTTCTGCTCCAACACACACACACACACACACACACACACACACATACACACACACACACACCCCTACCTCTCCATGCCCTTTTTTTTCCTAATAAATGTTTTATTTTAGGATAGATTTCCAGAAGAGTTGTGAAGATAGGACAGAGAAGATGGACCCCGCACCCACCTTCCTCTGCTTTTAACACCTTACATTAGTATGGTGATTTGTCACAATTAATGAACCAATATTGACACAGTATCATTAACTAATGTCCATAATTTACTCATATTTCCTTAGTTGGTCACCTATTGTCATTTTTCTCTTCCCAAACCCCATCCGGGACACCCCATTACCTTTAGTCATCTTATCCCTTCAGGTTCTTCTTCATTGTAGCATTTCTCAGGCTTTCCTTATTTTTGACGACCTTAGCAATTTTGAGGAAGGTTTTGGAAAATGTCCCTCTATTCAAATTTATCTGATGTTTTCTCCTGTTTGGACTTGGATTATGGGATTGAGGAAGAAGCCCACAGAGAAAAAGTGCTGTTCTCATAACATCCTCTTAAGGCTGCACACCATCTACATGACTTAGCACTGTTGACATGAATCCCAGTCACCGGGCTAAGGTAGTGTTTGTCATGGTTCTGTTCTGTAAAGTTACTTTCTTTCCTCCTTTCCATACTGTGCTCCTTGGAAGAAAGTCACCATGCATAATCTACACGTGAGGAGCGGGGAGTCTCACACTCCTTCCTTGAGGGCAGAGTAGCTCCATAAATTATTTGGAATTCTTCTGCACTGAGATTTATCTGTTGTCCCCCAGATCTTCATCTATTAATCATTTTTTAATATCTACATGGAGTCATGGGTATTTATACTATACTTCAAGTTACAATCCAATGTAACTTTATTTTGCTGTTCATGTTATTCCAGCTCTGATCTTTGGGAGTAATTTCAATGGGTTTCTATGTCCCTTTGACATACCTCATTATTATTAGGTTTTGGATTTTTTAAAGCACTTTCTGCATGACAAGGTACTCTGAGCTCATCTGGTGTATTTCTTGCCACTATCCTAGGAAAAGCCATTTCTTTCCTTCTCTTCCTCCTCTTCCTCCTCCTCCTTTTTTAAGAGAGAGAAGTGGGAGGAAGGGCAGAAGGAGAGGAAGAGAGAAAATCTTAAGCAGGCTCCATGCCCAGCACAGGGCCCTGATGCAGGCCTTGATCCCATGACCCTGTGATCATGACTTTAGCCGAAATCCAGAGTCTGACACTTAAATGACTGAGCCACCCAGGTGCCCTGAATTAGCCATTTCTTTAAGGAGACCTGGTTCCTTTTACTGGAGAATGGTATCTGAGCCCCAGATGACCATACCTGGCTCATATTGCCCCCCACCCCCCAACTCCTCACACCTGCTGCCACTGACCGTGGAACAAAATGATTGATCTCCACGTGAGTGCTTGGCTTCCTAATTCAAGAGGGATTCCCAATGTTCATGATACCACATCGGGCATGGTTCTTAGACCTTTTAGCTTCTTCTCCTTTTTTTAAAAAGTAGGTTCCACACTCAGTATGAAGCCAAACATAGGGCTTGAATTCACAACCTTCAGATCAAGACCTGAGCTGAGCTGAGATCAAGAGTTGGATGCTTACCCAACTGAGTCACCCAGGTGCCCTGTAGACCTTTTAGGAAGCATATTTGCAGCAGGATTCAACGAAGACCACAGTCCAATCATGGAGGCTAAGGGAAGGCTATGAAGCTAGAAGTCAGATGGCATTGGTTTAACCGGAAGACCCCCTGATGACAAGGGTATTTGGGGTTGTCTGGTCCATTGGGGACTCCTTGGGGAAGACTGCTCTTTAAAATCAGGAAACATTTTCACAGGAGTATAGGAGAGACAGGTGGATATTTAGATTCCCAGCTGTTTAAACAACCACTGGTAAATGTCTTTATGTCAGGCAGGAGGTCATCCTTGGTGCATTATTACAGAGCGAGAGCCAAATGTGCAATCCAATATTTTCATCAACAGTTGGGATTGAGGTGGGGAAACATGCCTCCCAAATATTATCAAATTTGCAGATATGGCTAAGTTGTAAGCTCCTGGGATAAAGACAGAACACAAGACAAGATATCCTCACAGCCCATCCTGTTGGCTGGAAAGAAGAGTGTGAAATGGTACCAGGATAAAAGTAAAAGTTTTGCAATTGGGTTTTTAAAATCCATTGCATCAATGCAGAGTAGGAGTAAGAACCTGGCACCAGCTCGTGTGAAAAACATCTGAGGATTTTCGCTTCTGTGAGCCAGCCGTGGTGACCAGGCTGCCAAAGACACAGTGTCCGTTCCAGCTATACCGGTGGGAATGCCACACTCGGGGTCAGGCCAGTCACTGTCCTACAGTCCTCTGCACTGGTCAGACAGCCATAGGAACATCGTTGTTACTTTTGCATCCTACCTTTTAAACATTCTATTGACAAACTAGTACCTGTCCCAAGGAAGCCAATCAGGAAGTACTGTTGCTATTCTGGGGTAAAGACTTGGAGGAATTAGGGGTGATCAGACCAAAGAAAAGAAGCAAATGCAAATTGGGAATGTTCATCTCCAGTTGGAAGAGGGACTGTCCCAGGGAAGGGGGGGCTGCCCTTTTTGTGCAACAGGGCTCAGAACAACAGCAACAAGTTACAAAAGAGCAGACTCTCCACCCATGGGAGGAAAGATTGCCGAACAGTTAAGGACAACCAGAAGTCTGTCAGGTCTCAGGGATAGCCTGCTCACCAAAACTCCTTATATTTGAGCAGAAGCTAATGGGGACGCTAAAGAAAGGCAGAAGCTGTGTAGATCTGGTCATTTTATAAGTCAGACTACCAATGGAGCTGCCCTTTAAGCAAATTTGGTCAAGTATAACCAAGTACTCTGACAATAGTGATTTGCTTCTGTATTTTTCTCCTGTGAATTTTCTAACCTCCCCAGTTTTCAGAAGGGCTGGTCAAGGATCCCATTGAGAGGGTATACAAAAGATTATCCCTCTCCCCCAAAACACAGTAAAATAACCATCATTAAATGATTAAGCTTCACTTGCAAAAAAATATTGCTTTGTTGAGCAAAACACTAGCCCAGTTGGGAGAAGCTCCATTGTACATTCCATAATGGAAACATTATTTGCCAAATCAGTTGATCAATGTTCATCCAGGCCTTCAGCCTCTCTGTTCATCATGCACGAACTCCCATAACTGTAGAGGAAAAGAATGTGGCCCATTTCCCGTGATGTGTTTTGTTTTCATTTACATCTGTGTATGTTTCCCGGCTTGGGGCCACCTGGCCTCAAACAGCTGGAAGCAGGCGGTATATTCAGGGGCCCAAAGCCAAAACACATCAGCTCCTGAGCCGTGGTCTTGCCGAGGGTAGTTGCTGGCCGTGGGAATATCATCCTTCCTCTGCCTTTGCACAGCTGTATGTTCTAAACCACTGGAGGGAAAACGATTTCATATTAAGATTCATTATTTGTTTTAGATCATAAAGCTTGGCAGTTCCTCACCCATGACTGTTCTTCCAGCTTACAGGCCAGTGTCCGTGTAAATTAGGCTATGATGGGAAACTCTGCAGCGAGTGCAAGGAAGATTATTACCGTGACCCACTGGGGCGATGCATTCGTAAGTATTACTAATTCTAAAAACACAAGGACCATCCGCCTGGTCTGACCACAGGCATGCTATGAACCAGCTGAATTTTAAATTCCTTTATTTGATAGAAAATTCACAATGTGCAATCTTTGCTTTGAAAACAGTATTTTTTATAGCCTTATAAAAAGATTTGTGTCAAGCCTTTGGCTACATTACATGTGTTGAAGCCTGATTGCAGTTCCTCAAAGTCCCTAAAATGCAACAGACGTCTGAGGTCATGACCTGTGGCCTGTTTTCTGCTATTTGGAAGCATGTTGACATAAACAGCTTCTAGAGGGAGGTGCAGGCCGGGAGATGGTTCATAGGAAGCCAGAAGAAGAGGGAATGTTTCCCCAACTTGGATCTCGTAATTCTGGCTCTTTCAGATATTCCCTGTTTCATTTATTTTAAGACATTCACAAAAATGCCTCCTGGGTGCACTAGGTCGTGAGCAGATAAGGCAAGGCCCCTATGCTCGTGGAGTTCATGTTCTAGTGCCTTTCGCCCCATGTCTTAGCACTGATTGTTGGGCTTAGAGCAGCACCGTCTGACAGAACTTTCTGCAGCAATGGAAATGGTCCAATTGGCACTGTTGGGATGCAGGGGGTCACGGGCCTGGGAGCTGATGAGCACTTGAGATGTGGCTAGTGCGGACAAAGAAAAGAACCATGTGTTCAATTCATTTACATTTCAGCAGCTACGGGTGCTAAGTAGCTACCATATTGGACAGTAGATTGAGAATCTGGGTTAGTGGATTTGTGAATCTCTGCGGTCTGCTGCCAAAAGAGGTCAGTCCAAAGAAATATCCAATGTGGTGGGCTTACCACAGTCACCTCTACATAGCCACATGTGGTAACTTTTTCCTCCTCTCTATTCCTTTCTAAATGTGCTTTTGTGGCTAAAATAAATGGCCTTCATTTCCTTGCCCCATTCAAATCTGTATCCTCAGTGGTTCCCCCCAAGTCCCACTTAGTTTTCTATCTGGAATGGAGACGTTAAAAACCAGGGAAGAATTTGGCTCCTGGAAAATCTGTCTGAGCATCTTTCGTCTGTGCCCTCCTAGTATTTCAATAATCTCGTGTTCTGAAATGCTTTCAGCTTTGATAGAGAAAACTTTGCAAATGATCAACTGGGGCCATAGACTTTTCTAACGCTCCTGGAAAAGAGCCATTAATAAGCTGGTGACTTGACCTAGTGCTGCCCTGGAGGGGTTCCTGCTGAGGCCTCCGAGCCAAAGCGAATGTGCTGGACAGATGGGATCTAGTTGAGGAGCCTAGTGTGTTAATCAGTTTTTATTTGTAATCGGGATTTTTACTCAAGCTATAAAATGCATTTTTAAATCACTTGTTCCTTGCAGTTAGTCTAGTGACACAGGCTAATGATGTCCTGACCTTCTGGAAATTGCTCTAACTTCCATAGCTCTATCCATTCTCCGTCCTCAGCCTTAATCAAAAGGCTACTCAACTGAATTACATGTAGCATCTGTTGCTGTTATTTTTTTTAACTTTTTTTTTAGAGCAATTTTAGATTTACAGCAAAATTGAGAGGAAGGTACAGAGATTTCCCATATATCCCCACCCCCTACACATGCACGGCCAGCCCCATTACCAACACCCCCATGTTACAACTGATGAACTCACGTTGACACACGCCATAACCTCCAAGTCCACAGTTCACGTTATGGTTCACTCTTGGTAGTTTCCATTCTGTGGGTTTGGACAAATGTGTAAGGACACATACCCCCCATGATGGCATCATATGGAATATTTTCACTGCCCTAAAAATCCTCCGTGCCCCACCTGTTCCTCTCTCACCACCCCTCTCCCCACAGCCCATGCCAGCCACTCATCTTTTTATTCATTTCCATGGTTTTGCCTTTTCTAGAATGTCCGGTAGTTGGAATCCTACAGTACCTCACCTTTTCAGATTGATTTAGTTCATTAGGTGGCAGGCATTCAGGGTCCCTCTGTGTCTTCTCATGGTTTGATAGCTCATTTCTTCTTAGCCTTAAAAAATATCCCTTGTACCACAGTTTTCTTTACCCATTCGCCCACTGTAGGACATCTTGGTTGTTTCCAAGTTTGGGCAATTATAAATACAGCTGCCATAAACATCTGTCTGCGGGGTTTTGCATGGACATCAGTTTTCAATTTCTCTGGGTAAACATGATGGAGTGATTTCCCCCCTTTTCTGGAGGCTGGACTGGTTCTCCTTATGTAATGGAAAACGGCATGCATCAGCACCTGCAGGCTGGTACAGAGTGTGGTCACGAGAACTCCTAGAGGGTCTCCGACACACCTGAGTCACCCACAGGGGGAGTGGTCCCGGACGCTAGTGTGACATCCCCTGCTGGGTCCAGGTTACTCATCGAACAGGTGAAGGAACCCACACAAGAACACTCACACAGTAAAGACGACACCTGGTATCTCCATCTGGGAACCATGAACGGATGTGTTAGTGGGACGAAAAGCGGAGTGCTGTATGTAACGGCCACCACCAGGTCTCTGTAATTATACCGGTTTTTAAATGTTCACCTTAAAACTGGGCATCGGGGATACTTTCCGGGGAGAGGAGTGGGCTTTGTTCTTGAGCCAGAAGCAAAAGGCCAAGTGACTGACATTCTCTGCTCCCTCTGTCTTCATTTTAGCATGTGACTGCAACAGGGAAGGTGCCCAGAAGCCCACCTGTGACCGGGACACGGGCACGTGCCACTGCCGGGAGGGGGTTGGCGGCCCGCGATGCGATCGCTGCGCCCGGGGTCACGGCCGGGAATTCCCTGCCTGTCTGCCGTGTCATGGCTGCTTTGATCCCTGGGACCACACGGTTTCTGCCCTCTCCAAAGCGGTGCAGGGGTTAATGAGGCTGGCTGCTAACATGCGAGATAAAAGAGAGCCCATGAGGGTCTGCGAGGCCGACTTCAAAGGCCTCAGAGAGAACATGTCTGAAATAGAAAGGATTCTGAAACATCCTGTTTTCTCATCGGGGGAATTCTCAACCGTCAAGGATTATCAGGACTCTGTTCGGTAAGATTTGTGCTCAAGCCATAGAGAGCAAGTTCCTGATATGCCTTGACTCCCGTGGAGCTTTAAAAAGGCTTCAGTTTCAAAATGTACCTATGTGGACGTTAGGGAAATAATTTTTCAGTCGGTGTCCAGGTTGGTCATTGTGATGGTCTTTCTCTTTCTTACCTACTTAGGATTTCATGGGATCTTTCCAGATGACATCGATTAGAACAAAAAGGCAATCCATCATTAAGAGCTTGGTTTTGGAAAGCCCAAACCCAGCAGAGCTGAAAGACACAAAATTGGGAAAAGGGTCATTTATAATACAGATTTTTTTTTTTCCCCAACCAGGCACCCAGGGGGAAATTTGCTGAATCCTCCCAAATTCTTTGGTTGCTTGGAAAGCCCATACGTTAATGTGAAGTCATAGAGCAAGTGTGAGAAGTTCCTCAAAATGCATTGTCATTTTTATTATATGTTATATATATTTATACAGCACACATCAAACATTTCTGGAAATTATGTTGGTTGGTCTGGGTCAGGGCTCAGGAAACCACGGGCAAAAGTCCCGCAGGCCACCCTCTTTTGTAAATGAGGATTTGCTGGTACACAGCCATGCCCACTTATGTGCCTGTCGTCTGTGGCTGCTTTCCTGGGACAAGGGCAGGTGGAGCTGTTGTGGCAGAGACTAGGCCCCCCCGCCAGGTCTAAAATATTTACTATCTGACCCTTTACAGAAAAAATTTGCCAATTGCTCTGGGCAAAAACCAGGGTGCGTACAGTTCTCCATCCTTCTATGAGCACATAGTCTACTAAGAAATCAGAAAGACTGATTATGTAGCAGAATATCCCCTTCCTCCCACCCCGCCCCGCTATCAAAGGTCCCGGATTAAAGAATACTTGAAGATGCAGAGTTTGATGTTATACAAAATACCAGTGTCGATATAAGGCCATTCAGTTTCATCAGGCAGGAAGTCCCAGAGGTACATGGTAACAGCTTAAAAGTTACACAAGAAAGAAGGTAAAAGTCCACCGACATAGTTCGGAGGAAGGGCCAGGCCAGGCTGGCAGCTGAAAGCGAGCACATCTGTAGCCTCATAAAGACTGTTGCCTGCAGGATTTGAGCCTTGGGTCCCCAGATCTTCCCACTTTTTAAGAGATGTCAGACCTCCAGATTTTTATGCAAAGGCTCCCACTTTAAAATACCGCAGCTAATCCAACGGTGCTCTTAGAAACACCGAATAGGCCAAGTAAATGTGTCTGAGAATGAGCTTTGGTTCATGGACCACAGGCTTGTGGTCCTAGAATATGGAGGACAAAGTGGTCCTGTCAGGCAGAATGAGCCGGCCGGCAGTGGGCATTCTAAACAAAGAGACCACAGGACCTCGGAATAGAGCAGAAAGACAGCAAGAGGAGCAGGAGTCCCAGGGCCAGGCCTCTTCTGCCAGACACCAGCACGTCTGTCCCTTCCCAGGCCACCTGCGGAGCTCCTCTTCCTCCTTAGCAACCACCAAAACACCGCCTCCTCCCTGAAGCCTTCCATGACCTCCTCAGAAAAAGACACGTGTTTCCTTCTCCATCTTCCCACCTCCCTGTGCTTCCTGGGCAGTCACCCCACCAAGGGGCCCCTGGAGGCAGAGGTTACCTTCTCCAGGCTCCCTTCAGTAATGTAACAAATGCTTGCTGGGAAAATTACCGACAAAAAGTGAGGCGGAGGACAGGAAAGCAGGATGTCACGAGTACAGATGCCGTGACTGAAATCCATCTATTGCAGGGTGGCCTTGGGCAAGTTATTTCACAATCTGTGAAATCTATTTCACAGATTTCTTGGGAGAATTAGATGCACTACTGAGCATGTGCCTGGCGCATTGCTGGGCTTCAAGAGTCACATTTATAATAACAGTAATTACTATCATTGTTATGATTATTAACGTGATGAATTATGGTCCTGACAGTTGGTGCCAGAAGGAAAAGTCTGTAGATTAGAAGGGAGAGTTAGAGCAGAAAATGCATTTCTGCCAAGATAAATTAGTCCCAGAGATTCATTTTGTCATTTTCCTCAACTGTACTCATCACAATTTGCACCAAATTTCCTTAGCATGAGGGACATTACTGATTATTTCCTTGAAAATAATGGGTGCTGAGCCCAGCACATTGAAGCAGGACAGAGCTAGCACCATGGAGAAGATGGGGCGAGGGAACATACCCTAGGCCTGGGTACTGTCACCAACAAGGAAACCTCCTCGTCACTCATGGGAATGACAAGGACCCTGTACAGCAGAGGCACTAGAAGGATCCTTGCTGGGAGCGGATTTATTCTCGATAAAGAGCTGCTTCTTTCCTTAGGCTGGGTGAGGACTCCCATGTTGAAAGCTGAATATAGGTCGGATCTCATGGATTTAAATAAACCGTATCTGAATGAGTGTTTTTGCAAACCCAAAGCAAAGGGAGACAGACAGAGTCTAAATAGTTGAAATGGAAAGCCCTTGTCCTGCTAGACCTCATATGTGGATTGTGTTTTAAGTGAGTGCTAAAATATTCCCGGAAGCTGAATTGATAAGAAAGAGAGGAACCATGAACAGAGCGACAAACTGTCAAACAACATTGGGGAAGAAAGATCGGTTCTAATTATGAGGTTGTCTGATCATGAGGGCAGTGTTGTATTTTTTTTCGCTGGTCTATCAACAGGAATACAAGCTTCGCTACATTCACTGTCATTTCCCCTCCAGGGAACAAATCATGCAGCAAAGTGTGCAAATGAAAGCTGTGCGTGAGTTTCCAGATCTGAAAGAAAGGATAGGGAGGAGGAGGAATGAAGCAGACCTCTTACTTGAAGAACTCCGGCGAGAAATCGGTTTGCGCTCCCATGCCCGCAGCGCAAGCATCACGGGTAAGAGAAAACGCTCCTGGAGGCCCCACGGATGGACGCTTGCTGGCGGCCCCATCATGCGTGCCGTTAGCAAGTTGCCTGGGGCTCATTGCCACAGAGCCTGAGCACTTTAGGACCTGAAAACACACCCATTAAAGGTATTATTTGAACACGAATATTTCTCAACAGGATAGAACTTGGGTAGCATGTGCTGAAAATAATGAATACAGCTAACAGTGTCTGCTAGGAAGCCAGTACTGACCCCCAGAGTTCTCTCCTCGTGCCACAGCATGTAAGGTGTCGCGTGTAACAGGCTTCGGACTGAGAGTTGGATGTTCCAAAACCAGCTTGTCCCTCTGAGCACGGCAATGAGGCTCAGAAAGCTCCCTGCCTTGGCTCTTCCCTCTGAGTCAAAGGAACAAACAGTGACACTCAGAGAAAGGACATTCAAGCTTTGCTGTCTGGTTGCCTCTTCAACATGGTTCACGGCCTGAAAGATTTGGACCCCCAAATGGAGCACGGGGAATAGAATTCTTCGTGGGTTTACTGGGAAAGGCTCCAGGAAATAGGTGACTTCTGCCTTAGACTTCACAAAATGAGGCTAAAATTTGCCAGATAAATCAAGGCCAAAACTCATCCCAAGCAGTAGGAAGGTGTGGTTGTCTCATGCCCAGCTTCTAGCTACATAGAGAATAAAGATCAGGACTCTGGGCCTCTGGTTCCTAAAATATGGAGTTAGTGTTCAAAGTCCTGCGACACTATCATTTGCAGTAAATCATTCTGTATTATCTTCATGAATTTGTATTTTACTAAAAACATGGAAAATACAGATCAGAGCCTAAGAACATAATTTCTAGAATCAAACCACCTACCTCACTGTCTGTGAGACCTCAGGCCAATAACTTTCGTCCCGAGAGCCTCGTCTCTCACTTGCAAGGCGGGAGTGATCCCACTAACACGTACCTCAGCGTTTTGTGAAGATTCAGGAAGAAAACTGACAGGAAGTGCAGGCACAGAGAAAACACTCTGCAGTTGTGACCTGCTGTCATCAGTTTCAGCATGACAGGTCAGCACGCTAGGGTCCCCCCACAACTTCTACCCAGAGCCTGTTTTTATAAAGGGAGTCTCACCAGGAGACAGGTTCACCGGCCGGTGCCTGTGGCCGCTCTCACTCTCCAGGGCTGAGAAGTTGTGACTGACATGCTGCGGCCGGCAGGCCTAAATCATCTGTTCTCTGGCCCTTTCCAGAACAAATTTGTCAACTCCTGCCCCATCTCGTGAGGTGAACTCGGCTGGTTTGTCACGTTAGGGTTCGTACAGGCAGTCATCACTGACACTAATTAATACATACTTCATCCATCCGTGGAACACTTTAGAGCAGACTCTCAGATTGTTTCCCTTAGTCCTCACGAATTACAGATAAGCAAGCGATCTGGAGATGAGCCAGTTTGCTGAAGGATGTAGGCAGACAGTAAAGGGCAAAACCAACACTCACGCTGTGAAAAGATTGTCTTGATAACTGGTATGGAATTTCGTTTATTCTCACAAAACTTACCCTACCTCAATTTGCATTAATGTAGATTCCTCAGAGGACATCAAGAGGCATTATCAGACGTCATCATCTGCTGAAAAGAAAAGTAATGAAACCATTTCTATCATAAAAAACTCTGAAAAAAACAGAAACGACTTACTTACCATCTTCGATACGCTAACCTCAAAACAGAACTCGTCATTGGAAAAACTGAAGCAGATTACGGTACCAGATATCCAAAGACTGAAAGAAAAGGTAAATGTTCATGATGGTATGGTAAAAGCATTGTGGTTTCTGTTTGGCATACAAGTCTCTTCAGTTGTATTTCCTGCCTTGCATTTTATTTTTTTATTTAGACTTTGTAAGTGTATAGATATAACCTAAATTTAGATACGCTGTATTATATAAGATACAAATAATATAAATATGGTAATTTGTATTTTATTATTTTATTTTCTAAATCAAAGTTTGAGAAAATTCAGAGTAAGACTGTGGCTTGATTTTATTATCTTATCTTTATTTATATTATTTGCTCTTTCCACAATGGTACAGATTATAGACATTCGCTCCTCTTGCTTCCTTGTAAATAAAAGGTAATTTTTATTAAAAAAAAAAAAAAGAAAGAAAGAAATTAACATGCAATAAATGCTAGATATTTGACTGTTTTCTCCAAAAACTCTGAGCTTAAAAATGCATTGATGCTGACAACAAAGGATTCAGGTATTTTGTTCTGGAGACACGTTTCACAAGGTTATGTCCACGTGCTAAGCATGAACCACTGTCGAAGAAACACTTACGCCTAGAGCATTGAGTGGCTCCAGTGAACCTGGATGGCATCAGCCAAACCCTGCCCACATGTCACTTTTCAACATGAATCCTTTCTCCCTTGAGGTGTGTGCAGACCCCAGGGACATGCCCTGCGTGCTCGCATTCTGTGATGGCCCCAGCTGCCGCAGCTCCCCGCCCCTCTCGAGCGATGCCCTCCAGCAAGCTCAGGAGGCAGAGTCTGCAATTCGTAATTTGAGCGACCAGGTTCAGGGTTGGAAGAACCAGGTAAATATGGCTTCTCTTGTTTTATTTGTAAAGCCGCAGCAATAGGAAGAAAAAAGCAAACTGAAATGTTTAAAACAACCATTTAGCTTCTAGTTGAAAGGGTAGATTCTAGATATTAGGTGTTCTTTTTTTTCTTTTTTTTTTTTAAGACTTTTATTTATTTATCTGCCAGAGAGAGACACAGTGAGACAGGGAATATAAGCAGGGTGAGTGGGAGAGGGAGAAGCAGGTTCCCCCATGACCCCTGGGATCATCACCTGAGCCGAAGGCAGATGCTTAATGACTGAGCCACTCAGGCGTCCAATATTAGGTGCTCTTACGCTTGGAAACAGAGGATTAAAAATACAGATGTGTGTATAAATGTACATTTATAAGTACATGTGAATATTGACATTTTCTATGATATATGTATCACATATATGTGTGTAAATGTGTGTGTGTGTGTGTGTGTGTGTGTATGGAGAGAGCGCGAGAGGAGAAAGAACTCAAAAGTCTATGTTTGCAGGACATTGACTCACATGGATGTTTCTTTTCTAGCAAACACTACATTAAAAAATGGGAGGCTCTTAGCCTTAAAGGTTTGAAAACTTTAGATTTCTCAAAGTAAAGACTAATTTGTAAAAATTCAAGGGCTAAATATACAAATTCCAATGTTAAAATTTAATTTGATATAGAAAATGTTGTAATAGGGATACACCCTTAGGCCTTGTACTCCTTCCAATGTTGTTAGACATGAAATAGTAGTTTTAATACTTAAGTACCTGATGATTGAGTCACTAATAACTTGAACTGTTTTCATTTATTTTTCTGATCATATTGATAAATTAGAATAATTTTTAATTGCCTAATTTCCCTTGGGTTGTGTGTGTGTGTGTGTGTGTGTGTGTGTGTGTGTGTGAATACATTACACATTCACCTGGAGATGTTGAATACAATTTTAGGTATTCTGTGACTAACTGGATTCATCTTGTAACATGATGATGATGTGTACCCTAGTTGGCTCCATTTTTGACACTATATATAGAGTCTTTGATGAAGAAGAAAAATCTCTTAAAAAGCTAAATTTCTTGGGGCGCCTGTGTGGCTCAGTGGGTTAAAGCCCCTGCCTTCGGCTTGGGTCATGATCCCAGGGTCCTGGGATAGAGCCCCGCGTCGGGCTCCCTGCTTGGCTCGGGGACCCTGCTTTCCCCTCTCTCTCTGCCTGCGTCTCTGCCTACTTGTGATCTCTGCCTGTCAAATAAATAAAATCTTTAGGAAAAAAAAAAGCTAGATTTCTTTACCAACAATATGAGCACTGGGTATTATAAAAGAACTGATGAATCATAGGCCTATATCTTGGAAACAAGTAATACATTATATGTTAGTTAATTGAGTTTAAATAAAAAATTATTTCAATGAGATTATATCTACACACCCCAAAATATGTAAGTTAAATATTATAGCAGTCAGCATTCCTGTTTGTAAGCAACAGAAACCAACTCCTGAATAAAACGGTTTCAGAATCAACAGGATAGAAGGCCAAGCTTGGGAACGAGCTGAGAACCACGGCTAAGATATGGTGTGCATCTCACACTCGTGGGTGCACACATGTGCACACATGGGCTTGCCCGCACATGCATGTGCACACAGAGCTACACTTTCCTCCTTGAGCCTCACCTGCGTGAGCCTGAGCCCCAGCTGGTCCCAAGCCCTGCTCCACAAGCTCCCGAATCCAGGTCCTGTGCGAGCCTCTGATTAGCACCAGCACATCTTGAATGTTGCAAATTTTTATTTACATAGTCATAATTCTGAGTTGCTACCTAGTTTTCACTTAGATGTTACTCTTCCTTCTTCCAATAAATATTCTTTGAGTGCCTATGATCCTGGCCTGGCATCCTGGTGGTTAAAACAATCCTGAATTGTTCAACGTAATTTTAAATGATTACACCTTATTGCCCCTTCTCAAAACAAAACAAAACAGAAAAACCAAAAAAACCACAAAACCAAAAACCCAGAAACCTCACACCATTTAAAATAGCCCTGTGTTAAGCTTTTACTTTTAAAAGATAGCCCCTGATGTATGTTCTAGCAGGATCTGGCTTTCTCAGCGCCCAACTGAAGAACTGGGAAGGGCGGGAGCGGGGGGTTTTCATGTTGATAAAATGGTGTGCTATTTCCCTCTTGATTAGATGGGGCAGAAGAGTGCCAGGAAAGATTGTGAGAGAATTCTCAGGAGTCAGTGGTGACAGAAGATGGATTGCAGAGAGATATTTTCAGAGTGAAGTAATTTAGCAATCTCTTCTCTGAATACAGCATCGACTAATTGACACAGATTTCATCTTTACAATTTTGTGTTTTCCTGTCCAGAGTATTTATTTGTGGAATTCTCATTTTACTTTCATGTGTTCTTACCGCTAACCTTTTTTTTTTTTAATTGAGAGAGAGATAACTAACATAGAACACTGTATTAGTTTTAAGCATACATGATTTGGTAGATGTATATATTGCAAAATGATTGGCACAGGAAGTTTGATTAACATCTATCCCCTCACTTAGATTTTTTTCTCATGATGGGAACTTTGAAGATCTCTCTCAGCAACTGCTCACCATTCTAAGATTTTCAAAGTTCTAGGAAAATTAAGGGACAACTCTAAAAAAAAATGAAGATACATATTTTTCATCATGTAAATATTTTTTTCGTTTCATCATTTCCAATGAATGCAACTAAATCCTTTTCCAAAAAATCCGTATGGCTCAAATTAGGCTGGCTCCTTTTGTGAGGAAATACAGGGAGATTCTTTTTTTCCTAATTGTGTTTGATCCTAATTAGCCCTACTTCTGTCACAATTAATTTATTCCATACAGCTCAACTTGTTGCTGATGTTGCCCTATTGCTTTCTGGGTGTTATTTTTTTTCCTCTTTAATTTGTTGGAATGTCAAGGAAAGCTCAGGAGTTTTCTCAAACCACATAATTAAAACTTTGCACTTCTAGAGGGCAAGACTTTTAGACCTATCATTCCTCCACCAAGTGTACAGGAGGTTTGGAATTTATCTTTGTAGCCTGCTCTGAGTTCAAACTCGTTTATTAAAAGGAGGAATGCTTTCTTTTTTAGCTTTCAGAGTAAGTACATTTTTTCAATTTAAGGAATGTCAAGAAGAGTAATTATTTTAATTTACATAAAAGAAAATGCTCTTAACTTATTAAACATTATGACCACTGTAAGCAGTCCCAAGTAATTTGCTGACATTATAGAATGCTAAAGTCTCATTAAAACAGAATTTTTGTTTTACATTTGTACCAGGAAAAGTCATTAGCACTAGGTCAACATGGTTTCCAAATAATTTTGATCACTAAGTGTTTGAAGAGATATATTCACATTATTTTTTTATAGATTTTATTTTTTTAAGTAATCTCTACACCCAACATGGGGCTCAAACTCACAACCCCAAGATCTAGAGTCACTTGCTCTACCAACTGAGCCAGCCAGACACCACAAGATAAATTCACACTAAACAAACATGATAATGAAAACAAATAACATCACCTTATAGGAAATCCCTTAAAATGAATCTTTTATTTAATCTCTATGCTCCTCTTTTGTTTTTAGTGAGTTTCCTTTGGTCCAACTAGGTAATTAAACATCACACAATGTGCCTAATTGTTGTGTTTTCCTCATTGTTATTTTTTTCTTATCCCAGCTCAAAAATGTAAGTAAACTGGCAGAAATCTCCAAAAACAGTGCCTTACAGCTAAATGAGAAACTGAGAAATATGAAAAATCAAAGTGAATCTGAAGAAGAGAAAATGAATCTCTTAATCAAAAAACTGAAAACATTTTTGTCAGGTAATTAGAAAAATATGATGACTTGGGACTAGTTTTGTTTATTTTTCTTTGTTTTTTGTTTTTAAATATATACTCAAACATCATAACTGAGTTCAAATTGCATTAAGTGGAAATGAAATGCCTAAATCAGAAACATGATGTACCCTTTGATATAAAATTTCTTAATAAAAATAATTCCCAAATATTAATTCTATCAAAAAATATATGGCTATCTGTACAAGATCAATTTAGTAAAAAGTCCTAGAATTTAGTTAAAATTTCAAACAAATGAAGTGGGTGCTTAAAGTGGGGTTTTTTTTTAAGAAAAAAAAATCTAACATGATGATTCTATCAGATTTCTTAATGTTATGATTCCATGATTTTCTCTGCTGACAGATTGTGTAAGATCAAAGCATACCAGATTTCAGTTAGTATACCAAATACTATAGGGAGGTGGTATCTAAAATATCAGTTTTTAACTATTATAGACTATTTTCCAAGTTTCCTATTGGTTCTCTGTGATCGACTGAAAGGAATAATTTGATCCATTTATTATTATAATTATGATGCTATTATCCCTCATTGTGCCTTACTGTAGAAGTTCACTTTTATTATTTAAGAAGTTTATTTTAAATTACAGAGAATTAGTAGTTGATGATAAAAATGAAATAGTACAGCTGGAAATTGACCTGAAACTTCCCTCTCTGCAAATAATCCAGCTTGGGTATGACCGTATATGGAGTAAATCATAAGAGGTTTTCTTCTCCATCACCATCTCCCAGATTCAATAACTTAATGTTCCTCACGTGAATCAGCTGACAACTGGGATGTCTGTTACCATCGTTGCAACCACTTTGTGAATCTGTTTAATAGTAGTAAGAGACTCCTATGGCCAATTGCTTTTTCTATCTCCATGTTTCTAGATACTATATGAACTCAGCCCAAGTCCTGATTTTTGAAATAAGAATAAAATGAGGCAGCGCAAGTCATCAGTAAAAATGACCAAAATAATCAGTAAAAATGAATGGGATGAGATCGGTCTACTGGACATTTTGTTTGTTTCAGTGTGTTAGCTGGATGGATTGGTATTGATTAGACACAGATCTAGGAACTGGTTGGTTTAAGGAACACATTAGCTATTTCTGCAGATATAGGTCAGTTGAGGCACCAAAACCAAACCAAAACCAAATTGCTAGACCAGTCATGCAAAATGGCACCATATGCTTCTGGGCCCCAACTGATGGCTCAGAAGGCAAGGTCTGCTGCTTTCCACCTCATGCCATTGGTCATGGAGACTATTCCCTTACTGGTCTCATTGGCATTGCTGCTGAATATATCTCTAATTTTTTTTTTAAGATTTTATTTATTTATTTGACAGAGAGAGAGAGATCATAAGTAGGTAGAGGCAGGCAGAGATGGGGAGGGGGAGAAGGCTCCCCGCTGAGCAGAGAGCCCAATGCGGGGCTCGATCCCAGGACCCTGGCATCATGACCTGAGCCGAAGGCAGAGGCTTTAACCCACTGAGCCACCCAGGCGCCCCAATATATCTCTAATTTTAAAAAAGTTTAATTACCCCAATGAATTAAAAAAAAAAAAAACCTCCAGATTATTACAACAAACATTAGACTAGGCAAAGGGAAAAATCCTATTCTGTAAAAGACACATCTCTGATCTGGGTCCCAAGACCCTTGGTCCCCAGGAAGCAGTAACCTCCTCTCACCAATTTCTCTTCCTCTATCCTTTCCATGAAGCCCAAATCCAAGTGTTATTAAATTGTATGGTGGCTGCACTCCTCTGCTCGTCTTGACCATCTTTGTATTTACCTTGTGGTCTGAAATTCACCATGGACAAAGTTAGCTGCCACTTCTCCTACAAGGCCCATATCAAAATTTTGAATTTACGATCTCATAACAAATGCCAGTAAATGTTTGATGATGAATATCGGGCCAAATTAAAGTTACTTTTTATTAGAACTTTTTTAATAAAAGGAAATACTCTTTCTTTCAAGAGCCAACTTCCGAGTACAGTACATGCTATTTC
The DNA here is from genome assembly GCF_030435805.1 of Mustela lutreola. Lineage (NCBI taxonomy): Eukaryota > Metazoa > Chordata > Mammalia > Carnivora > Mustelidae > Mustela > Mustela lutreola. The sequence goes on from NC_081293.1 coordinate 111,905,069, forward strand.
AATCATGAGAGTGATTTACTCACACACACAAAAAATCTCATTACTTTTTTTTTTTTTTCCAAAAACATGACAGGAAGTAAAATAGTCCTTTTATTTTAAATAAAAAGCTAGAACAAAATGATTACCAAAGGGATATAGACTCATGTCATGTCTGTCAAATGCTGGAAGGTGTCTGTGGTGCCCGCTCCCTCCTGAAGAAATTCCAAGTTCCTCAGCCTCCCATGTCAAGGCTCCTGGGCTCTGCTCCCAGCCTTTCGGGACGTGCAGCCCCGCACTGCGACTCCACTCTCTGACGCCAGCAGTGATCCGAGGACGGCTTCTTGCTGCAGCCAACTTTGGTGTCTGAGTTTCGCTCAGCTTGGAATGCCTTTACCCCTGCCTTTACCCCACTTCCATAGGTACAAACTTTGCTGTCCTCCAGCCTCAACTTATGTGCCTTTTTGAGGTTCTTCTTGAAATATTTTCTCCTCCCTCTGGATCCCGTATCACTTTGTCTTCGGTGTATCATCTCTGTTCTTATGTTATTAATATTGATATGGAATGGCTTTTCTTCCCCCTATGGATGGTCAGCCCCTTGAGGACTAGATCTTCAACTTCCCGCAAGGGATTCAGCATTATGCCTCCGTAAGGAGCCAGAGCGACACAAAGTGTTAGCATCCCAGACCCTAACAGTCCATCTGCTGCTTCCGTTCTCAGGGAAGGCTGATTCTGTTTTCCTGAAGAGCAGGGCAGTGGTATATTTAACAGTTTCCAGATAACCCATTACTCATCCGGGTCTTAACTCTCTATTGTCGAGTTCCCTTCTCGAAATAGGACTTTGAGTGATAGCGTCAGGTAGAGTTGTCCCAAGCAACAACTGGGAGCCTTTCTGATGTCACAGAGGATTAGAATCAAGTTTTGTTGGGTCCAGACCTGGTGCTTCCTCATGTCTCATTCATTCGTATTCGAATCTTGGTGACGCATCTAACCGTTGTACTTGCTTTTGAACCAGGACTTAACTGGTTCGCAGGAGGATGTTTCGCAAAGCATACACAACATTGCAAGCCTGTAGGTTTTCAGTTTTCCAGCAACCATTTGTGCAGCATGTATTCAACACTACATGAATGGTGCTTCTTTCAGAGAGAAGGGAAAACTGGGGATGAAGAAGAATCTACGGGATGTAGACAGTCTAATCCCTGTGTCCCAGGGACACATAATCAGCTGCATGTACTTTTGACTTCGAGTTCATTGGGGTTGTATTTACAAGATACCGTTTAATAAGGAGACGCGATGACCTAAAACCACCTTCTTATTTAAGAGGAAAACGTGCCTCCGGAGGATATAGAGAAGGTTGCAAATCGCGTACTTGATGTCCATCTACCCATGACATCGCAGAATCTAACCCATGAACTTGACAAAGTGCAGAAGCTGATGCTGCTCTGTGAGGACGATGGGGCAGATGAAGACAGGCTACATAATGCAGCCAAGGAAGCCCAGGAGGTTTTGGTGAAGGCAGAAGATGCTGAGTGAGTATAGTATTCATGTTCTCATCTTGCTTGCCCAGGACAGCTGCTAAAAGGCCAACTGTGTAAGGAGCTACTTAACATTCAAATGAAATTACTGTCCAGTAGGTTAGTGCCCAGGGTGAGAGCTAAGCTGCTTGCAGGAGCCTCGGGAAGCTGGGGAATTGGGAGGCAGTGGGCAGGAATGCTTGTTTCCCACTTGCTACAGACTTGGAATACCTTTGCAGTGACCTATTAGTCTTTATACCAATCCGTGCCATAAACTAGCTGTCTGCCAATATCTTAACAGGTGGTGGGAATATGGGTGTCTTTTCCCTTTCTTGCTGACCTATGTCTGATGCTTTCTACATTTACCATAATAGACAGTACTTGGAAGATCTAAATTTTTTTTTTTAAAGACTACACTAAAAATATATGACGGCGAGGAATAGAAGAAACAAAGATAGCGCCTCATGACTAACCTGGGAGTAAAACTACAGATACGGTACACGGAGTTCATTAACTCATGCTTCCTTTTGTTCTTGCCAACTTAGCCAAGCCAACGGAAAAGGCATCTTGGTGCTTTAGGTTTTAGGTGGGGTCAGCTGGGTAGTGGCAATGCCGTCACATCAGGATGCCCAACAGTTGAGGGCTGACCTGCCTTCTCCATGTCCCCTGCCACTTGGATAATTGAAGTGTGCCAGACTTCCCCATGAGCCCAACCCCTTCCGGCTTTGGTACTTACAATCAGGAAGAATAAGTAAGTGCAGTACGGTCACACAGCTGTTAAAAATGATGCTGAGGAAAGGTTCTTTGTAACATGCAGGGATTGTTGATGTTTTTAAAAACAAGGTAACAGTATATAAAGAAGACGGTCTCCGTCGTGGAAAGAAAAAAATTGTAGAACAAAAATGCTAGAATGTACTGATATCTTATAAGGTGATATGGTTAATGGTACATTTTTCCCTTCCTGATAATGTCTTTTTTTTGCTCTTTCTGTGCTGCTGCCTCCTCCTCTCCCTCCTCCTCCTCCTGTTCTTCCTTCTCTTCTTTCCCTTCCTCTTCCTCCTCTTTTTCTTCCACTTCTGCTTCTTTTTCTTTTTCTAATTTTAGATATTTTCTCAATTTACTCTAAAAGTAGTTACATTGAAAATTTAAAGGAAGAAGACTAAATATGAAGATATGGTGGGGGATGTTATGAGAAAGGAAGGCTCCTGGACCCCTTCTGGACCTGTAAGGAAAAGAAGTAAAGAAAGGGGAAGCCTACCTATTGTGTGGTTCACCTATAGAATATTCTGGAAAAGGCAAAGCCGTGGACACAGTGAAAAAGATCAGTAGTTGCCAGGGGCTGAGGGGAGGGATGAATTGGTGGAGCAGAGAGAACTTTGAGGGCAGTAAAAATACTCTGTGTGATACCAGAACGATGACTGCATGTCATTACACATTTGTCCAGACTCACAGAATGGGCAGCACCAAGAGTGAACCCCAGTGTACACTCTGGACTTCGGTGTCTGTGATGTGTCGATGTAGGTTCATCAGTGCTAACAAATGTCTGCCTCTGGCAGGGATGTTGATAACTGGAGAGGCTGTGAGTATTGGGGGGCAGGGGGTACAGGGAACTCTCTGCACCTTCTGCTCATTTTTGCTACGAATCTAAAACAGCTCTTTAAAAAAAAAATAGACCCTTTTTAAAAAATAGAGAGACTCCACTGGGAGGAGAGTTAGGGCTGCATGGGGCAGGGGATGTTTTGCAGTTTAGCTGGTTTTCCCTTCCACGCACATTTCTAATTATGCCTCTGCAAAGGTCTATCTGATAGTTCGCTCACTTGGCACATTCCTCCAAAGGTGGTCTTGAGCCCACAGATCCAAGTATCTGGGGAGTGTGGACTTGAGGTGAGCTGATTTCTGTAAAATAGACAATCACTTGGAATGCTTGTGATTTTAACCTCCGACGGGGCCCCTGGCAGCTAGAATGTCAGTGGAGCTTAAATAAACCTGAATAAACACAGCCTGGAAAAGGAGGGCTTTTAGTTCTCTTTGCTGTCTGTGGGGCCCCTTAACTCTCCCACCCCCACTGTGGTGAGGATTTAGAGTGTGGCTGAAGTGTGAGAAATTAGGGAACGGGAACTGGCTGAGCATAGTTATTCTGTTCAAAGCTCGCCGGTGATGGTCCTCGAGCCTCTCTCGTTATGACAGATTAAGAATAAACAAGACCTGTATCTTTGATTTTCACACCTGTCTCTACTTGATATGCATATATATGTGTTGTTATTGGCATTTCAACCTACCTATTTCTCAAAATAAAGATTTCAGGATTTGGCCTTGCATAAGAGCAATTTAAATTTGCTTTATAAATAATTCAGCTAAGTTTTTCACAGAGCCAAAGGGACTCCCAAGGTGAAACAAATGAATAATTGTGTATTTATCTAATCTGACACGTTAATATCCTACCTTAGAAAAGCAGCAAATGTTCTACTAAACCTTGACAAAACGCTGAATGAGTTGCAACAAGTTCAAGTCACCCAAGGATGGGTAAACTCTACCATTACACAGCTGACGGCAGAGATCAAGAAAATTAAAGAGAGCACACTACAGGTATTTATCTTTTTGGAAACGAACTGAAAAAGATTTTGAATGGGGAGACAGCCTGGTTTTGACGTGTGCCAATGTCATGTTTGCTTGACCTGCCTGAAGGGATGATTATAGGACAAAATGAAAGGGGGGTGGTGTGATGCATTTAACTGATGTTCAACGGAGTTCTTACGGCATCAATTCATCATTGCTGACCCCTCCTTGGGGACGAAGCAGGTGCTACTACCAGCTTGTAAATGAGGAAACAGAGACTCAGAGAGGTTAAGTGACTTGCCTAAGGTCACACAGCTAATTAAAGGTATATTTGAGGCAGGGGTTTATCCCTTCTGATTCCAAGGAAAGTAATAGAGTTACTAGAGCTCACAAGGCAAAGAAATAAAGTTCATTGTTGCCAGGTTTTTGTAACTGGCAGGTTTGGCATGAAATCTCATCCAAGTATCTTAGAACTGAAAGGATATCTCACCCAAAAGATAGTGTTCCATCCAGAGCTTGGTGGGAGCCAGGCCTGGTTTAACCCACACTCTGGATCTGGGAGAGGAAGTCTGGCAGTGGGAGGACAGGATAGGACCTAGTTCCAAGCTGTGTGACGTGTCTTCCTCCAAGGCTCCGTCCTCCGGTCCTTCCCTTTCCCCCTAGAATGCCAGCTCCCTGTCTCTGTTTTTCAGCTGGGTTGTACAGATCTAAATACACGCATTTTGAAAAGAAAAGCAGAAAGGGACAGAACAGGAAGTAGTGCACCAGGAAATAAAGAGGTTAGACTTGAACAGGTTGCAAATATAGGGTAGCAACCCCCCCCCCCAAAAAAAACAAAGAAGGCCTCTAGGTTTTCCCATTCGAGGCATATATGCTAGAACAGGGGATGGCAAAATACAGCCTGTGGGTCAAATGGGCATACTGTTTTTGTTTTTTTATTTTGTTTTTTATCCAAAATCACAAAGTTTTATTGGAACCCAGCTCCGTATTGTCTGTGCCTGCTTTTGCACCATAATGACACAGAGCTGAGTGGTTACAATAGAGACTTCATGGGCCACAGAGCATAAAACATTTACTGTCTGGTCCTTTACAGAAAGGCTGTAGATTTGTGCTCTTTAAAAAAAAAAAAAAATACGTCCAAAGGAAAAAGAAGGTTTTTGGAGTTCCCCCTACCCCCTACAAATATGGTAGGCCAGGGTTCCTGCGGAACCCTCCTAATAGAAAAATACCCCAAATGTTGTCTGGGATATATATATTTTTTAATTTAATACATACCTGAATTAGAAAGAGATGGAGGAAATCTTCAGAGGCCAACCATGACAGCTAAGTATGAATCCAGAGAGATAACAAAGCATGAACCTGATGGCAGGCGGAGGATATCCGCCAATCGCTGGTGTGGGAGAGCTGTCGGGGTTTTTTGTTTTTTTAAGATTTTATTTATTTATTTGACAGAGAGAGACACAGCAAGAGAGGGAACACAAGCAGGGGAAGTGGGAGAGGGAGAAGCAGGCTTCCCGCGGAGCAAGGAGCCCAGTGCAGGGCTCGATTCCAGGACCCTGGGATCATGACCTGAGCTGAAGGCAGATGCTTAATGATTGAGCCACCCAGGCGCCCGAGCTGTTGATTTTAATCCTCACCATGAGCAGAGACAGAAAACAAAGCCCACGCAAGGAGAGCATATGACCCCCACTTGGAAAGGCAAAATCCTCAGTGAAATGTTCAGCTGCTACTCCCTACTGCTGCGTGGACTCACACACGTGTGCACACAGCTACACACACACACACGTGTGCACGCACAGGCACAGTGCCAAGACACTTGCTGTCGGGGAGAAGGTCTTCACTAAGAATTGCTAACCACTGGCTGGCTCTTACACGAGTTCAAGGGTAGCATTCACACTACCTGTGTGGCCCCGACAACAGTGGGGCCTTAAAGTGGTTGTGGACTAATAGTCCCCGAGATGCCTGCCAGAGGCCAGCGGAAATCCCCTCCCGAGGAATGCACCTTCAAACCGAGCCTCAAAAATGTCTCCCAGAACACATAAAAGAACAAATTGCCTCGAGCAAGAGGCACCAGAAACAGGAAACGAGAGTCTGCGGATAAGACAGGTACTCCATGTAAAATACAAAATCAGAATGTTCGTTATGCCTGCAAAAATCAAAGAAGGTGTTGAAATTATGACCCGAGAGCAAGATACAAGAGCTAACAGATGACCAGTCAGATCTGACTGCTAGATGGGACAAATAGAGCCATGGAAAGAAGCAAGGAAGATAAGATGTTTATTATTATTTGTAAGGAGGAAAAATGAGAAGCCACCCACATCCGCAGGAGAATAGGAACATAAATTGTATACTCAAACAATGGAATGCTTTAAATTGCTGAAACTGAATAAACAAGAGCTATGCAAATTAGCCAGGAAGAACTGTACAAGCATAATTTTGAATTAAAATTCAAGTTGCAGAAATATGCAGCCATCATATATTTGTATAAAGTTAAGAAAATACCGCACGGTAGGCGTGCTGCGCGGGATCTAGAAAAAAGCACTAGAAGTACGTGGAACGACAAGCGTTAGATTCAGGATAATGGTTACCTTTGTGGGGAATGAGGGGGTGTGAGGAGAGCTTAGCTCGCTGGTGGGGCTTTATTCTTAACGCGGCCACCATGGATACGTGTCATAGTTGCTTCTATGACCTTGTGTTTGTCTGAAATATTATCTTACAACATTGTTTTTAATGGAAAAGCGAAGGGGCGATTCCTTCTCCCTTCCTACCGCACTTACTTGCTGAGGGGTAATTATATCATTTGTCTTTTTGTGGTCTGTTACCTAAAGAAACTTTCTCCTCTCTGGTCTTTCCATCAACAACAGGCCGAAAAGAAAGCCAAGCACACCAAGAATGAGTGGGACTTAGCAAAGCAGTCGTCTGTGCTGGAGGACAGGCTCTCCGGGCTGCAGACCAAGTTGCAGAGGAACAGAGAGCAAGCTGCCCGTGTGACCGCTCAGGCTGCATCGGCCCAACGCCAGGCCGGGGACCTCAAGCAGGTCATTAGCCCCGCCGGTGCCACCAAGAGCAGACAGACAGAGCCTCTTTGAAGGCTAATCCTCTGACCTCAGCTCACTGTGCCATTTATCAGCAGTTCCCTTAATGCAGGACTGCGCTTACTGGCATGTGTTAGTAGGGATCCCGATGGGCATGAAGGCTCTTCTGTCATGGAGGGTGATTCCAGGGAAGACAGAAGTCCTTTGACCAAATTAGGATGCAGTGTTTCCTCCCCGCATCTCCTACTCCTAGGACTACCAGTGGTATCCTCGTCCAGTGTTTCCTTCCTTTCAGATGTTCAGGATTCGTGCTATTGGTCTGTCTTGGGTGCATTTACCCTTTACTCTAACTCCATCACATAACCGATCACGAAAACAAAGAAGTGAAAGTCACCTGCCAAACAGAATAGGTCAAGTTACAAAAGTCAGAGTGAGTTAATTAAACAGTTGTGGGAAATACCCTATTCATCTAGGTTGCTGAAAGAAACTATCAACTCATTTTCTCAGCAGGATATCTCTGGTTGGTTGCGTTAATAGGGTAGCTTAAACACGGGAAAAATGGGAAAGTGTTCTTACAATTGGTCCATTCTCTTGCTTTTCATTCCTAATGTGCTGGGTAATTTCCCACAGATGGGGGAGTTGAGCACATTTTCTATGGAAGGGAGGTTGGGAGACATATTTACTTGTCCATCCTCTCTCCATTTCCCTTCCTGGGCTTCACTAAGCTGTTCCAGATTCTAGACTGTCGACCACCCAGGCTGACCCCCGAGATTGCCATTCGAATGGCCACGGAGCTCTTGGTACTAACATCGGGACCTCCCTTCCCGCCTCCCATCTCTCGTACCTTTTTGCCCACAAAAACCTACCCGTGCTTGTAAAGCGTCACTGATCACTCTGCCCTTCATCCTTCCCTGGTTGCTGTCCCACCCAGCTGACCCAGAGATTTGTCACAGGCAGGAAGGCATTGCTCCTGTCCTCTGTATCTCTCACCTTAAGTCATTTAGGGCAAATGACTGGTGTCCCATAAATAGCTGCCTTCGCACGGAGTCATGATTGCTGCTTTATAACAAAGCAATTTTATTTTAATTAACCAAAACTGAGGAGTTTTTCAGCCTGAAAAAAAAAAAAAAAGATAAAACAAACAATGCAAATTAAAGCCTGGAAGTGTCAGAGTGACTCAAGCATATTGACTGGATCACGGTTTTCCTCTTGCTCCTTTTTGGAACAGTATCGGGCAAATATCATGCGTGGGTGTATGCCTTATTAATATTTTCTGGTGATGGGAGTGTGTGGCTCTGTTGCAGGAGTTTGCAGAGCTGAGAAACCAATACACTGCTCTTCAACATAAGACTGGTTCTGTAGGACTGAAAAAGGTTACTTTGAAAAAAGTGGATCAGCTAAAAGGTGCAGTGGAAAAACTGGCCACAGATACAGAGGACAAGATAAGAAGAATAGCAGGTAACTCTTCTTTTCTCCCAGCTGTATTGGGGTCTGGGTGACAGGTGAAATCGTGTCTGTTTAAAGTGTACAGTGTGACAATTTGATGGACATGCACGTTGTGAAATGATCATCACGATTAAGGTAATCAACACCTCTATCTGCTCACATAGTTATTATTTCTTTTTATGGCAAGAATGCTTAAGATCGACACACATGTACGGTGCAATGCAATGTTGTCAACAAGTCAGCACCACACGGAACATTCGATCCCCAGAAGCTTTCCATCTTCAAACTGGAAGTCTGTACCTTTGCCCAGCCTCTCTCCATTTCCCCCACCCTCTAGACCTTGGCAGCCACCATTGTTCTCTCTGCTTCTGTGAGTTCTAGCCTTTTTTTTTTTTTTTAAGGTTCCACATAGGAGCGAGAGCATATAGTATTTGTCTTTCTCTCTCTGGCTTATTTTCACTTGGTATGACATTCTCCAGGTTCATCTATGTTGTTGCAAATGGCAGGATTTCCTTCTTTTTTTATGGTTGAATTTTATACACACACACCCCATCCCCCATTTTCTTTATCCATTGATGGGATAAAGGTTACTTCCATATCTTGTTTATTGTAAATAATGCTACAATGAACATAGGAACACAGATAATCTCTTCAAGATATGGATTTCATTACCTTCAGATATATACCCAGGAAGGGGTGTACTGGATCATATGGGAGTTCAATTGATTCTATTACACACTCCACCAATTTGACGGTAACCTAATACTCCACCCTCCTGGTAGAAATGATACCAACTTATCATTGGCACAGTTCAACTACCTATGAGCGCACCGAGTCAAGGAAGTAGGAATTTGGTCAGTGGGTGGGGGACTGACATATAACAAGACACTTGCATGGTTTTACTTCAAAGGATATCAGGGAGTCTTCACTGTGTTTGTTGGAACAAATGCCCATTGCCTTCGGTCAACCGGAAATGCCCTTTTCCTTATACCCTGGTTCTCACTCAGGAATGATTTTCTCTCCCTCCCTGGGGACAGAAGTATTGAAGGCATTTCTGCTTCTCACAACTAGGGGGTACAACTAGAATTGAGTGGATGCAGGCCAGGGACTCTTGTAAACATTAATACACAGGACAGCCCCGTGATGAACAATTATTTGACCAGAGTTCTAAGGGTGGATGTTGAGAAACTTAGGAAACCCTGTCCTAACCTATGCTGCTTATTTTCTCCTCCCATGCAAATTACTGCTTTAGAATCCCTATGATCTAGATCCCAAGGCACTAGTCATCTCATACAGATCTGTAGGTAACATTCCAGAAGGAACCATAGTCTGGACCAGGATTTTGATCAAAAATAGAAATTTGGATGCACACCCAGTGTAGTAAACATGGAATACACACAATCAGGAAGTTAATTAGAATCTTTTTTCCCCCACAACAGGTACTCATAGTTTTTCTGGAAAGGCATCATGCCCTTAGCAACTACCTCGAAATCATCAAGAAATAGCCAATGATGAGTGGTCTAGTTTTACTTTTGGTTGCATTTATTGTCTCCAAAACTTTAAAGTTAGTCATATTCATTTGGAATATAAGTAACTCTCAAGATATTCAAACAACCAAGATTCCTCACTTATAACGCTTCTTTGTTGTAACATGAGTCTTTGGCCTTAGAACCACTCATATCACCACCATGACATGAAAAAAAAAAAATGAAAATGCAACATTGGTATGGGCCAAAGTCAGGAAATATACATACTAAATCATTAACATTCATCATTTCTGGGGAGAGGGAGAGTGAAGAGGAAAAACACCACTTTTTATTTACATCTCTGACATTTATATGACTTACACAATTGTCCTTTCCAGTATTTTCCTAATACTTTTAAAAAGGAATTACCAGGAAAAATTCAAAAGTCAGTTGCTGTTATTTCCAGAACTAAGTGGAGGAACAAAAAAATAGGAAGGATATTTTCTGTCTCACGTTTTATATCGAGGCCCAAATTGTTTCCACTTATTCCCATAGACTAGAACTTCCACAATTTTTGAAATTAGGTCAGAAGAGAAGTCAGGGACCTTCCTTCTAAACAAGGTCTAAGACCATACACTCCACTTTTTTGGCTCTCTTCGGGAGGAAAATAAGACATCGGCTTGGCCACCTTGCTGACGCTGTGACTGGAGAAGGGTCTGGCCCACTAGGGCGGCCCTCTACTTCCCCCTGGTAGGAAGAAGTGGCCAGGGGACCTCAGAAAGGAGCCTTTCCTTACCTTGGCAGGGTCAAAGTGGAGAGAGTGGAGAAACGCCTCCAAGGCCACAGCCAGGTTCCTTCCACAGAACTTTGTGCCAGTCTGGGTCACAGCGAGAACCGGGCAGCACACTTGGAGATAATTCTGGATCACTGAGCCAGAGTTGGCTCAGTTATCTTTTCACTGAATAACAAAGCTCCCTCCATATTTGGGAATTAGAACAACAACCATGCCTGGTTTTTCTGTGGGTTGCCTTGGTGGTTCTTCTGCGGGTCTGTGCCTGGTGACCCAAGCAGCTGCTCTCAGCTGATGGGTGCATTGGCTGGCCAGTCTGGGGTCAGCTTGACTGAGATGCTGGGCCCTCTTTCAACGGGCTCTTTCAGCCCAGCAGGCTCTACAGCTCGCTTGGGTCAGGTGTCCCGACAGTGAGCAGGGGAGCCCTAAGACTCTTGAGGTCCTGTGCATTGATTTCTCTTACTTCCTGTTGGTCACCCCGACAGGCCCAGCTGGACCCGGTTTGAGGGAAGAAGGCAAATAACCACTACATCTTGATGGGAGGAACTCTTAAAAACTCATAGGAATTCCGAGACTCCGCTGAGGGTGTGGCAGGTGTTGTGTGACTGGCTTCATTGAGAAGCCGTCAGCATCCCTGGGCTCGAGGGAGCAGGGGTGAGGGAGGGCGAATGCTCTGACGTCGCTGTCTGGTTGATGGAGCCAAAGGCACGGGGCCTCCCTGCAGGCTAAGCGGAGAGGTGGAAGGACTGCCAGAACCCTTCGGCTCCACGGGGACAGCCTCTTCACTCTCCCCGCCCCCTCCCGTCCCGGATCACTTCTCTGAACTGTCCGGTGGCCAAGCGTGAATGAACTCCAGAGATCCCGGGAGCCCGATGATGTCATCCACCAAAGCTAGCTTTCCAGGACAGAGCAGGACGGAGAGTGGATGTGAATGCGGAGGCGAATGAAGAGGAACCCGCACAGCCTCACTGACTTCTATGAAAGAAGCGCAGGGGTCTTTTTGCCTCTTAGTACAAATACACGTCCAGTGCTGAATGTCTTTTTCAATCCCAAATGATCTATATTTAAGTTTTGAGAGACAGGATGCTCACCACCTCCGGTAGCAGCTCTTTCTTTGAACAGCTGTGACTGCTAGAAAGTTCTTTAAAATCAGACAAAATTTTCCTTCACGGAGGTTTCACCTGCTGGTTTCATTCTATTTCCTCGGGATGACAAAATACATTTCCTCTGCTTTCCTAGGCCTCAAATACTGGAAAATAACGACAGGACATGCCCCGAATCTTCTTCTTTCTCTACATAAAACATCACCAGTTAGTTCATCTTCATCTTTTGTTCACCGAATGGTTTCCAAATTCTTCCGCAATCCAGTTCCTTGCTCTAAACATATGCTCCAGGCTAGTTTGACAACTCCCTCCTCATGATCCAGGTTTGACCTGTCTGGGTAAAGTGGGACATTTACCTTCCTTCTTTAAGAAGTTCCACTTCAACCTATGAGAAGTTTCTTTTTCTTTCTTTTTTTTTTTTTAAGATTTTATTTATTTATTTGAAAGACAGAGATCACAAGTAGGCAGAGAGGCAGGCAGAGAGAGGTGGGGGGGTGAAGCAGGCTTCCTGCGGAGCAGGGAGCCCGATGCGGGGCTTGATCCCAGGACCCTGAGATCATGACCCGAGCCGAAGGCAGCGGCTTAACCCACTGAGCCACCCAGGCGCCCCGAGAAGTTTCTTTTTCTAAAGGCACTTCTCACTCTTAACTGTGGCCCTCTCTACCTCTTCCATCCAATATTCTGTGGGATCCTTGCTGGGGCTTACCATAATTACCAGGTATTTGTTAAATGAAGAGTGGGTAAATTGGAAGGATGGGTGGATGGATGGATGGATGGATGGACGGACAGATGGATGAATGGACAGATGGATGGGTAAGAGTGGAAGGCATCACTTTGCTTTTCCTGTTCAAGAGCTTGAATATCCGCAGAGCAGAATGAAGAAATGAAAATGTCAGTCTTTTTTTACTGAAAGACTGAGAACCCCTAAAGTGGTGAACACATGTTAAAAAGTGAAGTTAAAGCAGCAAGAGCAAACCTGTGGAAATAGTCACCAAGTCCAATCAAGGCTCATCCTCCACCTTTTCATTTCTAACAAACTCTAACAAGCTTTTGACTGGCATTGATAGATGCCATTGGATGTAAAATACTTTTTAGACAAAAACATCAGTTTGTTCTGATTTGTGTGAAAACTTTGAGAAGCCTGGTGACAATACATGTTTTGTCTGTTGAATCACAACGCACAGCTAAATATATCTTTAAGAGGCACAGAAATCCCCGTGTTTCATGTAAGGCGGGTATCCAGGAAGAATCCACCAAAACCCAATCTCTCCTTTCCTTCATTTTCTTGTTTCAGATTTAGAAAAGAAGATCCAAGATCTGCATCTGAGTAGACAAGAAAAAGCGGAGCAACTGAAACAGCTGGAAGATCAAGTGGTTGCCATTAAAAACGAGATTGTCGAGCAAGGAAATAAATATGCTACTTGCTATACTTAGGCAGAGGCAAAGGGTGAGTGGCCTCTGCCTTCTTTTCTGGCTTCTGATAAGGAAGCCTGAGGAGCTGTGCTGAACTTGGGAAACAGAAAGAGTCAGCCCCACCTCCTCCGGCTCCGGAGCCCGCTCCTAGCCAAAGATCTGAGCTGGACCAAGGAAATGCTGTTCCACGTGGAAGAGAAAGGAGGAAATACAGACATCGTCTCTGGCTTCAGAAACCTTTCCTCTTGCTCTCCTTTCCCTTTCATAATGTAAAAATAATGTGTTACCTATGACAAGTACAAAATAAGTATTCTGTTTACTAATTATCACTTTAGTCAAATGAACCAAAGTGTGAAATAAGTTGCCTGTGGGGGGATGGGGCTTGCAGGGGGTAAAAGTATTACTAATCGATGGGCATTAAGTTCTGGTGAAGTGAAATGAGTAAATTCTAAAGTTCTGCTATACATTGTATATAAGTCAACAAAGTATTGCACACTTAAATGTACGTTCAGAAAATAGATCTCATCTTAAATGTTCTTACAACAATAAAGCAGAATAAAAATAAATGTAAACAAATTAAGCTAAAATACATCCATGTCTCTAACACTAGGATAGAATGAATCTGGATGGCATGTGCTAGACTGGCCTGGGTTTTATTTTTAATTATTTATTATTTAATTATTAATTATTTTTAATTTGGATTTGCTTTATCTCTAAAACGATTATTTTGAACAAAATGCATACAATTCAAAATGTAATGTCTTTTTCCACCCACTTCCCTCTATATTCATTCTCACAACCAAAGGGTTCTGTTTGCCCCAAACGGCACTGGAACAATATTCAAAAAGACAAATATTGAAATACTTTTTGTAATTTGTCTGTAAGCAGTTTTTCTGTAAAATGCGCTACTGATTTTTGAAAGACCAGCAATCCCATTGTTATTGTTTAGTGTGAAAGATCAGATTTTCTCATTTCAAAATGGGTCGATGATTTTGCATGAACTTTTTTTTTTTGCATATATGATATATAACCGAGCACCTTCGCTTCTGCTTGTGAAAGCCATCCTTCAGAGGGATTATTGTAAGGGAATTTGGCCCCACAGTTTTGAATAAGAAATAATAGACAGCAACATTGATGTATGAAAGAGGAAAGCAGCTGGAGCCATCTTCCTTAAGGACTGACTCATAAAAAATGGGTTTATAATCAAGGAAGAGGTTTTAGAATTACACATAAATATGAAATTTCTTAAAACATACGTAATTTAGGAAAATTGCAGTTTCCCTGGAGAGCCTGAAGAACAAAGTGAAATTTTTCTACCAAAAAGCCCACCAGAAATTTCTCTCAAAATTCCTGATAGCAATGCTCTATATATTCAGCACTTAGACATCTGGAAACTTGACACACAACCTGAACCAGAGTTGCGACGCAGATTGTCACAAAATCTAAGCGTGTACTCCAGCATAGAGGGTAGAAGACACTCCAGCCTTCCCTCCAGGATACTGACTTCCACCCATGGACAGATGAGACACTTAACTTGACGATTATGGTTTTCTGTTTGCAATTGCAACATTCAACTGTTCTAGCTTGGCAGTGCTAGGAGACTATGCAAGTAATAGACAGTGTGGCAAGGGTTAAAGAGGGAGGACTTTCTGTCCTCTGATCTGGAGGCTTTCAAGGTCACCAGAGGCAGAAAATTCCCCAGCCCTAAGGAAGGTGCTGGGATCTGGGGAATCAAGTCTAAGGGTGAGAGATAAACTCATCATCTCCTCTGGGCCTCCGGGGATCGGGGATCGCACTTCATGAGGTCATTGATGAGGCCAGGAATGATGTGATGCACTTTGGAAAGATTTCCATTAAAAAGTGGTTATGCTTTCTAAACTTTGATGTGTTAAAGTGATAAGCTTTGGATATCTTAAAAAATGTACCTACGTGAAACATCTTTTTCCTCAGATAAATCATTTCTAATTTCTATTACTTACTGTATCAGTTGTTCAAGATGTGACCGAGGCAAAGATTTTGTGAAACAGTATCTTTTATACATTGCAAAGTCATCTGAAAATGTGTAGCAAAGGGACCCTGGGTGGCTCAGTTGGTTAAGCTGCTGCCTTCAGCTCAGGTCATGATCCTGGGGTCCTGGGATTGAGTCTCGCATCGGGCTCTTTGCTTGGCAGGGAGCCTGCTTCCTCCTCTCTCTCTATACCTGCCTCTCAGCCTGTGTGTACTTTCTCTCTCTGACACATAAATAAAATCTTTAAAAAAAAATAAATGTGTAGCAAAATATAACCTGAGATCCAGTTGAACCCATATATTAAGAAAATAATCTTAAATACAGGGGAGAAAAGCTTTGTGAATAATCCATTTATTTAAGCACTACTTATATAAAAAATGCAAGTAATCCAAAAAATTAAATATTATTTTACCAGTCTGGTTCTTGGATGCAAACATTGACATATGCAAACAATAACAGCTTATTATGCAGGAAAGGGATCTCTTTAAAGGTAATCTCATAGGGGCACCTGGGTGGCTCAGTGGGTTGAAGCCTCTGCCTTCGGTTCAGGTCATGATCCCAGGGTCCTGGGATCGAGCCCCACATCGGGTTCTCTGCTCAGCAGGGAGCCAGCTTCCCTACCTCTCTCTCTCTGCCTGCCTCTCTGCCTACTTTGATCTCTGTCTTTCAAATAAATAAATTAAAAAAAAATAATCTCATAGCACATAAAGTGGAAGAAATGACTGAGGAAAATGTAACCAAGGAAGATTATGCATCTGGGAATATATCCAAGATCATACCCCAGGAGCACTCCAGTGAGGATGCTAACACTCGCCCTATTGGACACTCGGCACCCTCCAGTTAACTCCCAACTGTCTTGCATCTCATGTGCCTCTCCCATGACTCAAAAATCCCATTTTGGATATTGTGAGGAATATCCAACTGCCTGAGCCTCTCCATGTGCCCTGACTGCCGGGGAGAAGACAGAACATCTACCCCCTTTTAGCTTTGGTAGTAGGGCGGGGGGAGTTTTCTCTCCACATATCTTTGGATCTTCCAAGGTGGAAAGTGTTTTGATGGCAAGCATCAAAAAATTACAAATTTCCATCACAGTCCACCTTTTCCTAATATCACGATACTTTCTCCATCCAACATCTGATTCTAAAACAAAGCAAACCCTTCTACCAAATGTCACGTTGCCTCTGCTCAGCCTTCTGGAAGCACAGCCACCAGGTCTTCAAGCCAACCAACCCAAAGTCCCATTGCTCACTGATGCTCTCTCCCTTTTCCATTTCTGTTACAATTCGGTCTCTGATGTCCCTCAACCGATGATCCAAACGATAGCGTTTACCACCAACACACATCAAGTAGAGCGTTGTGGGGAAAGAAGGGAACTAAAAAGGAAATGAAACACATCTTTATATTTTATAATGAATATAAATACATACAACATTCACACGGGGAACACAGATTGAGTTGCAGACCTCATGTCTGTGAACTCTTCACGAGGCTGCGTTGGGATGAATGGTCTTGCTTTCCTACTCATTTCCTCCTCCCTCTGCCTTCAGCAAGCATCTCTTTATCAGGTAGAGTGATCCAAACCTTCTTTTCTGGTGGTTCTGTCTCTGAAGGTCCTGCAGATACAGAGGCAAAGTGCACTTACATTTCATTTTGCCCTTGGACTTGGCAGGACCGGATTGTCTAGACCGCAGTCATACCCTTCCCTGCTGCCACTGTGTAACAAAGGCTCTATTTCTCTTTAAGAGTTGAGACCAATGACCCCAATCAAAATGATAATCCCCCTTTATTTGGCCTGTTGTTCCTGAAAGAGCTGGTTATTGGTAGGTTTCTAATTCAATGGTGCAACTGTTGTGCCATCTAGTAAAAAATACTTCCTTAGAGACTGGAGCCCAAAGTCAGGTATAAGAAGTAAAATTTTGCCTGTGAGGCATTTGAATGTAATTGCGAGGAGTGTCAGATTTTCCCCCTCTCTTGGTTTTAGATCCATGTATTCTGCATCAAGAAGCCTCCGTCAGTTTTCATGGAAGAGCTAGCAGCTCTACATCAACATGAATACATGGTCTTTGCTTCTGTTATAATGACTCTGATAGTTTCCTAGGCTTGAGGTGAGTGAACACTACATCTGCCTGGCACTGGGAAGTCTGCCGTGGTGTGTGAGAGACCGGAACAGAGAAGTCTCCACTGAACTCCATGCGTCTCAGAGCAGCAGTGGGGGGAAGGGCAGGAGACAGAGAGCCAGGGTTGAGATGGAGAGTCGTGGCCGGGCTCATAGAGACTGACACAGGCAACACTCAGTGACAGGGCAGCAGACAGGATCGGTGACTGTGACTGTGGAAGAGAGAGCAAGACGGCGGAGAGTGTACCAGGTCTGTCACACACGGAGTCTGTGGCCGGTAAATGTGAGGAAGCCCTGTTACCAGCGGTCAGAAAGAAACATTGGCAAACCAGCTAGTCTCATCAGAAAATCATTGTGAAGATCAGGAAACATCACTATGATGGAGCCAGTGTGGTCCATTAAGGAAACAATTCTATCTTCTCCTAAATTAGAAACCAGTCTCGGGGCACCTGGGTGGCTCAGTGGGTTAAAGCCTCTGCCTTCGGCTCAGGTCATGATCCCAGGGTCCTGGGATGGAGCCCCACGTCGGTCTCTCTGCTCAGTGGGGAGCCTGCTTCCTCCTCTCTCTCTCTGCCTGCCTCTCTGCCTACTTGTAATCTCTGCCAGTCAAATAAATAAATAAAATCTTAAAAAAAAAAAAAAAAAAAAAAAGAAACCAGTCTCAGGTGAGGAGCAGCTCAGGGCCAGGAGTTAAGTGCCCTTTGCCCACAGCACCAAGGTGGCAAGATGAAGGGAAACCAAAAAGAATTGCTGTCCAGTATCTTCTCCTCTTCCTTCTTTCTTTTGGGAGTAGGACTCCTCCATTTCTAAACAAGCACGTGGTTGCCTCATTAGAGAAATTACTCAGCTTCCCCGGCAGTTCATTGTGACCATGTGACTGAATTCTGGCCGGGAGGATATTTGTGAGAGTGTTATGTGCGACTTCAAGGACATAACCTTAAAAGGAAGCTGTTCAGCCTCCGTGGGAAGCAAGAATAATGACCCCAGAAGATATCCATGCCCTAACCTCCATCGCCTGGGACTATGTTATGTTACATGGCAAAGGGAAATTAAGGAGGCAGATAGAATTCTGGTTCAAATCAGCTGACCTTGAGATGGGGCAATTAGCCTGAGCTCTCCAGGTGGGTCCTGTATAACTTTAAGAGTCTTTAAAAGTGGAAGAGGAAGGTGGAAGAGAGAGAGAGAATGAGAGAGGCAGCAAGATACCGGCACGAGAAGGACTTGTTCTGACATTCCTGGCTCTCGAGACAGAGGAGGAAGTGGATCCCAGAAACTAGAAAAAGCAAGCAAAGGGATTCTTTTCCATTGCCTCTGGAAAAGAACACACCTTGATTTTAGCCGAGTGAGACCCGTGTCGGACTTCTAACCTACAGAACTGTAAGATAAATACGTGTCCTCTTAAGCCACTATGTTTACAGTAATTGGTTATAGCAGCAATAGAAAACTAAGACACCTTCCATTCGTCTTTTTCCCCTTCAAGTGGGCCAGAATGTGGCGAGTTGGGTATACGCATATAGATGAGGATAATCCTGGTGAAACAGGGCTAAAGAAAGAGAAATCCCTAGCTGACTACCAGTCAGGGTCCCGCAGGGTGCAGATGGTACAAGCTGGAACCGTTTAATAAGGGGTTGGCGGAGGAAAGCTATAAAGGTAAGGGCAGCACGAGACAGGGAGTCCTCCCTGGGAGAGGAGAACGGGTGATGATGGGAATTGGAGAGAGCATATAGGAAAGCCACTTCCTATTCCTTAAACCAAAAGACCAGGTTGATGCTGCTGTGTAGACCAGCCTCCTGGGGCTTAGAGGCAGCAAAATGACCTTGTGGATTAAAGCTGTCTACCCTTGGTTTCCCTGGTCTGCCTGCCAGCTTGAACTTGTGCAGGAGAGAAAAACAAACCTCTCCTGTGATGTCACTGTGACTTCAGTCTCCATTAAATCCACCAAACCAATATCCCCTTCAGTATCTCTGAGGCACTAAGGGAATCCGGTCCCTCTCCAGACTGCTGCATCAGTCCCCTCTCTGTCCCACAGCATGGGCCCCGGGGCACCAAAAGGCAGGTGAATTCTGTCTTGTCCCTTTCATGACCTCACGTGATTCACAGCCTCTGAATTTCATGTCTTCATTTCCTTCAGCTGTGAAATGTTAAGGACTATGCCTGGTCTACTGCCCAGGGTCACTCACAGGTGGAAGGGCTAGGAGAAGAGTAAGGTATTCCTGAAACCCTTTGGAGACCTACTTCCTAGGGTGTGTGTGTGTGTGTGTGTGTGTGTATGTGTATGTATGTATGTATGTATGTAAGAGAAAGAGACATCCACACTTCCCCTGTGCTCAGGCGCTCCTGCAGCGTTGCCTGTCTTAAAAGCCTGATTCCTGTCTCTCCACCAAACTGGACTTTTCCTTAAAGAAACTCCCCACTGCCCCATCTCGAAGTTGTCTCTTTCCCGCTTAGCTGCAAACACTTTCTCTGAAGTCTTCTCTTACCTCGAAAGTTAGCTGATAAGCCTTATCTACCCAGAGAGTAACTTATGAGAGGATATAGAACACGTATTCCTGGTCAATTAATCTTCAACAAAGCAGGAAAAAATATCCAATGGAAAAAGACCATCTCTTCAATAAATGGTGCTGGGAAAATTGGACAGCTATGTATAGAAGAATGAAACTCGACCATTCTCTCACACCATACACAAAGATAAACTCAAAATGGATGAAAGACCTCAATGTGAGACAGGAATCCATCAGAATCCTAGAGGAGAACATAGGCAATAACCTTTTTGACATTGGCGACAGCAACTTCTTTCAAGACCTGTTTCCAAGGCAAGGGAAACAAAAGAAAAAATGAAGTTTTGGGGACTTCATCTAGATCAAAAGTTTTTGCACAGCAAAGGAAACAGTCAACAAAACAGACAACCCATGGAATGGGAGAAGTATTTTGCAAATGGTAACATAAAGGGCTAATATTCAAGATCTATAAAGAACTTCTCAAACTCAAGGCCCAAAAAACAAATAAGTCAAAAAATGGGCAGAAGTCATGAACAGATACTTCTCCAAAGAAGACATCCAAATGGCTCACAGACACATGAGAAAATGTTCATCATCACTAGCCATCAGGGAGATTCAAATCAAAACCACATTGAGATACCACCTTACATCAGTTAGAATGGCCAAAATTGATAAGGCAAACAAGTGTTGAAGAGTTTGAGGAGAAAGGGGAACCTTCTTACACTGTCGGTGGGAATGTAAGTTGGTGCAGCCACTTTGGAAAACAGTGTGGAGATTCCTTAAGAAATTAAAAATAGAGCTTCCCTATGACCCTGCAATTGCACTACTGAGTATTTACCCCAAAGATACAGATGTAGTGAAAAGGGCCATTTGTACCCCAGTGTTCAAAGCAGCAATGGCCACAATAGCTAAATTGTGGAAAGAGCTGAGATGCCCTTCAACAGACAAATGGATAAAGAAGATATGGTCCATATATACCATGGAATAGTACTCAGCCATCAGAAATGATGAACACCCAACTTTTGCATCAACATGGATGGAGATTATCCTGAGTGAAATAAGTCAGAGAAAGACCATTATCATATGGTTTCACTTCTCTATGGAAATAAGGAATATATGAAGGACATTAGGAGAAGGGAAAAAAGAAGGGGGGAAAATCAGAGGCGGGGGATGAACTATGAGAGACTGTGGACTCCAGGAATCAAACTGAGGGTTTTAGAAGGGGGATGGGTGAGTCTGGTGATGGGTATTAGGGAGGGCATGGATGGCACGGAGCACTGGGTGTTATATGCAAGCAATGAATCATGGAACACTACATCAAAAACTAATGATGTACTGTATGGTGACTAACATAACAAAAAGAAAAAAAACAAAAAACAAAACACGTGTTCAGGCACTTCCATATTCCTTACAGAACTTAGCACCGTGTGGAACATTCTAAATATTTGTTCACTTACATATTAGTTCCATAAATCGACTCCAAATTGTTGCAATTCAGACAGTCCTGGGACCATCCCTGAATGAAAAAGTTTTCCACTGTAACATGAAACCAGCTCAGCATATGGGTTGGCCCCTCTAAAAGTGTAATTGAGAACAATGCAAGTCTTTCTCTCCATATTAAGAGGAAACCATGTCAAATGGCAATCCAATCCATGCATAGGACAAAAGAAATCCTTTTCTCCATCTCTCTCCGCTCTCTGTAACCACCACCCTATAGCAGCTAACTGAAAATCATTTCTCTGGAAACTTCTCAGCTGTAAAAACTCCCCTCAAATAAGCTCCCTGCTCTTTCCTCTCAAATCTGGTTCTTCCCTTTGCACTTGGTCACTCTCTCTTTCCCTCTGCGATGGATGTTTGTTTACAAGATTGTTGATATTTTCCAAGCCACAGGGCCATAAATTAGGGTGTGCCACCCCCAAAGGAAGGTCATGGCCTCACAGGCAACAGCCACACTTCCCAGGCAGAGCTCACTAGGCCAAAGGGAAGGAGCACCTTGCTTTGCATTTAGTTAGGCTTTGCAAAGAGAAAGTGATTGCATTATGTGGCTAAGCAAAAAGAACACATGTGAAAAACATTTTTATATATAAATATAAAAGCTTATATATTTACATAAAAGATTTATGCAAAATTTATGTAAATACAGTTATAATTTTTAGTTCCTCGGTAATCCTTAGCCATTCAACAAACCAGATTAATCAAACCCTCCTGCGTGCAAACCACCCCCCATCCATTCTTTTCTTTCCTTGCCTCCAATCCCACTCCCTCACCCCCACCCCGCCAATCCTGAGTAGAACTTTTCCCATTCACCTTCCGCTTCTAACTAACTAAACGTTCTTGGCCAGCCCTGATTCTCATGCTCCAGAAAAATTACCACCATTTTCACAAGCTTTTTCTGTTATAAGCTTTTAAGGTTTTTAGGAAAAGAGACGCCCGCTTGCCTTTTACAAGAAGACAGTCCCCCGTTTGTTCTCTCCTCTTTCCTGCCCTCAAACCCTTGACAGTATGCATTTCCTCCCCCTCTCCCTCCAACATAAAGCAGACGAAGCACGACTCCTCTTAACAGGTAGTTCAGCTATCAGCATCTAGCTTTTCTCTACTGGGAAATAGCTTGAAACCACATATAATCTTTACTCATTAAATGCTTTGGCCATTCTAGAAGGCTGCTCCTGCCCTACCAGCCCGCCTCTGACTCAGCCTGCCGACTGAGCAAACTTGGTTAGGCAAAGCAAAGCTACCACAATCTCTACTAAACACATTAATCAGGACGTACAGGATTTTTGAGTACAGTGCTTTCTTCCTGTTCATATGAATTATGAGTTTTTTTTTTAAATGTTCAGTGTTTGACTCCTAGCCATATTGACATTGTTCCATGCACAACCATGGTTCTTTGATGACAAACACCAAAGTCTAGGAAATATGGGGCTGGCTATGTCTTATCTTATATTCTCTGGGTGGTAGCAGATGAAGTTTACTGCATTCAAAGTCCTCTGGTCCTCCTTATGTTGCACCAAGAATTAAAATCTAATCTTTGGTACTGGTACTTCCTTGCAGGGAAGACTTTGAAGTAACCCACAGAGCGTTCATAGTTAAGAAAAAAAAATTCTGTCAGTGGAAGATAGTCCCTCTAATGGGAAAAACTATAAAATGACTATCTGAAAGTTCTAGAAGGAACTGGGCAAACCCTTAGAGACGCCGGCTGCAGGCATCTCTCTGGAGCTTTTGAGCATGATCTTCTCCCCAGTCTTGACCCTCCTTCAGAAAGAGGTTTAAGGAATCTGAAGTGCAAGAGATTTAAAGACTTCCCTCACCCACCTCCCTTCATTTTCAGAAAAGCATGAAGGTGACCTTAGCGGGGGTCACACAGCTTATTGACAGAAATGCCAAAAGGTGGGGGAGGGGTGAGAGCAATCCTCTTCCAAGACAATATTCGCTCTATTGGACCCTTTCTTTCAAGACCACTTGCTCTTTTAACTGGTCTTAGGCTCTATGAAATGGTCCATCGAATACAGGAGAACATTTTCTTTAATTGACTAACTTATATGTTTATATAAATGGCCTATCTTATGAAGGATTTCACAGAAAGCGATTCTGCTAGAAAGAAAACAAAGGTCAAAGTGGCTTAGCAAATAGAAATACTTTATCCTTGATGTTAGTGAACAAACATGTCTAATCTTGTAGGACTAGGAGGCCTTTTAAGAGTAGCCAATTAATCGGGCGCCTGGGTGGCTCAGTCGTTAAGCATCTGCCTTCTGCTCAGGTCATGATCCCAGGGTCTGGATTGAGCCTCCCCCCCCCCCCCCAAGAATCTGCATCGGGCTCCCTGCTCATCGGGAACCCCGCTTCTCCCTCTCACTCCCCCTGCTCGTGTTCCCTCTCTCACTGTGTGTCTCTGTCAAATAAAATCTTAAGAAAAAAAAAAAAAGAGTAGCCAACTAAGTGAGCATGTAGTTGTCATCAAACACAATCAGCAGAATTATTTTCAGTCTTCAAAGCTTTCCAAGTAGTTCTTAAAAACAAAGCAACAATGTAACAAATATCAAGGTAGGCCAAATTTAAACTGTTACATCTAAAACTTATTACAATAGTTGTGTACTTAACAAAATGCATTTGCTTTAGTAGTTGTAGGTTTATTTCCTTTTCCTACATAAAGAACTACCTGGTTGGGCGTAGAGGTTCTAGAAGATATGCAACCAATTTCTAGGACTGTTTAATAACCAAACTGCTATCTACATTATTAGCTCTGTTCAAGTGAATTTTGAAATTAATCCAAGTTTTTTTTCTTGATTCTCAACTGAGCCTATTAAAAGCATCACTATACTTAAATTTTCTAGAAGGAAATAGGAATGGAAGTTAAATGGAGCCTGAACATCTAACAGCTAAACTAATGTTTGAGGATTCCAGAGATTCGTACCATGGGAAGAAGCTCAAAGTTTGGAAAGGCTGTAAACATCCCATATCTAAAGATAAACATTTGGGGAATCTTTGTGACATTCAGGTTTAGCTCTGTGTTGGCCATACTGAATTATAATTCATCTAGAGAAGCAAAATACTAATGGAAAAGATCAAATATTTGGGATTAAAAGAATAATTCCTTTCATTTGGGACGCAGTCTAAACTTTCTTACAAACCAAAGTAAAAAAGTTAATCTATTTATATAGGATAGGTTTCAAATTGCAATTTTCTTTTAAAATCCTGGTTCTGTCCAACTCTTCACACCATCATCATACATTCTACGCAGCATATATATAGAGATGTGTATTCTAAAATTTCGCCTTAAATTCCATTTTTCCTTCTATCCTCATTGGGGGCTAACTCTAATAGATTTAAACATTTATAAACATGTTTCTTTGTAAGAAAAAAAAATCAACTTTCCACTGTGAATACAGTTGACTATATTTTGACTGGAACATAAAAGCAAAGGAAGTGGTTACAAAAAATTAATCACGACTATTCAACATTGTATTCAAACCTAAATAGACCACAAGAGTTCCCATTCTACTCAAACTCAAGTTTCTATGAAATACCTTTATGTTTTAGGGATCTCAGCAAGCTTGATCTGTTTTCAGATCTGTTTTCCTCGGTTTTTACTGGGCAGAAGACACTCTTCGCAGGGGTGTGAACATTGCAATACTTCCATCTAAGTTACAAAGTTTATTAAAGTGACTTCATTTCTGAACATAAAAGGTCACTTTGGAGAATGCAATCACAGGAAACTAGCTTAATTAAAAAAATTTTTAGAACAAGGGCTATTACATGTTCATTATGCAAAAATATCATAATATAAGGGGAAATGATTTAATATTTTGGGCTACATGCAGGCAATTCCTGGGTGTTCTCCCTTTTTAATCCTTCAAGAAATGCAACATACATCTACATTTTTTTTTTCATGACTGGAGCCTACTTTCCCCAGTCATATCCTTAAAAAAAGCCCCCACCTTTTTAGGCAACTGTCTAGCATTTCATTACAGGGGTCTAGCATAATTACTTAACGGAAGTGGCCATCAATTGGGGATCAATCAGTCATTTCCAGTTTCTGTCTTGTTTAAAAACAATAGTGTAAACCTCTTTATCTGCCTAATTTAGCATATTTTCCCACAAAGTTATGTGTAATTTAAATTTTAATATTTCAGTTTGCCCTCCAGAAAGGCACACAGTTACCTTCGAAGGAATTAGTTATGTTAGTGCCCTTGCGAACCTCCTGACAGATGACACGGGAAGACTCGGGGACCGTGACTTACCATTATCTCATCATCGCCCTACACTCTCCACAGCATGCTGCAGAGCACGGCTGAGCAAGTTTGTGGTGAGTTAACATTACGTATTCTCCATAATACTTCATAGAAAGCTCCTCACTTATACTTCCCGTGGAATAAAATGTCATGTGCTATATATACATAGTACTAATGTATATTGGGTATGACTCATCCTGGCTGAAGAATTACCTGTGAATTATTTCTCCCCAGAAAGCACAATGGGCATAGTTCCAGGCATTTATTGAATGAACGCACTCAATAAATATCTGATGAGCTCTTTGCTTAGTGCTGGGGAAATTAGGATGCTCTTAAAGCACTTGAAACTGAGCAAACACAGAAAATACACTCTTCTAACAATCTGGTGGGCACTCATTGTATACCAACGGTGTGCTCTGTGCTGGTGGTAAGGGTATGGCAATAAGCGTGAGAGACGAGGCGCCTGGCCTCATGTGTGGCATGGCTGGTCTAGAATAATCTAGAAAGGTCTCCTTCGGTTGGTGTATGTCCGAGTATTCTACCTGGGCCGTGGAATTGAGAAGGTTCCACATGTGAATGTAAGTAGAGGCTGTCTTGGCAGAGAAGAATGAAAAGCGAGAAGGCATTCCAGGCAGAAAGAACTGGATGAGCCAAAAACCAGGGTTTAGGTTTTGAGAACAGTGAGTGTGTGCAGGCAAGAGCTTGGTGGGAGTGGAGGCTGACAGTTGGGAACACAGACGTGAGAGTAATTACATAGGGGCCAGATTTCTAAGAGCCGATAGAGTGTGCTAAGATACCTGGTCTTTGTCCTTGTTTCAGAGATGACATTAAGGAGCCCTGCCATGTCATTTAGGAAATTCATTGGTGACTAGAAATAATTTTAATTTCCTACCTCTTTGAATTTGTATTTTAAGGTAAAAACCCAGATTTGGCCAACATTTATCATATGCTTTATTCAAAGTATAACAAACATTGATACCTTAAAAAACAAAACAAAACAAGATTTTGGGTTATAATCTTTTGTTATTGTTTAATTACACTGGTTATAGACAAATGGATTGTCATTAAAAAAAAATTAAAACCTCATTTAACCCCCATCCCAAACATCGTCCCTATCCCTTCCTCGAAAGCACCCACCATCATCTGTTTGCTCTGCCTCTTTCTAGAACTTTATCATTGCCTATTCCTGTATGTATGTGTATATGTGTTTATAGAAATAGGGCATTGTAATGTTCCTCCTTCATCTTTGACTTCAACCCTTGTGGGTCTTCTTACCAATAGTATGTCCATGTCAGGACTGCCCTGGTTGTCTCACAGTGTAGAACATACACCATTAGCACATAGCCATGACTGGCACATAGAAAACACTCAAGAAATGATGAAGGATGAGAGAGAGAGGTAGCTGCTAAGGCTTAGGGTACTAATTACGTAGATGACTGGAGTGGCCAAAGTCCAAGTCCACACTAACCAGTGGTCAGCATTTCGATTACAGAGTCCTGAGCGGATGTCAGAATTGCGGGCTCCATAGACCATGCTTTCCAGAGAGGGTTCCCGAGACCTCATTTTGTCAGAGAGGTTAATAGCCACATTCCATTAGCCATCTTGGAAAGGCCAAACACATCCTACGACTTTTTTGTCTGGCGAACAGCCCAATATGTGAAATAGCACCTGACTTGTTCGTGATGTGATTAAAAATGCAGCCGCTCTCGCCTCCGGGTGGGCTGCCCTTTCCAGATCTGATCCACAGCCGCGGCAGCACCAGACACAACAGAAGAGCAGGCTTATTCTTGTAGAGGGGCTGAAGTTGTAAAGTTAATGCTTCTAGAAGGCCCACAGCACTGCTGTTGGGGACAATGAGGCAGGACTGTGGCTATCAGAGAGGGCGTGCCTTTTAACCAGCCTTACCATTTCTGAAAGGAGTTCATATCAAAGACTGCATCTACCCAGGGTAAAAATACTGGACTGGAAATTAGGAGCTACTCCAGTACTAGCTGTGAGTAGTAGTGGAGCATTCAACTTGCTAACTCAACCTACTGTCCTTGGTAAGAATTAATAACCCAAAACTGGGAGCTAGGTTTGCAGCAAGAGTCGTTGATGCTCTCATTTCAAGCCCTGGCACAAAGATATTCCCTGAACCGTACTACAGTCAAAATAGAGGTTAAATAAATGCTTTTTTTAAAAAAAAAAAAAAAAAAAAAGCTTTTATTTATTTATTTGACAGAGAAAGAGAGAGAGAGATAGTAGGAGAGGGAATACAAGCAGGGAGAATGGGGGAGGGAGAGGCAGACGTCCCACTGAGCAGGGAGCCCGATGTAGGGCTCAATCCCAGGACTCTGAGATCATTACCAGAGCCAAAGGCAGATGCTTAACAACTGAGCCACCGAGGTGCCCCAATGCCTTTTTTTTTTTTTTTTTTAAGATTTATTTATTTTAGAGAGAGCAAGCACATGGGTGAAAGCTGGGTGGGGAGAAGGAGATAAGGAGGGAGAGAGGGAAAGATAGAATCTTAAGCAGGCTCCATGACCAGCATGGAGCTGGACATGGGACTTGATCTCACAACCCTAAGATCATGACCTGAGCCAAAATCAAGAGTTTAACTTAAGTTAAAGTTAAGTTTAACTCTTAACTTAAGAGTTAAAGACTTAACTTAAGAGTTAAGAATTTAACTTAAGCTGACACTTAAACAGCTAAGCAACTTAGGTGCCCCCAATAAATGCTTTTTCGTTCATTCATAAGCATTTCTGAAGGACTGAAGGACCTACCATGCCCTGGGCACGGGACTGGGAACTCATGAGGGAAAGTGGTGAGGACTTCTGGGATTCTCTGGGAACTGAACTAGGCATTTTATTTTTATTTTTATTTTTAATAATTTTTTAATAAACATATAATGTATTATTAGCCCCAGGTACAGGTCTGTGAATCGCCAGGTTTACACACTTCACAACACTCACATAGCACACACCCTCCCCAATGTCCATAACCCCACCCCCCTCTCCCTATCCCCCTCCCCCCAGCAACCCTCAGCCTGTTTTGTGAGATTAAGAGTCTCTTATGGTTTGTCTCCCTCCCAATCCCATTTTTTCATTTATTCTTTTCCTACTCCCCAAGCCCCCCACATTGCATCTCCACTTCCTCATATCAGGGAGATCATATAGTAATTGTCTTTCTCCGCTTGACTTATTTCGCTAAGCATAATACCCTCTAGTTTCATCCATGTCATCAAAAATGGCAAGATTTCATTTTTTTTCTTGATGGCTGCATAATATTCCATTGTGTATATATACCACATCTTCTTTATCCATTCCTCTGTTGATGGACATCTAGGTTCTTTCCATAGTGTGGCTATTGTGGACATTGCTGCTATAAACATTCAGATGCACATGCCCCTCAGATCACTACGTTTATATCTTTAGGGTAAATACCCAGTAGTGTGATAGCTCTATTTTCAACTTTTTGAGGAACCTCCATACTGTTTTCCAGAGTGGCTGCACCAGCTTGCACTCCCACCTAGAGTGTAGGAGGGTTCCCCTTTCTCTGCATCCTCGCCAGCATCTGTCATTTCCTGACTTGTTAATTTTAGCCATTCTGACTGGTGTGAGGTGGTATCTCATTGTGGTTTGAACTAGGCATTTTAAATGGAGAAAGACAGAATCTGGACTTAAAAAGAATAAAGGAAGAGTTAAAAAGTTAAAATATTAGAATATAGAAAGTCCTTTTCTCCTCCTCTGGCTATTACTGAATTTCAGCATCCTTACAAAGTCAAGGGAAGTAATACCATCAACTGAAATAAAATTTTCAAAATAATGTTTAAAAGTACAATTTTAGGTAGATTGCTATAAAAAATATACAGAATTTAAAAGTTTTTCTAAAATTTAACTATCAGATAGTTAATCAGATTGGTGATTTTCAAGCAACAGTTTTAAAACAAAAAGCAGACCTCAAATTTTAGATGTCAGTGTATTTTGTCCAAGTACATAGCTCACATAAAAAATCTTTTAATATTTCTAACGTAAGTAGTTGTGATGATTTCTCTTAAACTTCCAGTTCTATAAACGTTTGTGATGGCAACTATCATATGCAAAAAGCTGATCAGGGAGACAAAAACTCTTACTTTTAAAGGTCTTAAATTTTATTGGCTTACTTATAAAGGTCTATAAATTTTATTGGCAAGTATTTGTGTTTTTTACATTCCTATGCCACACCCCTTTCAGTAGGGCACTCATGAACGAAGGTAAAGATAAGATATGCTAGAAAAATCAAGCTAGATCATGACAAGTAATCAAATCTTAAAATGTTTAATTGGCTACATTTAAGTTAATCCTGCTATGAATCTAATTAAATGAGAAAAAATTTAAGAGCTTTGCTAAGGCTCTTGAGCTTTACCTCAATCATTAATCTCTCTCTTATTCAATTTTATTTTATTTTTATTTTTAATTTTAAAAAATATATTTTATTTATTTGACAGAGATAGGGAGAGGGAACACAGGCAGAGAAGGGAGACTGGGTGAGGGAGGAGCAGGCTTCCCGCTGAGCAGGGCTCCAGGATCATGTGGTGGGCTGAAGGCAGATGCTTAAGGACTGAGCCACCCAGGCACCCCCCACCCTATTCAATTTTAAAGCTCTAGGTTAGCAACCAGATGCTAAAATCCATAAACAAAGAATAAACAGTGAGCTGAAAATGTGTCCTAGTTAAACTGTTACTATGGCATTTCTGTTAAATATAGATAAGACATTTTTAAAGAGGTTTGGAATTCACAGGCATAAATGGGTACAAAGTGTCACCCTACCTCCAGCGGGATCTTGCCGCCTTTGCGGGAGGTGAAGTTCAGTGGGTAAGCAGCCTTTCAGAAAGCCCATGAAGAGCACGGATGCAACCCCTTTATATCTCTTTAGTGACCATTTTAAAACTTTCAAATACAGACTTGGGTCCTCATTTGTTACCTGTTTTGACATATTTAAGAATAGACAGATGACTTTTTAAGACAGTAATGATAAAGACCTGCTTGAATCATCATGGTAAACTAGGTCAGGTTGCTCATCAACACCCCCTCCCCCCGACCCAATCTCAAACTACAAACAACAAAGGTTTATAACTCTCATGCTACATAGCCATGAAATGGTCTTGGCTTGGGTAATGTCTGCTGGCTTCAGGCATAGCTAGATCAAGATATTCCAAGATAGACCTTAAGGATCTGCCCTGTTGCTTCCCTCCATTCTAACTTCCTCTGTGGTTAGCCCTGGTCTCAAGTGGCCTCCACCAGTTCTATCCATATGATTCTAAGTCCAGGGAGAAAGATTTTTCTCTCCCACAAAAAAAACCCCCAGAAGCTGTCTAACTGGAAAATTTGAGTTGTATACCCACCCCTGAACCAAACACTGGGAAGAAGGAGATAGAAATGCACTGAATTATTAGCCTGGAGCCCATGGAGGGATCGGCCCTATCCAAATTAGGTGGGCTGATGGTGTCAAGGGACTAGTCCCCTCAAAAAACTCTGGGTGCTGTTACCAGACAAAGGGATGTTACCATAAGCCCAAGTAGCAGTTTCTGTTGCATGGTCTGAGAGTGAAAATACCATGACTCCCTGCTTGATTCAGGCCTTCCCTATTCTAGAAGGTGACAGCACCCCTATGTGCTCCTTTAATGGTTCTAAGGAAGGATTATTCAATTTTTATTACTTATCCAGCAAGCAGATTCTGAGGGTATTCCGTACACCAAAAACTCTGCCACTGGACGGAAATCTAAATGCCAATCAAACACAGTGCCTGCCCTCAAAGAGTTCCTAAGGACAACGGGCATTTGACACAAAATTATAAATTCCTGTCCCACATATTATAAAAGGGACATATAGAAAGTGCTCTGTGACATTTGTTCTGAATTTTCCTGGTCATTGAACATTCTTTTTTTTTAAGCTCACTTCAGAATCTCACAAAGTACACTTAAATCTGATTTTTCAAAATCTAGTATTGTTCATGAGAACAATATTCTGTAAACAGCCAGGTTTTAAAACCTAAAGGTCAAAGTCTAGAATGTGCCATCCTTGTTTTACATCAATCCAGGATTTAAAATGACGTTCATAAGTGGCATTCTAAGACTATGAAGGTGACCTTGAAAGCAGGTTGTTTTTTTTCCTTCAAACAAACAATGCCTCAGAAAGACAACTGTTACATGGTCTTTGAGACGGAACAGCCAACACTTTGCAGTCCCATCTGCCATTCAAATGCTGCAGAATTTTCCAGTAAAGACTGCCTTACACTGAAGCAGGTCAGTCCAGGTGAGGACACATGTGGACTGGATAAGAAAGTAAGGGTCGTGTCAGCAGGAGTAAAGCTTCGACAAGCTCCGCTAAAAAAAGTGATTCATTCTTCCTAAATTTGTAACATCTTCAGAAACCAGAGGAAGTCGTATGAAATAGAACAGAGAGGAAGAATTTGTTCATGAGTGAAATTTGGAAGTATTCCTAAACTGATCTCAAGTCTGGTGACATTTTTTTTTCTACTTGAATAGAAATACACGTTAGGTAGAAAGTGGACATTTAAGACTTAAAGAAGTGTTCCGAACATGGAGACTAGTTTTTATTTAATTGCATTGAAGAAACATTTATTGAGCACCTACAATGTGCCCCTGTCACATTAGGCAATGTTTATGCATAAATCAGTGTTGCACAATACTTGGCCTTGTCTTACTGTCTACTGGAGATAAGGGCATAAATAAATAGTTACAGCATTATGTCATTTACGCTGAAACAGGCTTTTACAAGGTGCTGGTGGACAGAGTTGGGGGTGGAGAGAGGAAAGAGAGGAACCCTGTTTAAGGGGAAGCTTTAAAGATGCATGGTAGTTCACTAAGCTGATGAGTTCAGTGGGGGTCCATGGAGCAGAGGGCAGAAGTATAAAGTGTGTCTCTACAGGCAACTCCAAAAAGCTCATATAGGCAGAGGGAAGCCATTGAAGCCTTTGGGACAAGAGAATGACTTAATCCAAGGTGTGCCTCAGAAATCCTTCTGGTGGTGATAGGGTGGGTTGGATAAGGAGAAGGGGAGAGTTTGGAATAGACACGGCAGCTCGGGGTGGGGGCGGGGGTGGTTCCTGCAGGGGTTCAGACCGGACATGAGGACAGACTGAACTGAGGCAGGGTGGGGATACTGGGACAATGGGAACATGGTGGCTAGTTGCTAGTGAAGTAGAAAGGACAGGAGCTAGTGACAGGGAAAGGTAAGGTGAGGGAAATGGTCAACACAAGCCCCAGGCTGGACTGCCTTTAAGGACGTGGGATCTGTAGAGTCTCACAAGGGTCCCGGGCTTGGTTTAATGCTCTGTCAACATCTTGAAACCATTAATTTTTGAACAAAGGGCCCACATGCTCATTTTCATTCTGCATTGCCCTCTGCAAATCTTATAGCAAGGTTTGTTCCCAGGCTTGTCCTGAGCTCAGAGGTGGATCACCATGCTAATAGTAGAAATTAGAAACAGAAGAACAGATTTTGTTCTAAGAGGGATTGGTGGGGAAGGGTCACTTTTGCAACACATGTACTTATGGGCCATCAAAGTAGAGCTATTCAATAGGTTGTTAGAAATTGGATGTAAATTTCACGCACAGTACCAACTGGAGTTACAGATGTAGGGAGTACCAAGCCTAAGGTGGTGGAGAGGTTGGGCTTGGATGAGAGAGTTCAGAGGGAAAAGAAGCTGTTGATGCAAACTTTGGGAGCATCTATGTTTAAAGGAAAGAGAGGGGAAAGAGAAACGGCAGAGGGGGCGTTAGAGTCCTATGGGAAAATTTTGGAATTGTGTTCTGGAAGTGAAGGAAAAAAGTCTCAAAAAGGGAATGTGAGATAAGCCACAGAGACCCAGTAAGGACAAGGGCCATTGCACTTGGCAGTAAGAGGGTCCATAGTAATCACTGAGACCAGTGGTGAAGATGGAGGTCCTATTATAATGGAATAAAGGAGCAACGAAAAGGAAACAGAAAGGAGAGCAAACTATCTTTTCAAGTACCTGGGCTAGGAAAGTCAAAAGAAGGAAAGGAGTTGAGAGTGTTGAGAATAGAGAAAGGTTTTTTGGTTTGTTAGGACGGGAAATCGAGCGGGTTTACATGTGAGAGCCTTGTCCTTAGCAGGTCAGAGGAGGACACAAACTTCCAAGACAAAAGTACATTCTGGAATGGGGAATGGAGACAGACAAATCCACAGATGGAATGGTCAGGGGTGAATGCGTATTCTATACATTAGTCCCTGCACATATGAGTTTAAAAAAAAAAAAAAAAAAACCAAACAAACAAACCCTCAACAAATCACTTAACTTTCTCAGTAATGTTAAGTTTACTCCTGAGAGTGAGATGGTCAGAGTTCGAGGCTTTAGAACAGTGCTGAAGGTAACTCTTTGCAGTCTATGAGAAGAACTGACCAGGGACAAATACCACTGGTGAGTAGCAGGGAGGGCTCAGCAGCTGCCAAAGCAGAAGCCAGTCTCATGAAAGAGGCAGAATTGAACCATGCTTGCCATGTCTATGGATGAAAAACTAATAAGCAACATTGGCCCAGGGTATTAGAGTTCAACCAGGGGAAAAGCATTTTCTTCTTCTTTTTTTTTTTTTTTTTTTAATTAAGCTCTGAAGACCCTCCATGGCCATCACAACGGCATCTGCTTTCTCTGTGTTGCGGGGCTGCCCAGCCAGCACCAAGGATCCTGGGCATTTTGGGGATGGGGGGCGAACCGATCAGAAGGCTACTGCAGGGCAAGTGTTGATTTAGTGAATAATTAATGCATCACCAAGACCTGAGGCTCCTGACTCCCGCAGCAGAAAGGAAGTTTATAAACCCATAAAGCAGCTTTACTTTGCGGTCTAATGATTAAACTTTCCCTGGGCCCGATTTCATTGCAGCTCAGTTAAAAGCTGACCAACGAGCCACTTAAACCCTTCCCCCTGGGATAATTAAAAACAAGCACAATCTCCTGGCTGGGCTAGCAACTGCTGGGACTCCCCCCCTCCCCCACCCCGTGCAGGGCATTTTTGCGGAAAACGCCAGCTTTGACTCCATCCGCTGTGCCAAGGCAGCAGAACTGGGCTGGTTCGTGGAAGGACGGCGTTCCGCCGGCCCCCTCTCTTCCCTCCCCAACTCCCAGAAGGTGCGTGAGGTTCTGTTCACCCCTGATCTAACCAGACAGGTCGCACACAGTGCCATTAGGAGCCCCCTCCGCCCCCCCCCCCCCACATCTGTAAACCATGGAGCTCCTCTCTAGAATCGCCGAGGTGGCGCTTTGCGGAGATGGCAAAGTGTGTCTCATTCGTGGTTGAGCCAACCCTGTCACGATGACATGGGAAAAAGCCTCACCAACAATGGTGTCATTCGAGAAATTACCTGAATTAGAGCCATCGCCTGGAAGTAGGTAAGAAGTAGATTTTTAAAAACAATTAAGTGGGTAATTCGATGCCGTGGCCACCTGGGTGGCAGGGACTAAAGGCAGGTCCCGAATAAATGCACGTGCGCGCCCGGGGAGCCCAGTGAGCAGCAGTTTTCCCGGCTTCGCGTGGAGACCTTGGAGATACCGCGTCCAGCCCAAGCTCAGGGATGCCGATTCCTTGTCTCCGGGCCACAAACCTGACAGGTCGACCCTCTTTCTAAAGGGTTAACCTGCCTTCTCCCTCGGGCGGGAGTCTGCGGTCCCGGGTACCCTTTCGTGACTCACTCGCTGCAAATGTAAACGCCCGAGCGCGCGGTAGGTCCCGCCGGGCCCCCCTCGCGCCGCGATCCCCACACCTACCTCCGCCACCAGCCCAGACGCCGCCCGCCCCCCGCGCGCCGCGCACCCGGGACAGCCCGGAGCCCGCGGCGACCGCAGGCGCGGCCTTAAAACAAAAGAGGCGCCCTGGGAGGGTGGGACCCGGACCTCACCCCCTCCTCGCCCGGCGGTGGCCGCCCGCCCCCTCAGCCCCTGCTCTCGGTGTGCGCATGAGCGGAGGCACCTCCCCCGGTTCCTCCCAAGGCTAAACTTTCTAATTCCCTTCTTTGGGCTCGGGGCTGCCGGCGGCGGGGAGAGCGCTCTCACCGCCCGGGTGAGGAGGACAAAGTGGCTGCGCGATTTTCTCCCCTCCCGACCCTCGGACTCCCCGCTTCCGTGGGAGCGGCAGGAAATGGAAGGGCCCCTCTCTGCACTCTGAACACTTGCTTTTTTTCCCTTTACTTCTCCAGAAAGGAAGACGAGGGGGAAAAGGGCAGGCGGCTCGGCCGGTGCGTTCTCCAGTCCTCCGCAGGGGCTGTCCCCTCGGCTGCAGGGACTGGCCATGGGGCTGCTCCAGGTGTTCGCTTTCAGTTTCTTAGGTAATTCCTCGGACGCGGTGGTGGGGGGAGGGGGTGGGGGGAGGAGGCGTGGGTGGGGAAGAAGCCCCTGAAGGCGTTTGACCCTGCTTCGAGGGCGCCTGGACGATCGGAGAGGGACTGGGGTGGGAATCGTGCCCCGGGATTAAACGCCAGCGCCCTCGGTGGCGGCTGAGGACTGCGCGCGAGGAGCGCTGCGGACCCGCAACCTGGGGGCTCTGTGACCAGAACTGGGGACCCGCGGCCCCTGCTCCGGGCTTTGCACCTTCGGCGGGTTCACGGTGGGTCTCTCCACTGCGGGGGGATGGGGGGGTCAGGCTCTCTGGGGTCGGCTGGGAGCTTGTCGCCGAGAGCTGCCCTGGAGCCCATTTCCCGGCGAAGCGTACAAGCTGAGCGCAGGCTTAGTCCTGGGAACAGATTGGAGCCATGTGGCTTCAATTAACCATCGCTGTTTGCCCCCGGATGGCGCCAGAAACAGCTGGACCGGGTGCTTCCCTGGAATGACGAAGCGTTGAAGGCACTCCAAAGCCGCAGGGACTTGTCCACTCGCCCCTTGCTTGGGAAAGCGGCGCCCCCTGCGAGTCCTGCTGCCTCGCCCCCAAAGAAGCTTCCGGGATCTCCGAGGGTGCACGCACGCACACTCACACATTTCCACGCGCACGCACACACGGTTTCACACTGAGGATGCACAGGCTGCCGCGTGCACGGAGGTTCATACACTCACCCCGCTACCGGCGCGCGCATGGATGTTTGCCCGCTTGCCTGCCTGCGCTCAGGTCCAGGCACAGGCACATCGAAGTGGCTGGTCTGCACGTCTACCTTTTGTGGCTGGAGCTGCTTCCCTAAGGCAGATCTATGTGGGCTTGAGTGTCTCTAGGTCTCCCGGGAATGATATTCTGGACTGCCGGACCAACGTGATACCGTGTCTCTTTCCGAACCCTCTCCACGTGCCGACCTCCTCCTCGCTCATCTTTCCACTGGGCTTTTTTCTGTGCATTCTACTTTCTTCTAAACCTACTCTGTTCCCGCCCCTTCTTGTACCTTTCGCTTGGGCGCGCTCCCTGCTTGTGTCCTACCCACTCCCCCACCTCCCGGGTCGCCTGCCCTTTTCCACAGCCCTGTACGGAGCCAAAGTGCGCGCTCAAGAACCCGAATTCAGCTATGGCTGCGCGGAGGGCAGCTGCTACCCCGCCACGGGTGACCTTCTCATCGGCCGAGCACAGAAGCTCTCCGTGACCTCGACGTGCGGGCTGCACAAGCCTGAGCCATACTGTATTGTCAGCCACCTCCAGGTGAGGGCGGAGATCCCAGCTCCCGGCTCTACGCGCGCCTCCTCCGGTCTAGAGACCCAGGAGCCAGGCCCTGGGGACTCCACATCCTGCCAGCTATCCAGATAGGAAGCGCGGCCAGTCGGGGAGTCCCGGGATTAGACTGGCTGCTCACCCTTTTTTGCTCCATCTCCGTTTGCACAGTTGTATCCGCCAAACATTTCCTGCCGCCTCCACTGCGGGCGCAGTCAGCATGGAAAGGCAGGACTGCAGGCAACCGGGTCCCTGCCCCGGATCCTGACCCTGAGCCTTCAAAAAGTCCTGAGTGCTTAACGTTTTGTGGTTATTTAAAATCTGTCCTCCTTAGAATATGTGTAAAAGATAGTTTATCTCTTTTTCTTATTCTGGGTAGTGATCTTGGGTTTTTCCCATTTCTCTTGGATAAAGGGTATGGTAGCACTGATGGATACCTTGCAAGGTCATTCTAGTCACTGACCCTGATTTTCTTTCCTGTGGTGTTGTTCCCCATCTACCTCCATTAGATACTTCTTCAGAATTTCCTGGTTGCCATGGTACCCTGACAGAGAAGGACCCAAATGAAATTTCTGGGTGCCTTCTAACAACGGGGCCAGGATCTTAGATTTCAAAGGTCACATTTTTACAAAGTCAAAAATATATTTTATTATTTTTAAAAGATTTTATTTGTCAGAGAGAGAGAGGACAAGCAGAGGGTAGTGGTAGGCAGAGCAGACAGGAGAAGCAAGCTCCCAGGTGAGCAAAGAGCTACATGTGGGGGCCCAAGACCCCAAGATCATGACCTGAGCCCAAGGCAGACACTTAACCAACTGAGCCACCCAGGTGTCCCAAAATTAACTACCTAGAATCAGAAGCCTTTTGCTTATTTTTTTTTTTTAAAGTAGCCTGTTATTTCTGACCTCTAAAGCAAGCAAAAGGCAGCTAGTCTTACCTGCTTCCAAGTGCCAGAGCCAGCTGCTCCAGTTTTGGTCCCTCCACCTGACTGGATACCTGCCCTTTGGGAGGAGGTCCATGTTGTGTGGTTTGCACCGCAGAGACCTTAAAATGGAGCCACTTTTATAAAGCCAGGAGAGAGCCCATTCTGGAGACTGGAGAAATTAAACCAAAGGAATGCGGTAAAGTGGATTCTGCTCCTTTGCTTCCAGGTTTACACAGAGATGTCTAGACTGCTTCCTCCTGATTAGAAGGGTGGCTATAATTAAACTTTTTTTTGAGTTCTGGTAATTGTTCTCCAGTATTAGTTTCCTTGGCTACAGGTTAATGAAGGCAGTCGATGTTACCTTTTCTAATATTAGCATGTAAATCTTACCTAAAATATTGTGTTAACATTTACCTCGGAGGCGAGGACATCCTGTAAATGAATCACCAGATTCTGAATCTGGCTTTGACCAGAATGAGAATTGAATTGTTTGTCTTCAAAGCCAAGTCAAGGCAAACTCTCTGGATTATGGGATCAGCCATGAAAGTGTGGAGTGCTCTTTACAGATAGCAGATTCTAAAGAAAGGGCCTGGGTGTGCACTTCTCTCAAACATTTAATGGGTCTGAAAACTGAGGCAGGAATCTTAAGTATTTTGTCCAGGGTCCCATTGAATTCCTGACTTCTGTTCTCTTGCTTTTTCTTAGTACCTTTTGCTCGTCCCTAATCCTTTCGGGAGGAAGGGGATAACTAATAACTAAATAAGGACAAACATAAAAGTACAATTCGTTGGTACTGTCCTTATCAGAATATTATCCCTGCTTCAGTGTTGTTCGATATTTGTGGATCTTTACCGATGCCATTCTCAGCTTCGTGAAGGTCCGTGTTGGCATTCTTTGAGTTGGTCTCAGTGTACAGTGCTCATAACAAAGCACCACAGCCTCGTCCTCACTTCCCAAATATTCCGAGCGGTTTCTGGGTTAGTCTGCAAGCTGCCACCATTGATTAAGCTGCCACCACTAATTCTTGGGCAGAGCAGAAGCTGAGAAAACGGGTTCTGTATTTCTCAAAGCTTCTTAAATTCATCTGCGTAATACTTGACCTCTGTCTTATGTAGGTTTTAGAAAAACAGGCCGAATGCATTGTTCTTTTTATTTTCTCCCCTTTCATTTTTCAGTTTGCTTTATGTCAGCAAAAATTCTTTAATACCTCTTCTGCATTTTACTGGAAGAGTAAGCTTCTCTAGCTATTCATTGAGATGAAGGCTTATGCCTAGAAATTTCATTTTGATTAAATTAATAGCTTGTGGAAACAATGCCACCTTTTACTTCTGACCTTGAATTTACAAGCGTGGAGGAAATTTTCAGCAGTAATGCATACCCCGTAAGTTAAAAAGTAAAAGGCATATTATGTGTCATGTAAGTAATTTTGAGACATTCATTTTTCTTGAAGCAAGTCAGCTTGATTTCTGTATTGTGGGCTTAATTTGTGGTGTGTGTGCATTTTGTGTGTGTGTGTGTGTGTGTGTGTGATTGCTTCCTAGACTCATGAAACTGACTTTCCTTTCAGGAGGACAAAAAATGCTTCATCTGCAATTCCCAAGATCCTTATCATGAGACCCTCAACCCTGACAGTCATCTCATTGAAAATGTGGTCACTACATTTGCTCCAAACCGCCTTAAGATTTGGTGGCAATCCGAAAACGGTATGTGCTTGGTGTGTGATTGGTCACCTGGAAGGAGTTTACAGGCTCCTGGGTATTTGTAATCTTGATTGGTTTGTCTGCCCTATAATTATGGCCTTTGGCGGATTTACTGCCTAGCACTAACTTTTCTTGGTAAAATCTGATCTTTCTTCCTCAAGTATGCACTTTCTGTAAGAAAGAAGTCTTTGATGCTAGACCAAAGGAGTATTTCGTAGCCCTCATCCTGAGGGGAGTCTTTGTGGGGGCGGCTGTATCTGTTGGGGATGTGGAAGGCCCTGCACAGCCCTAAATCTTCCATAAAATATGGCATCTTTCATTTTGATCAACCCCAAAGGAAAAGGCAAAAGCAGCCCCCCTACCATCAGCGTCCTTCCCTCTAAGAAAATTCAGTAATAGTACTGTGACTCAGCACTAGGTATGGATTTTTCAACGACTCTGTCAACCTAGATATGACCCCCACTCAATTTCTCTAGTGAGTATGTGAAGCCAGCTCCTTTTTCCTTTCTTTGCCTTGGGGTTTGGGTTTAATTTTTTTTTTTATGTATTTTATTTATTTGACACAGAGAGAAAGATCACAAATAGGCAGAGAGGCAGGCAGAGAAAGAGGGGGAAGCAGGCTCCCTGCTGAGCAGAAAGCCCAATGTGGGGCTCGATGCTAGGACCCTGAGATCATGACCTGAGCTGAAGGCAGACACTTAACCCACTGAGCCACCCAGGTGCCCCGGGTTTGGGTTTAGTAAATTCATCAAATTTGATGTTATTTCACTGGGAAACTATCCCCCATTAGTTTTGCATCTGTGTCAAACTTGAATGCTGAACTTTGGGAAATAAAGGTAGAGTTACTGTGTCTTCTCAATAACAATGTACCATTAGATCTTCCAAAAAATTATGAGAATTCTGGATCTCAAAGCTGTAAACCTAGGTTTGGCCATAGAGAATATGGATTTGACTAGATCTCTCTCTTATATATGCCCTATCCCTGGGAAGCTTTTGGAGGCTTGCTGTCATGTAACTTTCTATAAAGAGGAACTCCCTTCCTTGTCATTGACTATGAAATTATCCTTGCTTTTCAGAAGACCCTTGGGTTCTGGGGAGAGTTGATTGATTATTCATTGGTCAGCCTTGGGACTGCATTGGTTACCAGTTTGAGATAGTCTCGTCCTCAAAACGTGTGTCCGTCCATTAGAGCCTTACCAATTCTTACAGGAGGTTATCTTGGTTGATAGTTGAATGTGATAGAGAAGTTTCTGTAAGTCTGTACTCCAGTCACGGAGGATTTCTGAAAGAGCACAGCGCCGCTTCCAAACAACAGGAGCGCGTCCCGACTGCCCACATTCTTCCAGTGACATGAAAGGACAATTAGAAGGACACCTCAACTTTCGTATCAAGTTGATAGACAGTAATATTGTTCATCGTGTGCAGTAGTGCCGGGGGAGGGGAGGGTTTTTCTTGGTTGCTTCAGGAGTTCACCGATATCTGCCATTCGTGGGGCAAGAGGCCAAAGGCCAGAAAGACGGATTTTCAAGGTGAGGCGCTTGTGTTCTCTGTCCCAAGAGATTCAGTGAGGTTAGCTGATGCCTAGGCTTCAGAAAGTCAGATTGGTTGTTACTGCCCCCATCCCCTCCTTGGTGTCCTCATTATTAAAGATGTTCTTTCTGGATGTGATTTTATCCATTTTCTGTGAGTTTCATCCAAGTGGAGCTTTAGGTGGCGGCCTTAAATTATTGGTGTTCAGGCATCGAAATGGGCTTGGAGGGCACAGCTACTTTTCAGAACCCTTCCTGGGGAATCTACCCCTAGGTCTGACAGAAATCAAACACGCTTTGAAAGAATCACCCTTTTTTTTTTTCTCTGTGGATTTTTCTTCCCTTATTAAAAAAAACTGCAATGCGTTATCAGGTTCTAAATCTAAAACGGAATGTGTTTTTAGGGCGCCCAATGCAGCGTATGTTCTTATGTTACAGAAAGGGTCCTAGTCTTGTTTGCACTTTACGTTATTTTGTTATCTCTTCATTTTGAACAAACACTGCAGGTTTTTAAAAGCCTGGGAGAGAAGAGACACATGGGGCTGAGCTCACCTTCCACTCTGAAATGTCCAGAGTCGGTTTATAATATGGCCCTTTTTAATAAGTTAGATAAGGTTGGTTAGTGTGATTATAATGTTTTTCTTTAACATTCCAACTAACTCATATCCGTTTCAGTGACCACCCCCCCCACCCCCCACAACTGGCTTGGCGGTTGTCCAGTGGGAGAGTTTATTTCAAAAGTCCTACTGATTTCCTGAAAATACACCAGCCTGTGACATGATTCATTCTGACACATTCCTGTCTTCCTGCCTTTAAGACTTCCTTTGCTATAGAAGGTGGACCCCCTGAAGCTCTCTCCAACCCAGCAAACAGGGAAAGGTCTCCTTTAGCAAAGAGGCAGCCTGGAGGGCTGGAGGTATTGGCAAGGAGGAGGGAGGTACTTTCCATCTCTGGAATTCCAGTGGCCTTTTTAGTGTGTTAACGTGGGACTGACCCACCCTCAGGGCCTGGTGTGAAGGCTGGTTTGTTTGTTCAGGCTTCCCCCAAAGGGAAGATGTTAGTATTTGTTCTGGGCCGGTGTATTTATTTGAGGGACTCTTTGTCTCTGGCATTGTTTTTCGGTGGTGGGGATGCATCCAAAGGCTTCCCCGTCGGGGATAGTTCTTTCTAAATGGGAGCATAACTAATATGCGTGGTAGACTCTTATTTATTTTCTTTGCTGCTGCATTAAAAAAAGGAATATTTGTGTTTTGCCTGGAGGAGGCTTAGATCCCCTGCTTTAAGCTGCAAGCTGAACCCCTACTGTGCACAGGAAGTGACCCCCTCCTTCCCCTTGAGAGATGTTTTACTTTCTCCTAAGCAAAAGCTGCCTTTCTTGACAGCAACTAGAGGCAATCTGCCGGATGTCTTGTTCCGCTCAGCAGATTCCATGTGTCGAGCTCTGGAACCGTTTGTGGAGAACTGGGAAAGCCTTCTGATTTGCGCTTTACCTCCTACGCCAAGGCAGGTTTCCTGTCTGTAGCTTCACTTTCAGATAGACGGCAAGGAGGATTTCTGTGAGGGGCATAAAGAGAATTTGAGACAACAGTCCCAACTGTTCACAGATGTCCCTGTTTACTATTTCCTTTTTGTTATTTCCCAAAAATCTCCTATAGGTGTGGAAAATGTAACGATCCAACTGGATCTGGAAGCAGAATTCCA
This sequence comes from Mustela lutreola, assembly GCF_030435805.1. Taxonomy (NCBI): domain Eukaryota; kingdom Metazoa; phylum Chordata; class Mammalia; order Carnivora; family Mustelidae; genus Mustela; species Mustela lutreola. Next base: position 111,948,188 of record NC_081293.1, read on the forward strand.
CTTTACTCATCTCATAATGACTTTCAAGGTAAGGAATTCGTCACTTTCTCACAAATGACACATGGAGAGGCGCCGTGTAATTCCCTTTTTGGTATGGCTCTCTGTTGAGAGTCGGCCTAAATGGGAACTTAAATATTATTGTTGCCATAAATTGGGATCATTGAGCAGCTTTTTAAGATGGGCACAAATTACTATGTTCAACAAATACTCTATCTTCGTGGCAAGCAGGAGAGAGCGAGCCTCTATTCTAAGGTAATTCAACTGTAAACTTTTAATTAGATCTCTTTTTATTTCCCCACGGAGAGAGGCAGCTTTGACTCTCTCCCAAACCACAATAAAACATCTGGAGAGTAAATCCCTGATCCCTTGTGTTGATGTTTTAATGCTGAGTTTGGTAACTGAAAATTAGTGTTTTATCTTTAGTTTTCAAGGGCTTGCAAAATTTGTGGGAACAGTTCTGCAGTTCCTTAAGAAATGCGTATGCTTTCTTAAATGTGGATTTTCTCATCCTTTTTCTTTTAGAGATGTAAAATGACTCCGGGGCTGGGGAATTTCTCTGGACAAAGTCCCTTTGTTTCTTCATAAGCAGCTGCCTGGAAATGACAGACTACTCATGACTTAAAGTACACGTTGATGCACATAAAACCCATAATTTACCTCCCACTTCTCAGATTAAAACCACTTTGGCTAGTTTTTGGTGGGGAGCTTGAGCTGCACCGTCTCAGGTTAGGAAGAGAGGTGCTGGGGAGGGAGTAACTGCGTGGAAGTTTCGGGAGGCCGAGGAGCATGGAAAAGGCATGAAAGTCAGACCACAACTGGGAGGGATGGTGGACTGCTGGTTCCCAGGCCTGAGCCCCTCATCCCCTGCCATCCTCACCCCCCCCGGGCCCCCAGAGGTGCTGTTGCTGCTGGACAGGAAGGCTTCCACTGTGACACTCGATACAGGGGGAGGTCGGGGCTTTCACCAGGCAAATCAACACCGAGCCTCCTCCCTTCATTAACTGCGGCCAAGCCCGGCTTGGTCATTAGAAGTAAAACTCGGCCATGTCCAAAGACGTTACCTTCATGTCTAAAATAGAATTTTCATTATTCCCGTCAATGGCCCTACCTTTTACTTCAGAAAGGGCATCTGTGCCTCCATGGGTCGTTCTGAGTTTGCGTACACCCAGAGGTCCTTGGGGTACATGTTCTGTCATTAAATACCCATTTGACTGAGCACGGTGGGCCAGGGATGAAACCGCGCAAGTGCGGAGGGTCAAACAAGCGGGGACACAACAGAGATGTGAGGAATGGGTGCAGGCAGTCAGGCTGCCGTGGGTGAGAGAGGACGCCCCCTGCAGGTTCCAGCTCCCGTGTGACAAGCAACAGGTATGGGGTTGGACAGGCTTGGGCGTAGATCCCCACCCTGCCCCTTTCTGGCACATGCGGCTGAGGACTCGGCTTCCTCTTTGGAAGGAAAAGTGGGAAGAATGAGAACCCCTGCACTGGGGGGGGGGGTTGTGTGACCTAGCCCTCCGCTGCGGGAGAAGGCATTGTCTTGCTACCTGGCCTCTAATGGGAATGCGATCATTTTTTATATATTCAGATGCTTGGATAAGTGGGTCAAGGAATTCAGCCATCTTCTGTTTGCGGGAGATTTTAAAGATCTTATGGTTGCTTTTCTGCAGGACCTTCCCACCCTGGTAGGGTTGGGGGGGGCAGGGACTGGCAAATAACTTACGTCACGGAGGGTGCTAAGCGCTCAGCAGAAGTTCAGAGAATATACGTTCTGAGCATGGAGGAGGGCGAGATTCCTCGTAGCCTGGGCTAAGGGTGAAAGCTTCATGAAGAGAGATCAGGACTGCATTTGACCCGGGCCAGGAAGGGTGAGCAGGATCTCAGTGGGAGGAGGTGGAAGAAAAGGCGTTCTTGGCAGAGGACAGTGTCTGAGAGCAAAGTGCGTGGTGGACAGTTCGGGCGGGTTTCGTTGGGCGTAGATTTGCCTGGAGCTCCCGGGCCGTGACTGGGCGAGAAGGAAGATAACAGTCAGAAGGACCGGGACTCTTGGCTGAGGAGTGTGTGCCATGGAGGAAATGGGGAACCATTGACACAAGATGAGACTATTTAAGGAAGGTGGCCAGAGAGGAGGCAGAGGAGGGCCTGGGACAGTGAGCACCGAGGGCTCATGGGGAGGCCCTCGTTGAAGTCTGTGCTGATGAGGGGGCTCAACTAGGAGACTCCTGGGGTTCATGCAGAGGCGGTCCTGACTCTCACATAGGAGGGAGTCGCCCCTGCCATCCAGGACATCCTGGAAGTACTACCAGAAGAGCTTTTTCGAATCACACACCTCCCCTTATTGCCCTACTGTTCTCTCTGCTGCTCCTACCCTTGAGAATTATCGCCCACTACCATGGGGGTCCTCAGTTGGGCCCTTTTGGAATCAAAGGTTCAGCCATGAATTGGAGAAGGATGAGAAGCAGAACAACAGAAGGAGGGCAAGGAGAAGGATGAAGCCAAGATCTCTTGGATGTCCAAGCTGAGTAAGCAGGAGCATGGCAGTAGGGCGACCGGAGTGAGGACGGTAGCGGGTGGTGGTGAGGAACACAGGTTTGCTGTGGAGAGAGCTGCTTGCTAAGGGGATTGGGTTTGGGGTTGGGTTTTGTGAGCCAGCGAAACTCTTGTAACATATACACAGTGGGCTTTGGTCCATAGCCAGATGTGGCCAAAATCGTAGCTCTTTCATGGAGTAGATATTCAGAGGTAGCCGTGCTACAGTGTGAGCCCCGAGCAGGTTGATGAATGAGCGAAGAGTGTAGAAGGGCCTCCATTCTGAACATGCCAGTGTTTTCCTGGGTTCCAGCAGCCTCCTGAATCCACAGGAAATCGGATCGCTCTGTCAATGGCCCTTAGGGACTCAGAAGCTTCCAGAAAGGAGGGAGAAAGAATCACAGCCAGCACTGGCTTACAGCGTTTTCTCTCTGCTCCCTTCTGACCCGGAGACATTAGGCTGGTCTATCCCCAGATGTCATCACCCAGGAGACAGGCCTCATGGGGAGTTTGTCTTGGCTGAGGTAGTTATTGGGGCTTTCCCCCCTTAATATAAACTCCTTCGTCATGTAATCTTGAATTTAATAAAGTACCATTTTCTTATATTCCTGAACAGGTAAAAAAGTAAAAACCCAAGCAACTAGTAAGTGAATAAGTCAAAGAATCTGTCCAAATATGACCTTCTGTTTTATTACGCTTGTCTCCTTTGATCCATGCAAAAGACTGTCAGGATTATTAAGGAAGGCAGAAGGAGGTCTGGGAATGGACTGGTCTCCCCATTAGTGGTCACCCAGATTTCTCCCAAGCGTCGGTTTTAATTCAGAAGGGAAGGTCTGTTCAGCTTCTGTTCGCTGGGCTGGCTCCTCCGTCCACGTTTCCCCTCAGTGGAAGGTGCCATGTGCCTCATCTCTTCTTTCCACCCTCCCAAATCTCCATCCTGCCTCAGTTTCCAGGAATCTGCCCTTTGTGTCCCATCCTCCGTGACATCCACTTGTCGGTCTGCTGTGATGCCGTCAGCCAGTGAGGCAGAAAGATGGGTTTGGGTCTCGTTCAGCCTGGATTTGAATCTAAACTCTGCCTCTAGTTGGCAAGTCCATGAACGTGTCTGAGCCGCCATTTCCCACGTGTAAGGAGAGTGTGTCTCGAGGGTGTGTTAGTTTCCTGGGGCCTCCGTAAGGCAGCTTAAATCCCAGAAGTGTCTTGTCTCACAGCTGTGGAGGCTTTATGGGCAAGATCCAAGTGTAGACAGAGTTGGATTCTCCTGCGACTTCTTTCTTTCCTTGGCTTGGAGATGGTGGTTTTTCTTCTCTCTTCCCTTGGTCTTCCCTTGGACATGTCCCTATCCTAATTGCTCCTGCTTATAAAGAATGCCAGTCGCGTGGGATTAGGGCCCACTGTAAGACTTCATTCTACTTTAATTACCCAGATACATTCACATTCTGAGGGACAAGGGGTTAGGTCTTCAACATAAGAATTTGGGGAGGACACCGTTGGGCCCATAACAGGAGGTTAAGCAATGATGTAATTCAGTTGCCTGGCACCACTCTTTCCTGCTTTGGCTAGCCCTGTGCTGATGCCTTTTCTGGAACAATGACTTTGGCTCTTTTATCTTGTCTTTTGCTTTTTGGGGGGAAGTCATACCTTGGGGGGTTTCAAATACCGTGATTTCCAAACAGTGCCAACCGTGATTTCCAAATCCATGGTTTAAGCTCTGTTGGTGCAGCTGGGTGCCAGACCGCTATTTCTGGTTGTCTGCTGGGTATCCTCTTGTGGATGCCTCATGTGTAGCTAGTCCAAAACCAAAAGCCTGCCTTCTCTTCTGGGCTTTGCTATTAGCACAGTGACACACACACACACACACACACACACACACACATGCACACGCGCGCACACACACACACACACTCTCTCTCCAAGCTCAGGTGCCGCTGTTTCTTTCCTTCCTTCCCTTTCCACTAAAACCTAACAACAGATCACCAAGTGTGATCCAATATATTTTACTAAATTCTCTTAAGTTTTCAGAGCAATTGCATCCTTTCTGTCCGACCATACTATCATGCTTGAGTTAAGACCTTCATCTTTTTTTCTCTCAGTTGGTTTCCTTATCTCTTGGTTTCTTTTGTTTCTTGTTTTTCTGTGTCCGATAATTGTGCCCCAGGATGAATTTTCTTTTTTTCTTTTTTTTTTTTTTTAAGATTTTATTTATTTATTAGAGAGAGAGAGCGCGCGCGTGCACACAAGCAGGGGCAATGGCAGACAGAGAGGGTGGAAGAAGTAGGCTCCCCACTGAGCAGGGAGTCTGATGTGGGACTCGATCCCATGACCCCAAGATAATGACCTGAGCTGATGGCAGATGCTTAACCGACTGAGCCACCCAGCTGTCCCCAGGATGATTTTTCTAAAGTACAACCTGATCATTTCATTCTGTTCAGTCCAGTCTTTTGGTGCTCCCCTTTTGCGGCATAAAGGTAAAGGAAAGGCCTGCACATGGCCAGCAAGTTCCTTCCTCTCCTGTCCTGGTCAAGCTCTTCTGCCGCCTGCAGCCCCTCCGCCCACTGCCTGGAAGACACTCACCCTTCCAGGATCCAATTCAAGGCCAACTTCTCTCTGAAGAATTCAAAGAATGCGCGCGTGCGTGTGTGTGTGTGTGTGTGTGTGTGTGTGTGTGCGCGCTGTGTGCGTGAAAACATCCATCAAACAACATTTGCCATTTTAAACCTTTTTAAGTATACAATTCAGTACCACTAGGTGGCTTCCCAATGTTGTGCCACCATCACCACTCTATTTCCAGAACTTTTTCATCACCCCAAATATAAACTCTACCCATGAAGCAATAACTCCCCATTGCCCCCTCCCCCCAGCCCCTGGAAACCTCTAATTTACTTCCCGTCTCTGCAGACTTGCCAGTTCAAGACCTTTCCTGTCCGTGGAATCCTACAGGATCTGTCCTTTTGTGCCTGGCTTCTTTCACTGAATAGAATGTTTTCGGGGTTTATCCATGATGTAGGAGTATCTGAATTTCTTTTTTATGGCTGATTAACATTCTCTTGCATGTCTATGCCGTATTTGGTTTATCCATTGGTCTTGGATGGGTCCTTGGCTGGTTTCTGCCTTTGGGCCACTGTGAACTATGCCGCCATGAACATTCTCATCCGAGTATCTGAGTCCCCATTTTTGGTTCTTCGGGCAGTGGAGTAGCGAGGAGGGGAATTGAAGGATTCTGCAGCTTCTCAAGTTAGTCCTTGCTTCCTCTTGTCCTCCCAGAGCACACTGTAGGAGACTGCTGTGATGTTTCGTATCTTGAATGATGGAATGAATGTGCTTCCTGGGCCCGTCTGCAGCCTGCAGACCACAGTCTGTACCGAGCGGTGGTCAGCGCCCAGCTGTCGAACGATTACACAAGCAAACCGAGCAAGCGGGCAACCTAACCGGTCCTGTGATGGGTGCTGACCGACTCATCCAAAGAGTGTTAGCTATTAAGTCCCGCTTATGGTCAGCTTCTAAGGAGAAGCAGCTGACTGATCTCTGTTAGGGTGGGAGGAAATACAGCGTTTCAGGGCTCGACACTTGTCGGCGAGAGGACCCACCGTGCACCGGCCTAAAGTTTCTGAAATCCTGCCACAGTCCTAGACACCAACCACACGCCGGCAGGATTTATGGCGAGCAGCTGAGTGATAGGTTCATCTGAGTTAAAAAAAAAAAAAAAAAAAAAATACAGATCACCAATAGAAAACATCAAACAAGCCTTCTGTTCCCCACCTTTAGACATTCCGTCCGGCCGCTATGCTGATAGAACGATCGTCCGACTTCGGGAGAACCTGGGGCGTGTACAGATACTTTGCCTATGACTGCGAGAGCTCGTTTCCAGGCATCTCCACCGGCCCCATGAAGAAAGTGGATGATATAATCTGTGATTCCCGCTATTCTGACATTGAACCCTCAACCGAAGGAGAGGTTTGTTTGCTTTTCTTGTTTTACAAATCCTTTTTGATCATGGCAAAAATACCCATTACTCTTGTATCTATTTTTAGGTGATATTTCGTGCTTTAGATCCTGCTTTCAGAATAGAAGACCCTTACAGTCCAAGGATACAGAGTAAGCTTGTTTTCGAATAAAAGCTTTGATGGAAAAACAGCAATCATGGAAGAACTCCTACCCAGAACACTGTTACCCCAAATCTAAGCATTCAGTGCTGAATCCACCCTCTTTCTTTCCTTTTATCTCCACAATACCCAATCAGAGGCCCTTGAAATTGGCAGGAATCAAAGTCCTCCCGGATGGGGAACACATTTTGATTAGAGTAAAACATTTAAGTCATAAGTACTGAAACAATTATGCTGGTTGTAATAATGCCTTATTTTATTGCTCAGTATAATATATATGTATATAAATATATATATATGTTATATAATATATAACTTGTATATTGTATATTACATAAGTCATAATTTGTTATATATTACTTATGTATTATATATTATAACTTATATATGACTTATATAAGTCATATAACATATAACTTATATATGTTATATATAATATATATCATATATAACTTATAGATGTTATATATTGTGTATGTTATATAATATATAATTTGTATATATTATATAATATATGTATACATAAATTAGGGTACAGATTAAGCTGTTGTAACAGAGTGTCCCCAAACATTCAGTGGCTTGAATAAGATAGAAGTTGATTTCTCTCTTACGAAATCATCCAGAGGGCTTTCCAGAGAAGAATGGTAGGTCATCTGCTACATGTAGGATTACCACATAAAATAAAGGCTTACACCCAGTTAAATCAGAATTGGAGGTAAATAGCAAGTTGTTTTTTAGTAATTATATCCCATGGAATATTCGTGACTAGTACAAGGACATCCCATGCAATATTTATGGTTGGTGTGACTATGTCCCATGTCACATTTAAGACAGACTTTACTGACCAAAATATTGTTTATCTGAGATTCAAATGTAACTGAACAACTTGTATTCTTATTGCTGCATCTGGCAACCCTAGCCACTAGAGCAGCCAGGTTCCTTCTGTCTCCTAGTCTTTATTCCTAGCAGGTTGGAGCTGGACCCAACCTATGGGGTAGGAGGCAGCGAAGGGCAGATGACGTGGGAGCTGCTCACGTCCCACTGGCCAAATTTACTCATGTGGCCAACCTCAAGACACACTGGGAAACCTCTAGCAAGGTGGCCGTGTGCCCTCTCACACTCTTGCTGGAGGCTTTTCTTGTCAAAGGAAGGAAAGAAGAAGGAGTACTGGGAGGAAATCCAGGTGTCAGCCGTGCTCAGTACGCTTGTATTTCCATTTAACAGATGAGAAAACTGAGGCTTAG